>NC_071477.1:10797941-11103823 GCF_028500815.1 Rissa tridactyla
CATGGGCGGGCAAGGAGGCAGCACTCAGGAGGGCAGCCTGGCGGGTGAAATAAGTGATTGTAGCCCGAGTGTACATTTCATGCACAAAGTCCATCCCTGCTACATACGTGCTTGGTGAGTTAGAAAGGCTGGTTTCACAAAACCGGAAGCAATGGTCAGTTGAAAGAGATGAGAGGAAGAACTTCAATGGGGAAAAAGGGGTGATAACTGGAAGCCGGGCGACTGCATTTTACCACGTGCTCTGTGAGCTTCAGTCTGGAGAGAAGGGAGGCTGGGCAAAGAGCAGGCTGGCACAGAGGAAGCGAAAGCAGCAATACTTAGGGGAAAAGGGATGTTGACAAGAGTCAGATTGGAAGCAAAGAACCACTGAAAACATTAAAAGGGATGTGAAAGAATTGAGGACGAAATCCCTGGGCAGGGTGTTGAGGGTGATGAGCGGTGTTTCGAGTGTGTGGCACAAAAGGAATCTGACCCATGGTATTCTGTCGCCAGATGGACAACGCAGAAATAGCCACATTCAATGAAGCATTTTTGTTCTGTACTCGGGAAAGCACTTGTAGTACAGTCCTGTATCATAGGGAGTTGTCTGATAATGAAATATTTTTATTACGACAGTAACTAAAGGAAGTTAAAATACTTGCATCCAGCCCTGGCTACTTTAAAATCTACAGGTTTAGGCAACTTCCATATGAGAGAAGTTTTGTGAACCAATAAAGCAGGTGCATTTCTACAAACCCCAGGGTAGATGGAGATCAGTGGGACCATTGGCTGCAGGTCAGGATGATCCGGAGTCACTCTTGGGAAGCAGATTCCAAAAAAGGACTTAAGATGGCGATATTAATTAGTTGAACACGGCTACCAGACGGGCTACCCGCAGCCAAGAGGGTTAATGTGATATTTGTGTGTATGGACATGTGAAAGTTGAGAAAGAGCAATGAGGATCTACCAGGCTGCTGTTCGCTGAGGTTGTGGCTTTCACCAGAACTCCCTTACAGTTTGGCTTCCACAGCTGAGAAATGGCTTTGACAAATTGGAGACATCTCAGGACGAGTAAAGGACTGGAGAACAGGCCATGTTATGAAAGGCTATGGGAGCTCAACCTTATTCTTCCAAAGAATAAAAAGGTAAGGAGTAACTTGATCACTACCTTGAAGGCATATCCATCATGAGCAGAGTTTGGGTAAGGGCGATAAAGGAAGAGCAGATAAGAAGGTGCAGGGAGTTGAAGCTGGCAGATTCAGATTATCACAACGTAATGTTAACAGAGAGGTTAATTAATCATAGGAACGGCTTACTAAATTTATGGCGGGTCCACCGTCACTGAAAATGCTTATTTTTTTCTAACCAAATGTGGTGGATCTATCTTAAAAACAATCCCAAACCCAGATGCTGAAATGGAGATTCAAAAGGGGAGCCCTGTTATCCTTGCACACGGTGTCAAGTCATCACACCGTGCTGTTTTACCTTCACAGTCCATGAAATGTTTGAAGATGCAGGATCTATTGCTGCCTCCAAGAGAAGGCGTGAGCCTCAGACCTCTGAGCCAGGGAGGATTTTCTCCAAGATGCCCATTTCATTTTTGTCAGTAGTTTCCTACACGATCTTGGTCAATTTGCCCACTTTCTCTGAGCTACGGCTATCCGGTTTCCAAAATAGAGAAAATGATTCTGTTTTGCTGCCAACTACAAAATACTTCAAGAAGTTTAAATAGAAATGTTTAATAAGCTTTATGTCTTTTTAGCGTAACTCCAGAGCAAAATATCCTCCCTGCAGCTCTTCGAGCTTGTGCCCTTGTGTTACTGGCCCCTTTCTAGCCACTCTGTAAATACCCAGTGGGAGCAAAACAACTCTGCTGGCAGGGAGGCTGGTAAACAGGGCTTGGTTTGTGTCCAGATTACATCATATTTGCAGGAGCTGGGTTGGTAGAAATCAGATTCACATATCCATCATGTTGGCGAGCAGAAGGTGAGAGAGAGATGGCCAGTAGCGTGGTCACAGCTGCAACGTGACAACAGTTTGCGAGTGAGATGCTAAAAGCAACTGGTACTTTTTTTGTACTGAGTAGTTCTGAGTATTGCAGATAGGATGTTCCTTTGTGATGGCAGTGGGATAAAAGGGCTTGGAAAGCTCTAGTTTCAGCCAAAATGTCTCTTGGTATTGGGATTGAGGTCCTGGAGGAGCCTGGTCACTTGTTTGCCTGGTCATAGGGCGGCGTGGCGATGGGGAGAGCCCACATCGGGGTAGTGAGGCTGTGATGATCATGTAACATGCAAAGGTTGATGGAGAAAAAACAAAGCTTGGCAGTGCCTTTGGGTAGGACGTCTTTGAGCGCTGTGTCTGTCTGGCAGGGAGGCTGTGGGCACTGGGCAGGTGGCACGGGGCTGCCGGAGAACAAGGTCCAGCTGAAGCTTCTGATGTTCCCTTTCAGGTTGGTGGTGGGGACTGGTGACACGTGGATGCCCGTGCCTTGGTGCTATGCCTGGGTGAACCGATTTGCCTTATCTGACCCACATTCCCTGCCAGCACCTTCTTTCCCTGGGGCACCTCATTGGCCATTCCAGGAGACCACCTGCTCCCTCCAGCTCTCCTGCCCACGGGAGACTACCTCGTGGGTTGGCTTCCTCTGCCGTAGCTCAGCAGGTCCCCCAGTGTGGAAAATTCCGGTGCTTTCAGTGCAGCGAAGGCAGGATCTGTGTCTGGAGGGGCAGAGGTCGCTCTCAAGGCTCTTGAGCAACAGGAAGGAGAGCTGCTGTAGTCCAGAGCACTTCCCTGGAAATCATTAAGTGGTTATAGAATTAACCCAATCATGAGACCCACTTTAAAGTTCGTATGTGCTACCATTTTCCCCCCTGAACTTTGATAGACTTATCTTGAAAAAAAGCTGCAGGGAGGTGAGGAGTCGTCTGACAGTGACACGGCAGAGGGATCGAAGGATAAAGATCATGTCGGGGTGATGGTGCTGCACACAACAGTGGATGCAGCCCCGAGTGTCCCGGGGCAGCTGCGGCCGTCTCTCTAAAGGACCATTCTTCTGCCGTTTGTTAGCATTTATTGTTTGCATACTAACCAAACTTGCTGGGCACTGGGAGCATTAATTAATTAACATTGATTAACCTTTTGATTTTATATACAGTTTGGTTCAATTTTATTAGTGGTTTTGAATTTTTTTGTTTTATTCTGGGGAGTGCTTGCTCCAAATCTGAGTTATTCTGAAGTGGTCTTGTTCCTTTTTTGTTGAATGATGGTCCCATCTTCAGTGAAAAACTTGTTTAATATAGGTGCAGTTTGCCCTCTTTTGGGGCAGAATAAATTGCATAAACAATGCTACAGCATTCTTTTCAAGTGGTTTGCTGTTGATCCGTATAGGTTTTGAAATTTCGGGAAAACTCTCCATATAGCAGTTCTTTCTGCTCTGTTTTGGTTTTACCCCTTGGCCTTTGATTTTTGCAATGAAGATTAGTTATTAGATTCATGCTGTGTTTCATTGCAATGTTTTCCAGAACGTTTTCCATACATCAGAGAATAAATATTCCTTACTTATAATTAGTTTTCTAAATTGTATTTCATCTATTTCATCAAGTCAATTAAAGCCCTCACTGATATTCTCTTATATCAAGACGTTGTTAAATATTTTCAGTTGCTGTACCACTGTAAGAGGCAAAGTGTCTTTATTTTGAAGCTGACTTTGGTGCAACTTTCCTTGCAGAAAACTGAAGAATATTTTGCCAGTGGGAGAAAAAATTATTTATATGGCCTTTAGAGATCAAATGGAAAAGTGCTTAATGAGAGCAAAGCTGTTTCTTTGGTGTATAAAAAGAACCAGAGTAAAGAGAAATTGTCGGCTGCAATGGGAATGAAATCACTGATCTAGCGTGCAAACATTTTAAAAGATGATTCTTTATTTTTGCAAAAATTATCACTGACAGGTTTGCTGCTCTTGTCCTGCTGGTTTGGAGGAAGCGAAGCCATGGGGAGCTCATGGGAACTGCCAGGTGCCAGGGCTGAGCCCTGGGAATGTAAAGGGTTTACTTCACAGTATGTCTCTTTACTGGGATCTAAAATTAGGACTGCAAATGATCTTTAAATCCAGATCTTGGGAACTTTACATGACGCGTTGGCTCTGCTGCAATTAATGTATTAAAAAAAAATAAAGCAAATTACTCTCAGTTCTGTGATATTTGCGTTCCCACGTGCACTGAAGCACTGGAGCTTTGCTAGCAGAACTGCTTGTGAAATGCAAAGCCTGAGTGCTAAAAGCAAAACAAATCAGAAATTCCGTCATTCTTCCCACTTTTCAAACACTCAGTACAGATGTATTGGGCAATAAACCCGTATCGGTTTCAATTCACTCGACTCTGTGCACCCAGCGGGGTTTCAGGGTAGATTCAGTTCTTTGGCTTTCTCAATATCCGTGGTTATTTTTTATCCTCAGTTTGTGGGGGTGTTGCTGTGCTGGTGTCTGCTCTAGGAGCTTGGGAGCAACCACATTCAGCTGAGGCCTGAAGTGAATTGTTTGCAGGTGGCCAGGCAAGTTGTGTCTCTGCCGTACCTTGCTGCACGCTCCAGCCGAGACCACGTTGTCCCCAAAATGCAGCTCTACGCAGGTCCCAGCCCACGCTGTTCCCCACCCAGCCACGCCAGGGAAAGGAGCCATCATCTCCCTCACCAAAGCCCTGGGTGCCAGGGAGGAAGGTCCAAGCAGAGGGACAGAGGTGCCTTTGAGTAACAATTCAACCTGTCCAACAAGCTGGAAAAGTGGTAAAATAAATAGCTCTGTGGCTTCCAAATGACTCTCGGCTGTTATTTATAGCACTGTGGGCACTCTGCCCCGCGGTCGCTGACAATATCCCTGTTCAGCCCTGCCGTGCCCGAGCCCAGCTCCGTGCCGGGCTCTCCCTGCCCCCCCGGGGCTCTCCCCTCCTGGGCTTGGAGCTGTTCTCCTGACTTCTTTCCGTCGCTCATTATTTCGGCCGTGGCCTGTCGTGACAAATGGCTTTGGTCTATTTTGCACCTCCTGGGTGGATGAATGAATTCACGGCGTGGGGGGCGCTGGGTTTCTGCCATCCTTGGCCCAGGCTGGGGCGATGCTGGGCATGGGTGAGCTCCCTGCCCTCAGGAAGCGATGTGACACCAGGGCGCTTGATTTACTGGTTTCCGTGGGGACTGGGATGGGTTGCTGTCAAATGGTTTCTCACAGGTCTCTCGGGAGCCTCTGATCCAAGAAAAGAAACCTTTCTGTGTGCCTCCTATTGCGAATGTGGGGACTCGATACAGCCATCTCAAAGCTGTTTTTCCATAGACGTGCAGAGCACACTCTGTGGAAGCGGGAGAGAAAGCACAAACATGTTAAGTGTAGCAGGGTCAGAAAATGGGACACCTAAGGGTGTTCGCAGCACTTGCTCTAGCAGCAGTGGCTGCTGGGGATTAGCGCCCTAACTCAACGTGGATGGGTAGTTCCTGCTCTCAGGAGCTTCCTTGGTTGATGCCCCAGTGCACTGCTACCCTGCAGCACGTAGGAAGCTCAGGCGACCGAGGAGGATTTGGGTTTTGCGGTGGTCTCAGAGGATCAGTGTAAGTCCTGAACCCCTACGCAGTATAGGGGTGAAGGTGTTGCGCATGATGGAATTGATTTGGGAGAAATACTGTATCCCTCAAGGAGTAACTGCTGCGTTTTTCTTGTCTAAGTGTCTCCAAGTGGAAAGATGTCTCTGTAATGCCATGTCTTACTTTTCCTCTCTCCTTTTGCAGGAAGGAAGATGTCTCTATGTGATCCTGCTGATGGCCCTGTATTGGTGCACAGAGGCTCTGCCCTTGGCCGTGACAGCTCTGCTGCCTATCGTCCTCTTTCCCTTCCTGGGGATCCTCCCGTCTAACAAAGTTTGCCCACAATATTTTTTAGACACCAACTTCCTCTTCCTCAGTGGTTTAATTATGGCCTCGGCCATTGAGGAGTGGAATTTACACCGCAGGATCGCGCTCCGGGTCCTCATGTTGGTGGGAGTCCAGCCAGCCAGGTGACTATGGGAGCAGGGGGATCTCCATGGGGGACGTGAGCTGCAGGCACTTGGGAAGCGGCTCTGCTGTGGTGGGCCGTGATGCGGGTGTCTCCCCTGCCAGGGAGCTGCCCACATCCCATTTTCTCCAGCTTATTGAGTTAATCATCTCTTTGCCTTTGCTCAGAGGCCGGCGGAGCACGAGGAGAATCATTTGGTTCAGCCCCATAATTGTGCTCCATCCAGTTACAGGATAGTCACAGAAGTCTTTTTTGCTATTAGTTTTGTTATCCCTGCACATGAGCTTTTCTTCCTACAGCTATAATATATCAGAGAGCTTGCTAACCTGAAGAAATTCAGCTTTTCCTTTTTTTCTCTCTTCCAGACTAATTTTAGGGATGATGTTGACAACGTCTTTCCTGTCCATGTGGTTAAGTAATACTGCCTCCACTGCTATGATGCTTCCAATTGCAAATGCAATTTTAAAAAGCCTCTTTGGGGAGAAAGACACATCTAAGGATATGAACAGGGATAATGAAGAAAACCAAGGTAAATGAGACAGGACAGTAGTACAAGCCAGCTGAGGTCTGCCCATCTGCCATCAAATATGCCCCATTTTATTGACTTCACTGGCACAAGTACCAGTTTTCTTTGCTGCAGCTTGATCTCAGTGCTGGTCCCATTTTAATACACACTTTGTTATTTCGGTGGAATAGTAGTGGCATAAAATTCCCTTTTATCCTGTCCCTTCCTCATGTCATGCAGGAGGCAATGCTCATGAGTTGTCTGGAAAAACCAAGAAGTGGTGATGCCCAGCCAACCTGCTCCATAAACCTGCTGCTGGCACCAGTCACAGTTCAGCTCTGTGGGCACGGTGGTGATGGGATTCGTAGGGTGCCTCGCTGCAGGGACAGCCAGAGCCGGGGCCGGGGGGGCTGTGGATAGTAACACCTGGGCAGATGAGTGGTGCTTCATGGTGCGTTGCTGGAGGGACAGGCAGGGACTGGCCAGGCAGCGAGAGCGGGGCAAGAGTGGGGACAGCGGCCCCTCCATGGCAGCACACAGGGCTGCCCGGCGCTCGTGGACAGCTGGGTTCTCCTCTCGTTTTCCTATTTGTTCCCCCATGAAGCTGGAGCCTGAGCTGGAGGAGAAAGGGAGGACAGAAGGGAAGGCTGGTAGGTTAAATACCTATTTAAATACGTAACCAGTAGGTTAAATACCTACGAAGAAAGGCTGAAGGATTTGGGTCTCTTCAGTCTGGAAAAAAGACTGCTGAGGGGGGATCTTGTCAATGGTTATAAATACTCAAAGGGTGGGTGTCAGGAGGATGGGGCCAGGCTCTTTTCAGTGGTGCCCAGTGGCAGGACAAGAGGTAACGGGCACAAACTTGAGCGTAGGAAGTTCCACCTAAACATGAGGAGGAACTTCTTTACTTTGAGGGTGGCAGAGCCCTGGCACAGGCTGCCCAGAGAGGTGGTGGAGTCTCCGTCTCTGGAGACATTCAAAACCCGCCTGGTCGCGTTCCTGTGCCACCTGCTCTGGGTGACCCTGCTCTGGCAGGGGGTTGGACCAGATGATCTCCAGAGGTCCCTTCCAACCCCGACCATTCTGTGATTCTGTGATTTATAAAGGGCTTTGTGGTTTCCCAGCTTGGTGCTACTGCTTGGTGTTGCTCCTGAGCAGGTCACGTCCAGGCTGGGTCAGGGGTATGTTGTCAGACAAGGTCTTCCTCCAGCCCTCTCTTCACAAGTCACTTACCAGGAGTTTGGGCTTCTGGCAGACAGTGATGAGAAACAGCAAAAGAGAAATGAGTCATGAAGTCCCCTTTGCAGCTATTACTGATAGTTGGAGCAGTAGTTGCGGCTTCTCTTTCTTGCACTAATTAGTACTACTTCTTCTGTGATTTAAAAGCAATGGCTTTTTGGTTCCCACTGAGTCCTAAGGCAGAACAAAATGAGTTCCCAGAAGACGACTCAAACATGTGTGTACTCTAATAAAGATATAATTAATCATTCATCATTAATGTCTAGCAATCATGAGATCTTTGCACTCCAGGTTGCTTTATCACATTTGCTTTATGAATTTTTGACTGTTCACATCTATTAAAATCAAACACCCTGACCTTCTTGCTATAATTCCTTATTCTGTAGAAGCGTTGTGTTTTGTCAGTCTGCTTTTAACCTACCTGACCCCATCCTCTGAAATGATTTGGGTGTGTAGTTGTGACTGTAAATACAGTAGAGTTTGGGAATACATAAAAGCAAGACCCCCGTTGCCCTAGGCATTGGCAAGCACTAAATTAACGTCCTTGGCTCACAAGGCTTACAGTGGTGAGAGAAGCCAGAAAAGGCAAAGTGAGGGGCCTGCAAAGAGAATGAATAAAGTGATGCTTTGCAAATACCATGTGATGGCGTGATGATGCATTTTTCTTTTGAGGTAGAGACTTATAAAAGAAATAAATACAAGTGATGGAGGGGTCATCTGAAAAATGTACAACATCAAAATGCAAGTTTTCTTGTAGACTTCTTATTTGAACTTTAGTGTCCCGAGGTGAACTCAGCCTTTTCTGTAATCTTTCTGAATGGATGAGAAAAGCTGAGTTCCTTGAAGGAAGCCCTAAACCTGAAGTCAGTCAAAAGCGACGAATCCGGTGTTACCTCTAGGAGCGGAGAGGTGAAGGTGAGCTTTCTGCAGGGGGTTCCTGGCTGTCGGGTGTCGTCTGCGGCCAGGGCTGGTTGCACATCTCCAGTGGGGCTGTCCCGGTTAGTTTTTTCACAGGCCTGATGAAACCCAACCAAATGTAAGGAACGTGCATTTGAGAAAAAGGAATACTCATTTCATAGTTTACTTAATTTTTATAATCCAACTGAATCATAATCTGTGTTGCAAAAAAGACAGGCAGATTTAATGGCGAAGAGGACTGTATGTGGAAGCAAACTTTTACAATGGCATATGATAAAGAATATCTCGGATATGCTTTAATAATACTGTAGTAGTGTCCAGGAGGCTAAAAAATACTTGGGTGGCTAAAAAAAAAATATTAAAAATATATTAAAGAATATGTAGCATGTAAAAGCATTTGGTTTTCTGAAGAAATCTCAACAAGTGTATGAAACCAGCTTTGTGAAAGGCTTTGCTTACGCACACAGTGCCAGAATTAAAGCGGTGTCTCTGATCAGTTGGTCACGCTTTTTTGCTGAGGGGAGAACCTCAAGGTCGCAATCGCTTATGTCTGTGCTCAGCCATGTGGGCAGCATGTTATAGAGCAGTAAATGTTGGCATGCCTATGTCATTGATAGCTAAAATTTGGTGGAGTGTTTTGTTGATTTTGACCCTATTGGCTACTGATGGCAGAATGCAGTTAGATGAGCTTTGGTGGCTGAAGTCCCAGCTGGTTCCGGTTGATCCAAGCAGGGTTATAAACTGAACACCAACAGGCTTTTTTCAACTTCCAGAACTTTCCTTTTGGAGGTGGGTTATAGATTCCCTACAACTCTATCTGACATCTCCAGCCCTAAATCCAAACTGTGTGATAGACATGTGACAAACTGGAAACCGCTGTGCTAGTGAGCCTGACCATCTCCTGCGCTCTGCCCACTAACCCATCATTGGCAATATCTCATTTCTCTGAGCAGCTTAAGTATCTCCTGGTAAAAATCACAAGAAACTATCTCCATCCTTTTTTTTTTTTTTTTTTTCTGCATAGAAAATATCTTCTGCAAATTCAAGATAAACTGCAGCCAGTGCTTGAGGTGTTTCGTTGGGTCGCAGACCTGGAAATGAGGTCTCTGAAGCGGCAGGTGGGAAATGTGCATTTTTGGACACCGCTGCCTGGTTTGGCTGCCTGACCCCAGCCCCGCTGGCAGGGTACAGCCCCAGGAAATACTCCTTCTCAGGCCTTTTCAACTTTTTAGAAGTAATAAAAACGTCACTAAAGCCAAACTTATTTAGGACAAGCCTTTCTGCCTCTAAGGTATACAAGGTATTTGAGTTAAATGGCCACTGAATACTGCTCGGTGAGAGATGTGTACAGCCAGGTCCTGCCTCGGTGGTCTTTGGCCTCTTCTGACTTACGGACCTGTAACAATTTTCAACTGCTTTTTACAAGTTTTGTAGGAAAAGTTTGTTCTGCAGCAACTCTGGCTTTCCTGTGCATGGTTGCCTTTTGCAAACCTTCCTTGAGAGGTAACTCACAGATTGTCCTGTCAGGATGGGGTGGGAATTTGGGCTTAGCAAGGAAGAAAAAGTTGAGAAATGTTAAGAGGTAGAATGAAATATGTGCCTTTGCGGAGACAGCACTAGGCTTGAGTGGGATGGCCTTGGGCTAAATGCTTTGGGGGATCAACAGTCAACCATGGGTTAATGTTTGTCCTTCTGATTACACCCCTCCGTCCCGGCATCTTTGGGATGAAAGCTCAGCATGTGTGTGTCCAAACCAATTAACTCCAATTCAGTAAATTAGCGATGTGTAAAACATGACATTGCAAAAATCCTTGGATCACTGAGCTGGAACGAGCTCGGTGTCTTCGGCGCACACATGAATGAGTCCAGAGACTTTGACCACTGGCTAATCTCCATGCACTACTTTTGGTTTCTAGTGCATACATAGGTAGAAGAGGATGGTGTTTCAGCCTGAGGAGGGGTGCAAGGAAATTTGGGGACTGCTGGGTGGCAGTACCAGGAATTGGGCTCTGCAGGCAGTGGTCTGCAGAGCCTGGAGAAGTGCAGGGACACAGGCCTCTGGACCCAAAAATATGCAGAGACAAGAAAAGGAGTAGAGCCAGTGGTGACAGGGAAGGGCCACCTGGGCTGAAGGTGCATAAAACTCACCAGTACTCCAGTCCTGAGGAAGAATATGGAAAATGGGGTTTAATAGCACATGTCTACTCCCAACCTCAGGAGGTCAAGCCATGAACCAGGGCTACAAATGTCACAAGCCTTAGTGTGGGATCTGGTAAAAAAAAAAGTGATTGTATTGCATTTCTCTCTTTTGATTTCTGAATTCTTGCATATGTATGTGTGTGGTAGAGTGGTGTGCAGCTCCCAGTTTACTGCCAAAGAGAACATTGGTCAAAATATACCCTTTCCTCAAGTGCTTCTAAGTCCCACTTGTGTTCCCTGTGGTTGGTGATAAGGAGGACGGTGATGCAGAGTCTGTGTGAAATATGCAGGACGGTCCCTGGTAGCTGGGTATGAAACAGAGTCTTCCTGTGGTTGCCCTAAACTTGTGTCAGGGACCAGTTGCTCAGCCTGGAGGGTCTGTCATTCAGGGAGGGGGTGATGGGCTTGGGAATGGTCCTTGTGGTCAGGGTGGATTTCAGAGTACCTGGTACGAAGCCTAATCCCCAAATGTGTCTGTCTCTTGCCTTTTAAGAGGGAATTACAGCTTTATGTTGACTTTGCACTAGATATCTGCAGGGGATAACATTCTCGTCCCTTGGGAATGGCGCTCCGCAGCAGGATGAGCTCCTGATGTACCTTGGGGAACGTGCCTTACAGATACGTCAGGCCCAACAGTTTTTCTTCCCAAGAAAGAGCTATGGTTACCCAAAAAATGCACCCCCCCACCCCAAACCCATGACTTGCTAAGGGACACCCTGGAACTCCTGGTCATGTTAGAAGATCTGACCGGTGGCAGAAGTAGTAAAAGGACCAAGCGCCTCTGGGCGTTGAAGGAGAAGCTGGGTACTGTGGTGGGAGCGGAGCGGTGGCAGGAGGAGACAGGCTCGTTCATCCCTGCCAGGTGCTCCCGATTCTGTCCCCTTTGTCTGCACAGCCCCTCTGTAAATGGCGGTTGGTTCCTCCGTTCCTCTGTGTGGTTCAAGGAGAATTTTCTAGATGCTTTGAACTGTTTTAAAGTCCTCATCTTTCTTTTTCAGCATCTTTACAGCAGAATAAACTTTACACTGTGCCAACTGAGATGCAGTTTCTGGCAAGTACTGAGGAGTAAGTTAATTATAAAGTTTGTATTAGAGAGTTGAAAGAGAGAATTATCCCCTGAGCTAGACCAAGTTTTAGGAATTTGAAATTCAATCACTGAAATGTTTTGATTATACTAAACGTCCCAATCACTAGCAGCCTGATGATAGAAACCCTCCTCCGTGTGCCCAGCATCCTTCTGCATGTCCAAATCATTGCAGAGATTTTCCAGTCACTCTGAAATGGTAGTCAGAGGTGTCTCCTGATGGGAAATTGTGACTTGGTTTTCTCAGGAACATCAAACACACCGGTGTGAAGCTGGTGATGTAAAACCACCAGGATTTACACACTGGTGATGGTCCTCCTTTGATAACAACGATGGGAAGGAAGCATCTTTTCAGGAACAGATGTTTCTTTCCTCTTGGTGCTATCAAATTTTATTTTTTTTTTTTTCCTTTTAGCAGTCCTGTGGACTTTATGCTAAGTGTTACAAGTTGCTGAGGGGCCGGGCAAGGCACGTGCACCCTCAGCTCCGACGGACGGGTGCTGAGGGTGCTCTGCCCTCTGCGAGGCTGCAGTTCACTGAGCAGACCCCTCTGCTGCACTGAGCTGCTTAGGTGTCCTTGAGGACAGTGTTAGCTTGGATTTCTAAAAAACTGGGAATTTTCCATCTGTCAAGGCTCTGAAGTGGTTGCGCTGTACTTAAACCAGGTCTTTCACTGGATTCTCTTTTGGACTGTTTTAAAGCAAAGATCTGACGGAGGAGAAGGAGGTTACCACTGATACTCTCTCAGACTTAAAGAAGGAGGAGGAATACAAAACAAATATATGGAAAGGTTTCCTCATCTCAATCCCATACGCAGCCAGCATTGGAGGTACAGCCACGCTGACGGGAACTGCACCAAACCTCATCCTCCTGGGACAGCTCAAGAGGTACGGGAGGCCATCCTGGAGAGCCCTGTAAATCCTGGAAAACAGAGACATGTTCTCCATCCCTCTAGGAAATTTCCTTTTGGGCTGAGAACTAGTTTAGAAAATTTATGCCCTTCCAGAACATTCTGAGAAACTTTGTGAGCAGATGAAAGCAGAGGGTGGTTGTATCGGCCTTAGCTGTAATAAGCAGGTTTCCAGTGTACCCAGCCAGGCTGTCAGCCAAGCTGGTGCATACGTGCTTCGCCTTCCTGATGCTCTTAATCCCTTTGAATTTAATGGGACTTGACTACACGCTTACAATTAACCTGGTAACTGTTCTGATGAAACAGGCCGTGTAGTGTTTTGTGAGCAATTACATCCAGTGCTGTATGGTAGAAAGAAAAATAAGAAACCCACTACTTCTGGCCTGTTTTCTTAATCATAAAAGATGCCTCCTGTGTGCATAGGAACAGAAATTTGTGCCATCCTAAGTGCCCACAGGCATTTCTTAACTTTGCTGGCCTCTACAAGTAGTTTGTTGAGGCTCTCCTAGGCATGTACAGCATCCCTATGAGGTTCGTGCTCAGACTCCCCAGCAGTTATCGTAGCAGGGTTTAATCCTGGGTCTTCAGGAATATCATTGTATGAAAGCATCAGCCACCTGGAGAGAGATCTTCCACATCTTCCCGTGGAGACTTGCGCAGCTGGGCTGGGCTGTGGGTGGCAGGGTGGCCTGGGGGGATTTGTCCCAACGCAACGCTCCCCAAATCTCCTAGTGCCCAGGTAACTGCTAATGCACACGGAGGAATAGTTCTTAGATGCACACTGGCAAGTTTGTGGGATACTTTGATGCTGATTTCAGATGTTTGCTTACCCTTAAATTGACGGGATGTTTTCCCTTCTTGCATTAACTTGATTTTTCCCGTTTGCTTAGTTATTTTCCAGAATGTGATGTGGTGAACTTTGGTTCTTGGTTTATGTTTGCATTTCCTTTAATGCTGATTTTTCTTCTTCTGGGATGGCTATGGATCTCCATCCTGTATGGAGGAATTAACCTGAGGTACGTTTATAGTCACTGTACATATATGTTGTCTGGTTATACCAGCATTGTGCAGTACACGTTCATCATCATTCTCGTATTAAATCTACTGATATCACCCAGGATCATCTCCTGGATGGTGGGGGGTTTCATAAGTAACGTCAGGATGCTATAACAAGTCATCCATTTTTAAGAAGCTGATATACAACAGGAAGATTTTAAAGATATCTCATAGTTACATACACTTCATCTAACTGAAATACATACATGTATAGAGTAGGTGTTATATCTTCATTCAATTAAACATACAATTTTTAAAGGTTGTTTTACTGCCTGCCCTGGGACTGTGGAGGTAAATGGCAGACTTTCATCGATAGAAGGGAAAGCGGGATCGAACTTTGAAGACCAGCATGAAATCTTGGTTCCCTTGGAATTAGTAGAAAAAATCTCCTAGAACATAAAACCCCCCAGGATTTGTTCCTGGGGCAGAAACTTGGGTTTGGAAGAGATTACTTCACAACAGGGCTTAATTTTACAACAACGTGTTAATCTGTAACTGAGAATAACATGTTTTTCCGGTAAATCTTTGATGAATACATGCAAACCCTAGTGTACACTACTTAAAATGGTTGCAGCATTGCCATGCTGATTCATTTGGAGCCCTTTTTCCCCCTGCACGCTCACATATGTGATAGTAACAAACTCACAGTCTTGCTTCCTCCAGGGACCAGAATTTTTAGTATTAGAAAAGTCTTTAATTGTTATTTTGAGTTAAAAATGCAAATAAAGAGGGGAAAAAAAAAAGAGAACAGGTGTCCAAATATTTACATTGTCTCCGAGACAGGAAAAAATCAATGGGAAAGTTTCAATCCAGAAAATGCCGCAACGCCGGTCCTTAAGTTGCTCATGGGGCTTCGCAGGAGGCTCTGCCTGCTGCTGTGGGATGCTCTGCGGGCTCGCAGCCCCTCTGCATCGCGTGCCCAGGGCTTGTGCGATGCAGAGCCTGAATTCCCGTGTCCTGTGGTGAGGGCTGGGGCACGGCCCCGGCGTCCTGCTGTCACGGCCCGGGACGGTCAGGTGAGGGAAGAGGTAGCTATGCTGGCCAAAGGCCCTGGCAAAATGCAAAATTGCTCTTGTGCTCGGAGAACGTGATGCTTTTTGTTTTGTTTGGCTCGTCTCTGTGAGCACAAAGCCCCGCTTTATTGGGATAGCTGGGCCAGCGCAGATACCAGTATTCCCCAGTGGCGAGGTGCCTCGGAGGAGACATTGCAAAGCTGCGCAAGTACAGCCGAGCGGCTGCAGGAGCCTGTCGGGCTGCTCTGGCCGTAGCGACGGGGGGACAGTGGCTGGACTTTCTATGGGGACAAGTCCTTGGTGCCTGCAGCAGACGGACACCGCTGCAATAGCAGGTCAGCTTTGCTTGAATCCAAAAGACATGAAAAGGCTTAGGTATGGGCTGGCTGAGCTGAGATGAAGCTGCCATTAATAACACCCCCCAAAAAATAAGATATTGAAGGGCTGGGCAGATCTATTTGAGGTTCAGGAACTTCCAAATGATCAACCATTCATCCACATAGAAGATCCAGCCACGCCATCCCTTTGAATCAGTGACTGAGCGAAGGAAGCGCAGCCGCTGTGGGGCCGGGTGGGTGCATCTGATGCAGAAAGTTGGGGTTTGTAGGTTTAATCAAGGTCACAGTCAGGGTTAGAACCCAGCTTCAGCGGCATGGGATGTGATGGGAGATGAAGTGTGAGGTATGAATATATCATTTGTATGCGCATACTACAAAGGATCAAACAGTGTGTGCGGTCAGCGTGGCTGGGCTAAGAGGCTTACCCAGGAGCACATTAACATTCCCCACCAGTTAGAAATTCTTCACATTTTTGTTGATCCTGAGCAGCATCCTGGGATCACCCAGGAAGTTGCAAGTGACTTGAGAAGTGAAGGGACAGATTAATTTTCTGTGTCACCCTCTTCCTAGTTATTCTACCTACCAAGTAGGTATCTGGTAGAGAGGAGGAAATCCTGCAAAGAAATGAGGAAATCCTGCAATGATGGGACTTTCTTTTGGCAATCACAGCCCATGCTGGAGGAAACAGTTCAGAATATAGATGAGAGGAAACTTCCTAACCTCTGCAGGGTCTCTTTTGTATGAATGCAGAGAGAAAGGATATATAAAATAGGGCCTTATTGCCTGTGTCTGCACCAGAGACCTTCATCATCAGTCTGCGTGGTCTGAAGAGAACGCAAACTGAGCCACCAGAGATGTGCAGCTCTTTGAAACTTGCAGAGCAGGCCCTGAAGGAGTGCATCGTGTGTGCCTGCGCTGCAGTAGTAAATGCAGCATTTACTGTGTGTCGGGTACGCTAGAGGCATGTAAAGGTATAACTGTGTTTCTTGGCAGGGGCTGGAGAAATAAAAAGTCAAATATAAGAGCGGATGCAGAAGCCCGAGCCAGAGAAGTGATAAAGGAGGACTATCAGAAACTGGGTCCAACAAAGTGAGTCATAAAGTAGTGATTGAAATGAAAAAGGAGTCAAGTGGGTTGGAAATGTCCTGTCTTAAGAGTGGAGAACTGGGGGAAATGGAGTTTTTTAGAAGAAAATTAAATAGATGTTTCCACTCAGAGTGTTTGTAACCTGCCAAAGTTTGCTTTTTTGCATGCCCCAGCCTCTCCACCTTCACTAACAGGAATAATTGCACATAGCAGCTTGTACTCAAATCTTCTCAAGAACAAAGTTCGTATTATAGAGTGAATTCATGCTGGGTTGTTTCATTACTGTTTGTAATTTTTCTACTCCAGGGACAAAACCAATCCTCTGTGTGTTATGTACTAGCCAACACGGGCTAAATTTTGAAGGTTTGTGCATACCTCTTGTGCGCAGCAGGAAACTTTTGCTGAGGAAGCTGATGAATCATATGATAGATATGAATCATATGGATTGTGGATATACATTAAGAATGCTTAATAGCTGCTCAAAGAAAGTCCATGGAAAGAAGTCAGATCCATGTCATGGAAAACATTATTTTTTTCTGAATAACTCATTCAACTGTATTAGGTGAAGAAAGAACAAGACTCTTTTAGCTTCTTATTGTAGTTTCTCAAAGGTATTGTCTTCTGGAAAAAGCTTGGTGCAAGTTGCAGTGATGGGGATCATGTTTTGGAGAAAGGAACAAACAGAACCTGAGTTTTAGACTTACGAGAAATGCCAAAAAAAGAGGGAAGCAGGAAAAGCTGAGTGTCTCCAAGAATCAAACCAGCCACTGATATTATAGGCAACCAGGGATAGTGAAAGTTTTTTAAACTGTATGTCTTAATCTTAAATCGTCTGTGTTTCTCCATCTGTAAAATAATATTTTCATACTCACAGCAATGCTGTGAAGATTCAGTGATGTTTGTGTCGTGCTATCGACATTGTAATTATTGCTCTTGTGCGGAAAATGGAGTGGTTCTTCAAAGACAATTGGCTGTGCCTGTGCTGTAAATGAAAGAAATTGGTTTATTTGTTCCATTCAGTACATTATCGAGCAGCCTGCAAAATGTCTCTGAAAGAATCAAAGTCCCACTTTGAGGTCTAGAAGTGAGAAAGTCCATTAAGCTGTGCTCTGCCAATTCGATTAGCAATCCCATAACTTAAAATCAATGCAAGTGGCCTCTTCCCAACGGTTTAAATGACCTTCCTTGTGCTCGGAGAGATTTTAAACAGTGTTTTGAGGCATTGTCTTGGTTAAATCTTGTCTCCACTAGAGTCAAGCCTGGTACTTAGCAAATGATACTACCATTTGCCCTGCTGTTTGTCATGTGTCTAAGGGATACTGCTTAGGTTTGGACCTCGACCGTTTGTTCCTGCTGTCTCGCATATGATTTGAATCTCAGCCGTCCGTTTACGTTGCTTGAACTGGAGTGAAACCACCCCTGACTGACCGTGCCGTAGGGACATCCCAGAGGGCAGCCGTGAGAGGAGTCACCACGAGAAGCTGCTTGGCCCTTCCCCTCTGCCGCAGCCAGAGGGTCAACCTTGCAAATGCCTGTAGTGACACCTGGGCATTCCTGATGCCCGTCTTGTCTCTCCTTAATGTCTTCCAATAAGAGATAATTGCTGGCAGATATCAGTATTTGCAAATAGGTTAACAATCTATTCCGATGTTTCACTGTCGTTATTTTTAGAAAACCTGCCTAACGTCTCACATCAGCATTTTAACTGGATTTCTTTTCATCTTAGGTTTGCGGAACAGGCAATTTTCTTCTTCTTCTGCATGTTTGCAATCATGCTATTCTCCAGGGATCCCAAATTCATCCCAGGCTGGGCAAGCTTGTTTGCACCAGGGTAAGATTTTATTTTCATTCCTCCATCACATTTTTCAAAAGCATTTCCAAGTCGTTGAGATTCCTGGGTTTCTGATTGCATTGCCTAAACTATTACTCAGGTTTTCTGGAATAAATTAAACTGGACTTCAAGTAGCAGACCCAGATTTATTGTTTCTGTCTCCCGGATGAGGTACATGAAGCCTGGTGGGAAGCTGGCATACGTCTATCTGAAGCCACCCCTAGGGTTTTAATGTTGGGAACGCTGTTTATAGGTAGATTTACAGTGAAATACTGAATTCTTTATGTGATCCACTGATTTCACTGGCAGGAGATGACCCTGAGTGCTATCCTGTCTGTTTGGCAAGTTTGTGTCCCCTGTGACATCCATACCTTGGGAAGAGAACGGACAGTTGGAGAATGCTAAAGCTCAGAGAGGGTGTTGTAATTTCTTAACAGAAGAGACCTTCATAGTTTTTTCTAAAATAAATCCATAGCTTAGTAAATGATTCCTTAATACAACAAAGTAGTTATGGACTTTTTCCTCATCCGTTAATAGCTCCTTGCAATCGAACACATGCTTAAGCTCTTTACTGGATGGAGCCTGCCTTTCATCTTAGAGTCTGAGCGTTTTGCAGAGCTCATATAAATGAGATGGTTTGGGCTGTGCCTCTCTTCCTCCCTGCAATGAGCTGAGGAAACTTGTCGTCACAACCCCTCATGGCCTGATCACGGCTCGGCAATCAGAACAGCCAGAGCATCGGTGCGGTGGGGATTAGGTCTTGGTTTTTACATTTGTAGGGCAGCTTTTCTAGGGGGTTCACAGCCCGTTGTAGAAATGTAGCTCGGCAGGGAATTAAAAAAGAACTGAACTGTGAACAATGAGCGTTGTTCAAACCTGATGGAAACTTGTAATCTTCTTTGGTTAAATCCCTGTTTTCATAAACTTTGTAATTCTACAGGCTTGTGCTTCTTACAAGTGTTTCTGCTGCTTTTGGACAGGTTTATCTCAGATGCAGTCACGGGCATCACCATTGTGATTATACTGTTCTTCTTCCCTTCGCAAAAACCTTCCTTCAGGTGGTGGTTTGACATGAAAGGTGAGTAGGAGACCCCCCTGGGCAGGGACTCTGCCCTTGCCTGTGCTCTGGCAGGGCAGGTGTGGAGCAAGAGCCAAGGCTGTCTCCCCTTGGACCTGCCCCAGCCCACAGCAGCTGCGCTGGCCGTCTGGAGCAGCGTGGTTTGAAGGTGCAATTTGATCATACAGAGGCTTTTTTTCTGAAGTGCCAGAAGAGGTTTAGCAGTCACTGCCCTGCTGCCGATTGCAGGAATGACTCAGTTGCTCATGTAGCTGTCGGAGATGATGCCATGGCGGGTTGAAGCGAACGAAAATCGGTGTTGATTTACCATAGCAGACCTGATTGTGAAACGGAGCTTTGGTTGCTGACTCACAAACAGCTCCTGTCCCTCAGCGGGGAGCATGAACCTCTGAGATGGCAGAGCTGGGCGAGTTATCCTTACTCAAAAATAGGGGCCTTTCCTCAGTTCCCAGAATGATTTAGAATTTAAACTCATAAAACCCAAACTTCCCGGCCGGTTTTAGTACCAGGAGTCTTTTGAAATCTTGGGTCTGGCCTCTTGACTAGCAATGAGACACAAATTTTAATTCATAAGCCACTTGGAATAAGAGATGGTCTTAATGTGGAGGTGCAGCTGATGAAGGCCCTTTGTGGATGGTGCCGCACTGCTTGGGGTCTACGGGAACAAAATACCTGCTGCTCTGAGTCATGCACGTTTATTGTGCTGTCCATATGCAGGAAGATATTTAATCAGGCCTCCTCTGGATAAAATATACATGCCCTTGTTCAGCAGAAAATTACAGTCCCATTAGTGCGTCCTTCCATATGACAGAGCTCACTTCATCGTGTATTAAGAGATGGCCTTTAGGGGAGATGAGCTCTTCACTATAAAACTCGCCGCCTGTTGAATGGCTATTGGAAAATTAATAACATCTTCATAATTCAAATGATAGAAGATTTCCTTCTTCTGCGGACTCCTATCTGTTGAAGAAAATGTTTATGTCTGTTAGAGAGAACATTAACCTGATATTAAATGTTGCCTCAAGAAAGCCTCTAAGAAAACTTTTAAGTGCTAGAATTCTTTTCTTTTCCTTTTTTTTTTTAAAGATCTGATATTAAGTTAAATGATCTTTTAATTGTCTACCTTAAGAGATTCCATATGTATATTTTGTCAGCAACTCATGGTTAGAGAGCTGCAGCACTGATGTCAGGCTCATGATGTCATTCTGTCAGATGATGCCTGATGTGCTCCTCTTTGGGTGGGTGTTTGACATCGGGGTTTTCTCTTCACCTAGCACCAAACACTGAGACGCAGCCCTTGCTGACTTGGAGGAAGGCTCAAGAGACGGTGCCCTGGAACATCATCTTGCTGCTTGGAGGAGGCTTTGCCATGGCAAAGGGCTGTGAGGTGAGGCCCCCCGCAGATGCCCCGTTGCAGTCATCCTGCCCGACAGAGTTGGATTTTATCGGGGTATCACTTGGGCTTCTCATTTGGCTCTGGGAAATTTGCATCTGTGGGGTCACAACACTTGAAGGACATGTTTCGCAACTCCGAGTGACAGCAATGCAGGAGGTTAAGAGACCTTGCAACTCCTTTCAAACTGCTTGCTGTTAACTACCCTGAGGACGCTGTGTATAGGTGCTTGTGTGGGTGGGTGAAGGTCGTACGTAATTTGCGGTACTAGGAAAGGGTCAGTTCACCTGCAGGGACGCAGGAGCTCCCCTCTCCAGCTGGTCTGCTCTCCCCTTCTGCAGGAGTCCGGTTTGTCTGTCTGGATAGGAGGCCGCCTGCATCCCTTGGAGGGTGTGCCACCGCCCGTGGCTGTCATCCTCATCACGATTGTCATCGCCTTATTCACGGAGTTCGCCAGCAACACAGCCACTATTATCATCTTTCTGCCTGTCTTGGCAGAGCTGGTAAGGTATTCCCGTGGCAGCTCCTCTGCTCTCCTCCTCGCTCTGCCCCTTGCACGGGCAGGTTTGTGTCGCATCTGTGCTGTGACGGGCACCATGTGGTTCTCCTGCTCCTGGGCTTCAGGGGCTTTGAAATCCTTGGGAGCAACAAAGCAAGTGCCTGTAGCATAATGTGGACACCGAAGGATAATAATCCTTCAGACGCTCTTGGCGAGATGTGTGATTGTTTATCATGGAGTGTGGGATACAGCTCTGCACGATGCACTAGCTATTTGCAGTCTTTGATATATCTGCCTGTGACTCCAAATCCCCAAGGTACAATTTCTGTTCCTCTCTGTTTTTCAAGGCCATTCGTCTGAAAGTAAATCCCCTCTATTTAATGATACCAGGAACTATAGGATGCTCCTACGCATTCATGCTGCCAGTCTCAACACCTCCTAATTCAATTGCGTTTTCTTCTGGACACTTGATGGTCAAGGACATGGTAAGTTCTTTTAGATAATGCTGGAAACAATCGGTCTGAGTGGAGTGTTTAGAAAAGGAATTTTCAGGAGTGCTACAAGTTCAACATGTGCTAAAGTGAAAAAACAGAAGTCTAATATTGTTCTCAGCAGTGTCTGAAGGCACAGGTATATGGAAGGAGCCCTGTGAAATTTGGAGCCACTGTGGCTCCAAATGGTGACAAAGCTGGTCTTGAATATGCTCAGCATCTCCCAGACCCTGCTCCTGTTCCTGCCAGTGTCAGCAGCTCAACTTTCATGGGCTTCTGGGTGCAGGAAATGTTCCCCAGCTCAGAGAAATAAAGTTTATGAGTAAAATTAGGCTCAGTCCCAGTTCCTGCTCACATTCCTGAGGCTAAACAGATGTTCATGTTTTTGATGGATCAAAGCTTGGTAAGCATCTGCAGAATGGCCTTTGTGGCTTAAGAAAGTCCACTTAAGATGTTGCTAATATTAACGGCAATTAAGCCTTCCATTTCTATAATGTTTATATTCAAATAGCTTCATGATTCACATGCTGTAGTTGTCCAGTCTAAACTCAACAGTTGACTTTGTATTTCTTTTGTAGGCAAGAACTGGGTTGCTCATGAATCTTATGGGAGTTCTGCTTCTTAGCTTGGCAATGAACACGTGGGCCAAGAGCATCTTCCAGCTGGGGACCTTCCCTGCATGGGCCAACATCCATGCAGAAAATGCCACCTCACTCTTGACAGCTGTAGAAAATGTCACTTTAAGTGCACTAAATAAAATATGAACAAAGCCACCCCCGGGGAAGGACTCACTCACTTAGGACTTGGGCACTGGAATCGTCAGAGTATGCACAGGAGGAAAGCCACGGGGCTGCTCACACTGTATGGGACCCTCTGGTTTAATTTTATTTTTAGAAATACTGGTCGGTGTCACAACATCCATTTGTTCTTTTCTCTGAAGATCTTTCCCCACCTTCCACAGGTACCAGTCAGACTCTCCCAGAGTCCATCTGTCGTAGGTGGTTGTTAACTGGACAACCCTGTAAGCGTTGAGCATCTTTGGGTAGATGCCTCTTCCCCCGTGAAAGCTAGCGAGCTTTGCTGCTCCAGCTTCTGATACCCTACCTCGTTTTGCAGAGTAGCCCTGGGAACAGGGTGGAGGCAACTGGATTATTTACATGCAACCCAATGTGAGTAAGTGTATCAAAATCTGGCCGGGGGGTAGGCGGCGTGGCCAGGTGCTTCTAGCAGGATGTGAAGGATGGGGTCTCATCACCAACTCATGAGTAATTCTCTTGTGGAGGATGAAGACTATTTCTTCGGGTTTGTGTGTGAAGGGATGATTCAGGAGATGCGTTGGTAGGACTCGGTGCCTTACTCCATGATTTGGAAACAGGAAGGCAACAGTTTGTTTCCAAACACGTTCAGTGTTTTGAAAACCTGGGGCAGTAATTGCTGCCTGGTTCTTTGCACTGAGTACACAGATGGGGGTTTGGGACCAAATTAATTTCTGACGTGACTTTGGGCATCGGTGGTGGTTCACCGTTGGTGAACGTGGCCAGTCTTAGGTTTGCAAGATTGACTCACTCATGAGCGACCTGCCGAGTCACAGGTCAGAGGACAAGTTGCATTGGAATATTATTGACATTTCTGAAAAATAGGCTTTGATTCTTAACATCTTTTTAAATCAGGTTGCTTGGGTACTTTCAATGAAAGCATTGCAAATTGACTGTGATTTTAATCACCATTTTATCTGATTTTTTTTTTTTTAATTTTCTGTAAGAACCTAAAATATTTGATTTTAAAGATCAGTCACTGAAAGAGATGGATTGCAAGACGAAGGATATGATTCTTGGTTTAGGGAAGGTGAGCGACTGGATCCCTGTGCTGGGACGGATTTCTCTGAGGATGTAAACTGGTGGAGCTGGCAAGGTGGTCTGGCTCGGGGTAGGGATCCAGCAGCACATCCCCTTGTTCCTGTGCTGCTGATAAACCCCGGGGCCCGGAGGGAGAGCTGGTGGGGCGATGCTCACCAGCCACGGCTGCTGCTGCGGGGGCTTACCCTGGGGTGGCATGGTAGGTAGGGACTTGTTGGGGTTGAACCGAGACCACCAAAACCGATTGAGTGTGGAACTTTGATCAGTCAAGTTCAAAAAAATCCTTAATGTTCAACGAAATCCTTAAGTTCAACAAAATCCTTAATGATTGTGGAAAACGTACAATAAAGCACATTTGTTAGCACGTCACATCGTCCTGTTTGCTCTGTAGAGTGAGAGGAGATAAGCAAAGCCCTCCCATAGCTTCTCCCCCTGATTCGGGCAGTGGTTCCCCAGGAGGGCAGGGAGGTCTCCCTCCCAGTCTGAGCCAAAACGGAGCCCTGTTAAGCAGAGGAGCAATGAGACCGGAAGGTTCCTAGCCCGGTGTCTCAGGGCTGCTGTGGTAAAGAGGTGCAGCCCCGGCAAGCGCCTTTGCCCCGATACCCCGTACCACTGTCCCGCTTCCCCAGCGCAGCTCCGTGCCAGCTGCGCGTCGGGTTTAGGCACTGTTGTTCTTCATGGATGCTCCTCGTCATGCCTTAGCGAAGATGGGCTGAACGGGGAAGGGAAAATTGCTCCCCGCCGTTCACTTTCCCAGCCGTCTGTCCCATGAACAGCACGGCATCGCTGTCCCGGGGCCAGGGAACGGGCTGTACCCTGCGTGTCCGGGAGCCGCAGGAAGGAGCCCTGCTGTCCCGCTGCCCTGCTGCGACTGGAGCTGCTGCTGTGGGGATGGGAGTCGGTGGCTGGAACAGGGCTGCCTCTGTCCCTGCAGCCTGGAGGGCAGGCGGCGAGGGCCTTCGGCAGGCTTGGATCATCTAATTTCCAGGCTCAAAAGGTAACATCCAGTCCTGCTCCGTTGCAGATGTAAGAGGTCACAGGTTTACTTATGGGCTCAGCTCTGGCGTGGTGCATCCTAGTTGAATCCAGGAGGATGGTTTTACTTAGGCGTGAAAGCACAACTGAGTCCACAAAGTTTGTGTAAAGTCTCTGAAAGTCGCTCCCCGTGTCCCGGCACGTCTGTGGCACTGTCTGTCAAAGGTCAGAAGGTATTTCACAAACGCAGCCAGGGAAGGTTTATCATCTCTGTGTCGGACGTGGGAAACTGAGGCAGAGAGGGGACCAGCGACTTACCTGAGGTCACACAACGGGGCCTTGGCAGACCTGGGAAAGGTGTGGGGAGCACCTGGACCCTAAACCTCTACTTTTAGTCAAAGACCTGGCTTCTGCCAGCTTTATCAGCAGCCCCTGTGTTTCCCAGGGCTCCCCAGAGAATCTGGTTTCAGGCATGTGGATTGACAATATTACCTAATTCTGTTTTTTTCATATCCAGGCATCTGTGAGAGCAGGCGTAGTCTGGCATGCTCGATTTTTAATTTATTTTTTTTTTTAAGATTTAGTATTTCTGGGGTTCAAGGGTGACCTGGCCTGCATGAATAATTTCGAATTCCATTTGCTGCTGGAAGTACTAAAATTGGCCAAAAGCAGCTTTTTATGGTAAGCCAACCCCATTATTCGTGAAGGGTCTGTGATGTGAGTAGAGATATGAGAATTCCCAGGAAAGAGCATTTCAAGTGCTGTATTAACCTTCTGTAACTGACTATGTTATTTTAAAGGAACTTTGCCTGCCTATGCACCATTTCTCTCGGAATGTAAAAATCCAACAACCATCACAAAAGCCATTCACATTAGCAGCCTGCTTGTGAATTTTAATTAACAGGAAATGCCACTCACGCATTGAAATTCAACATCCAGAATATCTCTGCTTTACTCCTTTGATGTTCCCCTTCCAATCCCAGACCAACATCCACATGTTCTCCTGAGACACTTGGAGGAAAATCATCCTGGTTTATTTACAGTAGGAAAGCATTTTGGAGTATCTTTTATCCCAGACGCATTTCGAGTTGCTTTACAAACTGTTCGCACAGAAGAGCTGCCGCAGCGTGAGTGATGCTGGGGCCGTGCTCAGCCGGTTTGCACCCGGCAGCGATGCTGGAAGTTCAGGAGAGAAAGGGGAAAAACTCCTGAAACAAATGAAAGCCCAGCATGGTAAGGGAAATTCAGCTATTGCAGGTTAGCTAGCCTTGGCTCCTGTATCACATGTATCCCTCATCAGCCACTGAAAGGATATTGCTGGGATTTTTCTATCGTAGGAACATAAGAAGACATGACCTAGCTCTGTATCACCATGAATTGTTCATTTGCATGTGATTTTAACAAGCAAAGAATCACCACTAATGGGCTAATCTTTCCCACACCCTCAGTTTCTTGAGTTGGCAGAATAACGTGATCAACAGGTGCTGATGGTATTGCCATGGAGAAATATGTTCAGCCTTAAATCATCCTGGTTTTAGCCCTCCATTCATCTTCTTTGCCCAGCCCTTTTCTTAGGCTGTGTAGTTCAGGTACTCCACACTACCTGTGCTACAGCTGCTCCTTTACGTGGCACCCCCTCCCATCACCGCCACCACCCTGTCACTGCAGGTTGAACTTGCAGGTGTCTTGGCAGGACACTCTCGTTCGGACTGCCCTGAGACCCACTCTGTGAGCGCGGTACTTTGCAAAGCAGAAACGGACGTAAAATCTCTGTGCTGGTGGGTACAAACTCAGTCACCATCCCTAATCCGGGCAAAGCCAGGCTATGCTCCCTGGCTGCAATACAAATGAAACCCTCTGTCGTCTTCCTATAGTTACAGCAAGCTCGTTGCAGGCATGGGGGTCTCTTCTTGGTCGCCTACTGTAGTGCTAAAAAGTATAAATCAGGGATGTTAGAAAATCTTGGAGCTTGAGCTCTATGGAGATGAGTTTGTCGAGAAAGCAAAGTCCCTTTATACCACCTGGAGCCAGGCCACAAGATCCCCAGTGACATAGGGTGGGAAAAGGCCCCTCAGAGCATCCCGAGGGGACACAGGGTACACATCCCCACCGCCGGCTCGACAACATCCCGCTTCTCCTTCGCTTCCTCAATTTTCCTTAGAACTCTCCCACCCGCAGACTTTAGTTTCGGAGCTGAAATGAGCGCAGACCTTCAGGTACTTTAGCAGAATGTGGCCGCAAGGTGTCACAGTTGCTCCGCTCAGATGCACGGTCCTGCCCTGTCCTGCTCCCCAGCCCACGGGTTTTTGTGTAGCTGTGTAAACACCGTTAATTGATTTTTTTTTTTTTTTTTTTTTTTTTTTTTTGGCAAAGCAAGCTTGTTCATTGAGTCCTGGGGAAAGTTAGGCATTGATGGTTCTGGCTTATTTAGAGGTTATCAGTTTGGGCTATAAAATAGAGGATATCCCAGATTTAGGGTACTCCAGAGATCCATTTTGAGTTTAGCCAGGGGAAACTCTAGGTTTGTCTTTGCATGCAAACGCTTTGTGCTGCCGGGAGTTCCTGGCCAAGCACAGGTCCCCCGAAGACTTCAGCTCCCCTTTGCCAGATGATGCAGCAGGCTCAGAAAACACTCATCACCATGTTGCAGACTTGGGATTTTTTTTTGTTCTCTATTGCTAATGTTTTTTTTTTTTTTTTTCTGGCCCAGAAAGCTACCTGCTTAGCCTGGATGGAGTCCCAGGGGCTGATGAAATCAGTTAGCTCAGAAATACAGTGAGAAAGAAGTTTAATCTCAGAATAGCGACTAAGGAGAACCTGACGAGTTTTGCAGAATATAGCCATGGGCCTTTTGGGGTCGTCCTTTATAGTCTGTAAATTGAATTCAAGACCTAATTCATGGCCTGTGCAAGCAATTGCTATGGATGCTCCAAACAAATGGCACTTTCTTTCCCACCCGCCCGGCTGGTGCCTCTTCCCGGCTGGAGCCAGTCAGGGTTTCTCATTCGGTGTCTGTGCTGCAGGGCACCAGGAGGCAAACCTTGCTCTGCCAGCCATGTGGGACAAAGGAAAACTCTAGCAATAAAGCAGAGTTGTTGAGTGGAGCTGCCAGGACGGAAAGAACCTTGTCTGGTACCTGCAGGAAGGGCTGAGGAAGCGGCAGAGGTTTGCTCTGCTGGCTTGTGCTCATCATGGCTCGTCCTCCAACCACTGCCCCTGCCGTGGGCTCCAGACACGTCCCCCGGGGAAGGTGCTGCTCTCCCACCGCTCGCTGGAGAGCAGATCCCTGCGTGTTCCGTCCCTGGGGGTGGCTGGGACAGGGCTGACCTCCAGCCCTTTGCCCTCTCCTGCCCAGGGGAGCACGAGAACATCGCGGGGGCCTGGCAGTTCCCAGCCAGCGGGAGGGCTCGGCTCGGCACGGGACAGCGGGTCCCCGTAAGGAGTGTGCTCAGCAGTGGCTGGGTGAGCTGTGTCGCCTTTGCCCACAAGCAGTGGCTTAGTGTGAAAGCGCCTGGCAAAGGGTCAGGTTTGGTGGGGGCCAGGGAAGGCTCCCATGAACCCTGAGCTCAGTGCAGGGGGTGGGCAGCGGCGGTACACCTTTCTCGTGTGCCAGCTGATGGAGGAGGGGCAATCCTCTTCTTTGGAAGCATAACTGAGGAGCAAACACCATGGGCTGGTCCTTGTCTCCCAGCGCGTGGGTTTGGTGGCTGGAGCTCTGTGCCCTGCACATCCCGGGGCTCAGTAGAGTTGGTCCCATGGGGACCGCATGTCTTGGCTTGCACATCTGGGAGCTTCTCAGTGCTTTGGGAATCCTGCCTGTGGCAGGGCTTTCTTTGCAGTGGACTTGCTGGCTATAAGGAATTGGGAAAGGTTCAAGTTTGAAGCTTCATTTTCCTCCGCTCGGACTATGAGATGAGCCTTTAAGCAGTTCACGTACCCTGCCCACCAGCTCACAGTTTCAGCAGGGAGCAGCAGCTTGCTGAAACAATTATCAGCGCATGGTTTGATGGATCCTACCATGCCCTTCACACCATGACCGATGTCTGAAAGAGGTAAAGCTCCCCTTCTCTCTGAGAGATCCCAACCTTGCTACTTGCTGCTGGGCAGTGGGAGGAGAAGTCAGCTGGGATGAGACAGCTGATTTCCCCACAGGGGATGGCGACACCCCACGTTCCATGTGATGCTTGTTCCATCTTCGTCAGTCCGTATGTCATTGACTCATTTTTTTCAGCTATGTGTCATGAAAATAAGCCTTCTCTGCAACAAGGGTAAAGCCCAAGCAGTGCTGTGCGTCCCGGCTCTGTCCTGTACTGGGGTTATTCCCCGGGCTTCACACACCAGGTTTGCCCACTCACTTTAGGAATTGCCAGCATTGCTGTTCTGAATTGCCTTAAAACAGCTTTTTTTTTGAGTCCTGGATCTCAGCCACATCGGTTTCCTATCCCGTTTCTCCCAGTAGCTGCATCCAGGATCCTCTCTCATAGCAATAAGGCACTGGAGCAAGGAGAGTTTTCGAGCAAGACTGGGGCACCTCTCTGCTGCTGGGTAAGTAGTGTCTGCTGTAATCCCGCTCCTTCCCTCTGTCTTGGTAGCTCTTGAATGGCCTTTTTCCACTGGAAAACCTCCTTTTCTAGTCAAATTTTTCCCTCAAAGGATAACCGAGGCTGCTGTCGGGCAGGGGGAGAAGGGGATCGCCTGTTTGGGTTTAATCCTGGGGAGAGGCTCCTTCTCCCCACCAGGTTTTGGAGAGTCACTCCAGATGCGAGGCCTGAGAAATGATATTCCTGCCCAAACATTTGTTTTCGGTAGACATTTAAATAGCTTTATGGGACATTTCATCCTGTCTGCAGTGGCCAAATTATTTTCCTGGGAGATTTCCTCTGGCACCGGAGCTTCAATGTGAAACTGTTTTCTCTGATCAGTTCTGTATCTGTCACCCTTAAACCTGCAGATTTTTGTTTGGTCTCTCTTGAGAGGCAGGGAGACCAGAAACTCCCACTCAACTGCCTCTTATCCATTGAACACCTTGTAATTACAGAGCTGATATAATGATGTCCACAGCAACCAGGAGCCGCCTCTTTCTCCCTCCAGCATCCTCTAAATAACCACTAAAGCCACTCTTAGCCACAGCTAAGGAGATGACCCCTCTGAATAGCTTTATTATGATTTTTACAGAAGAGTACAATGCTTTCCTGTGCTTGCTTTAGAGGAGGAGCAGTCGCATTGTACTTGGTATTTGATCTTTCAAGAAATGCCTTGAACTTCCCTGTCCTGCATGCTTCCCGGGAAGATCTCAGTCCCAGCTATCCAGGTTAGTGGAGAGGTAGAGAAGAGTGAGACCAGAGACACTCAGAGAAGGACCTTAGAAAGACCCATGAGTGATCATCTTGAGAAAGCCCCCTAATTAGCGCGTTTCTGTACTTCCTCTGCTAACACCCGGGCACTTGTTCTGTGTGCAGGATGGGAGCCCGTGTCTACTGTGAAGAATTTCTGTTCCCAAAGGTGCGCAGGACCGTTGCAGACCTATGGTTGGTTTACTCCAAGCCTGTCCCAGCAAATGGCAGAGAGCTGTGGACCTTGTTTCTACAGTGTTCCTGCATTGCGGCGGTGATAGGAGGCCTCTTTTACAACTGGATGTTCGCTTCCCTGGAGTACTCCTGGCACCTCTCTGTTGCAATGGCCGTCTCCTTCAGTCTGCTCCTTCTCCTGACCCTTTTCTTGGTGCATCCCGCCCGTTGTGTCTTCAGTATGATCATGCCTACGCTAGGTACCAAACAAGGCCGGAAGCTTCTCTTGTCGACCTGCACCATGATTGTGGTGGTTAACATACTACCCAACATCATAAGCAACATTAAGACCATACTGCAGGTTATTCAGTGTATCTGCAAGAATTCCTCTGAGAGTCTTTTGAACTCAACCGCTCTGCTAGGGACAGCTGCCTGGGAGTTTGGGGATGCAATCCAAGAAACCAGCAATTCCATTAATATTCATAGGCCTATGAATGGACACTTTCAGTTTTCATTGCTTAAGAACAGCTCGTTGATTTACCAGCAAATGCACCTTGCTGGCGAGAAAATTGGGAGGGACTTTTTGGCTGTCGAAGTACTGGTCAAAGACTCTGTACGAGTAGGCAACAAGCTGGTTGCTGGCTTCTCCATGCTTTATCTCTGTTTTGAGTCCACCTGGTATTTGAAAAATTATCTCACCAACCTCCGCTTTGACAATTTTTACGTCACCAAGAAGCTGGAGCGTTTAGCTGTGGACAGAAAAGAAGCTCATCTGCTGGTGGGCCCATGCAAAAACCTCCTTCGACCAACGGGCATGAAGTTGTCCCGGGAAGAAGTGATGCTGTGCCTCGTGCAAGCCATGCTCCTCACTGTGGCCCTGCTGCTGATGCTGGTGGTCGTGGCGATGGACCACTTTGCGTTCAGTCTGGCAGACACCGCGGAGAGAAAGGCGTCTCAGTTCTCCACAGTGCCCGTCACTCTCAACATCAAATACAGTGTAAGTGCTGGGGTCCCCTCCTTCCCTGCACGGGGACCCCGCTGTGTGTCATAGAATCACAGAATGGTTTGGGTTGGAAGGGACCTTAAAGATCACTTAGTTCCAACCCCCCTGCCATGGGCAGGGACACCTCCCACCAGACCAGGTTGCTCAAAGCCTCATCCAGCCTGGCCTTGAACACCTCCAGGGATGGGGCAGCCACAGCTTCTCTGGGCAACCTGTTCCAAGGTTCCAGACCTGTGTCACATCGTAGGAGGTGGCGGTGGGGATTGCAGTCTTCGTAGCCTGACTTACATGACCCTTGCTTCCCTTCCCTGCAGCCAGCTGGACAAGGAACAGGCTTGGGGAGGAGGAGGCAGAGGCACAACCTTGGTTGCTTCTTCCAGTGCACCAAATAGCAGCATCTGCCTGCTCCAAATTACCGCTTCTTGGGAGCGAGAAGGGGAGCAAACAGTGCCTCACGCTGCAAAGGCACTGCTAGCATGGGGCAGCCAGATGTCCCCATGTCTTCGGGTCCCTTCCCTGGCACCATCCCCCAGCTGCAGCGTGGGTGCAAGCACAAAAGGAAGGGGGAAGTGGATGAATATACGTCTCGGCTGCGAGGATATCTCCTCATCTTATTGCACTGGCTGTTCTTTAAGGAGAAAGTCCTGCTCACTGGCTTTGTTGTCACCCTGCACAATCTTTTTCACAAGCCTCCCCAGTTTCTATCTCTTTTAATATCCTTTATTTGGACTAGTTCTGGTTTATTTTTTTAGCCTTCCTCTTCTGCCGTGCAGCCTGCCCCCCTCCCCAGCCCCAGGGTTCCTTATCTCAGATAGCGGCTTATGACGCATTTGCAGTGAAATAATCAGGGATCAGAAAAAAAAACTCAAATATTTAAATATGCAGCCACTAATACTGCCGTCTGTGCTATGTGTTTCACTGTAAATCTCACACGGCGAATACCTGTTATGAGCTCTGTAACAGCAGGTAAAGATGACAGATAGGATCGAGTCTCACCGGGCCAAGTACTCCGCGCCTACACATCGTGCTGTTACTCTCGCTCAGCCTGAGGTGTACATGAACTTCAACGTCCTTCTCTTAATGCACCCAAACAAGCTGTAATGGTGATTACACCCCCCCAGGCCGATGTTTTTGTAGTAACCAATTGATTTTGTTTTGGTCATACCCTGTTTAACTTTTAACTCTCTTTATTTCAGGCTAAAATAGGGATCCTAAGCTCTCTTCTGGAATTTTTGGGGCTTCCTTCCAAAGAATTACCACTTCAGGACTTCAAAGGAAGCTACCACCACTACCTGATCTTCAGCTCTGCCCACTGCAGGATCAGCCGCCCGACGCCTCCCAACCCCTCTGTGCTGCTCGCTGTGGGGCTGCTCTTCTGCATCCTCTATGCCACCGTATTCCTGCAAACCTACGCACACCGCCTGTGCAGAAAAATCGCAGGCTCCTTCTTCGAGAGCTGGGAGGAGAAGCGAGCACTTTACCTCTACAAGAAGCTGTCCAGGAAGCACAAGGAGGGAAAAAAACGCGTGAGAAACTAAGGGTACTTTTGGAAACACAGGGGATGCCTGAGAGCCATGGCAGTGGTTGGGCGCAGGCTTCTCTGACGGGATCGTGCGATTAATTTTCCAGAGTCAGAGAAGTGCTTGGAGTCTGAGGAAAAATATTTGCCAAGTAGAAAAAAAAGAAGGAAAATGGTGAAATGCCACACTTTGCATCAATTTAAGAAAAATGGACTAAATTTACTTCCCTTTTTTTTTTTAAACCTAGAAGGTCTGGAGTCAGCTGTTCCAGGAATGGTGGGAGATAGCTCATATGACTTGGAGAATATCCACAGCATTAGGCAAGGCTAACTGGGAAATATGTGCAAGTCAGGGTGGGGGAAGAGCTCATTTGCCTCCCTCACCTCATCCATGCTAGAAGAAGTACACACTTCCTTTCTTTAGCAAGTTATCCCTTCAGGCAGTAAGAAAGGAAACTCATTTAAGGTGATCAATTTCATTTTCAGGGATTTTTTCTTTCAGGTTTCATGCACAGAAACCTGTGCAGACTGGGTAAACATTAGGCTTTAGAAGACAGCTTATTCACCGAAGACAGTGTCATTTCAGCCAACCGAAATAAATTCAAGGCCAATATGACCATGAGATGCACATCCTGGGCATGGGTGGTGGCGGAAATCAGCACGAGGGCTTTACGAAATCACTTCACAAGGGCTCTTTGAAATAAGACATAAATAAAATAGCTGAAGGACCTTAGAAGAGGATGAGACCAGCCAATAAAAGTCAATTTGGGTGTCAGTCTCTTTTACCAAGTAAGAAGTGATAGAACAAAAGGAAATAGCCTCGAATTGTGCCAAGGGAGGTTTAGATTGGATATTAGGAAAAATTTCTTCACTGAAAGAATTGTCCAGCATTGGAAGAGGCTGCCCAGGGAAGTGGTGGAGTCACCATCCCTGGAGGTATTTAAAAGACATGTAGATGTGGCACTGAGGGACATGGTTTACTGGTAACTTGGCAGTGTTAGGTTTATGGTTGGACTCGATGATCTTAAAGGTGTTTTCCAACCTAAAGGATTATATTATTCTTTGATTCTAATTTAGGCCAACATCCTGGAGGGCTTCAAATGTGGTAGACAGAAACTTGACTTTGCAGGGAACAGGGAGCTAGCAGGATTTAGAGGGCTGGACTTGCCTGAACCGAGAGCCGGTTTTACGTGTGGCGTTGTTTCAAACTGAGAAACTATGGTATTGTATCCAAGATGCCAAAAATCCATCACTGGAGCAGCATCTGAAACACGTTACTTTTGAAAGAGAGTCAGATCGGCCACATCTGTAAGGGCAAGAGTCAGAGGAGGGGAAGATAAATCAGTGCCAGGTTAAAAAAAAAGCAACTTCGTATCTTCTTTTCTTCAAAGTATCTCTATTATTTTCCTCCCTTCTGCCGTTAGAGTCTTCATTAAGGTAATTATTTGACATAATGCACCTCAATGAGATTAAATTACAGAACTGAAGTGGCAGCTGCAGCCGGATGCACTGAATTCTCTCAGCTTCTGAGGTGCTTGAAACAAAGTAGGTCTGGATTATTTTTTTTTGAAAGCATCTATCTAACAAAACCCTGGTGCATTCATCTCCCTAGGTTTCTTAATTCCCTGCTGTTTTGATGATTAATCCAAGCACTTTTCTGCCTCTACAGCGACTAGGGGGCTTTGTCATGAGGTTTCTGTAGAAAATGCTCTGTGTCGTTGTTTGGGGAAAGCAAATAGATTTCCACATGCCCATTGAGTAGCCCAAATTATCGGGATCCAGGGGTTAAAAAAGCTGGGAGGAGAACAGAGGAGCTCCTTCAGCCAGCAAAGCATCCCAGAAGCATGTTTTCTTCCAACAAGCACATATTTATAAAAAGGTTTTCCTTGGGAAGGCTTGCCTTTTTGACAAGAGATTTGCATTAATCTTTATTTTATTTTTTTTTTTTTTTTAATGGCCAGCAGCATTTGAGGAACCCTCCTGATCAACATCCAGTTCCTTGCCTTCCAAGGGAGATCTTCAGAGGAGATTGGGACATGGGGGAGAGGAGGCTGAAATGGTGAAGTTCTGGGGACCAGCATGGGACTGGCTTTGCTTTAGAGATAGGCCCTCCAGGTTCAGATGGGGGTTTGAAGTGAATGAGACCACAGAGACGGACTAAGAGGACTAAGTACGACCCTGAGTGTCCCATTGAATCCTTCAGACAAGCGCTGCCCAGCTTCCAGCCGGGGCAGCTGAGCAGCATGTGAAGCAACTCCTGAAACACCCCTTTTCAGCCTCAAAAATCATATTTATTAGCAAAAAGCTGTCCCAGTCCAGAGCGGTTCTTGACATCTTCTCTAGAGTCTCCTTCATCTCCCACTAAATGTTAACCACTAAAGACTAGTCCTCGGAACTTTGCACTTCTAGATTGTAAAATTCAGCATCAGACAAGCCTTGATTAGCATAATTACATCTGCTTGAAAGGATAATAATCAGTGTGAGGTATTGCCGCTCTGCCTCCAGAGTTGCAGCCTTCATAAACCCTTCATGAAGCAGAGATGTGCTCCCAGTTCCATTTTGCAGAAGACACTAAGGATGAGAGGGGTAAGTTCTTTGGTGGGTGTCACACCACTTTTAGCAGGGTCACTGGCAGGGAACCATGGGCAGCAGAGCCCCTGTCACCTGCCTGCACGTAGGGGTCAATTCTCCTGCCCTCGTTTGGACATCTGCCCTAGGAGCCAACGGGTCGTGCCCCACGTGCCATCCGTCTCCTCAGCCTCGTGACCCTCACACATGGATTTTTGCTTCAATACCCATGTAGATATCAGCACGGGAAGAATTTGGTTTTGGAAGGTGAACACCTTGCAAAGCACCGGTGAGGAGGTGAGAGTTGGGTGGTAGCCCAAAACCTGGCTTTTCTCATGGCAGCGCTGAGAAAGGATGGTAACAAACGTTGTGAAGTGTTACGCTCTGCCTGTGTCATCTCATTAGTGTCAGAAGGGTTTTGGTTTTTTTAATTGTAGGAAGGAAGAAGTCAGTTTGATACCCATTATGGTTATTTCGGAGGTGAAGTTGTGCTGATGTTAAAATGTGTGTATGCTAAAGGCTGACACACTTGAATGTCACTGAACCAATGCACGTGAAGAGGTGTTAACACGAGACTACTGCTGCCTGGGTTGATGTCATCAAATATAGACATGTATTGTACATACTTAAGTGATGAATGTGTTTCGAGGAGAAAAGGGATGTTGAAAGCTGGCTCTTTGCCATTATGCCACTTAACCCAGAGCCCCAGACTTCCACGTAAGAAACTAAACCCAGGGAACGGTGGTAAACGTGACACCTGAGGGGGAGACTCAGGGAAGATGAGCTCTGAGTGGTTTCCAGGCTGAGGGACCAGCAAGGAGAGTCGTGGGGAAAACACAGGGATGGAGTTAAACCCGAAGAAGTGTGTGACAGAGGTGACACCTGGGGCAGCCTGTGCAGGGCGAGCAGAGGGGACCTGCCAGCACGGCTGGAAGGAGCTTAGTCCCTGCAGTAACTTGCTTTTTCACCTCCCTGGGGATGTCAGCAGGACCCCAGGAACAGAAATGGAAAGGGAGGCCCTGAGGAGCAGAGGATGCTCCGACGGTCCCCGCTTCGGCAGGAACAGCTTGTGCAGCGCATCAGCCACGTCGTCCCTGGGGCCAAATCAGGCTGTGATGCGTTCCCTGGGCGGGGGCGGGGGGTGCAGCGGGACCAGAGCTGCTGGAAATTGCTTTGCTCTCCTGTGAGGTGTTGTTCCTCAGCAAGATAAAGGCATAACAAAATAGAAAACGTTACCCGTTACAGAGTCACATTATGTGCTCGAGAGGTAAGCTGCCTTGCCAGAGTTTGCTTAATGGTGCAACAGAGAAATACTGAACAGATTTACCCAGCAGGCAAAGTTAATTTACTCACATATTTTTATTAAGTAGGGCTAATTTACAAGCCTCGTTATTTGCTAGGGGATTTTCATCCCTCAGAGCCACCTCCCACTCCCACCCTCACTTCTGCTCATCACGGCTCTTGTTGCCTTCGTTTTTGCTCAGCATCACCCTCCCGTCCCGCAGGCAGGAGGGAGCGGGACCGAGGCTTTGTCCTGTGTTACTTCCACGTGGGAGCTCCCGGCGCTGTGCCTGCAGCCCACGGACCAGGTCCTGCGTGTCCACCTCCTGCACGGGCACGTCCACCTGCTCCCTGCTGGGCCCCGCTGCTCCTACACTACCGCAGTGGCTTATTTACTGTCTCCAACCGCTTTCTGCAGGGCAGGATTTCATCACATCTGGCCTCTAGTTTTCGAAACCCATGAAGTTGAAAGTTCAGGGTCAGACGTTTGTGTGCAATGAGGCAGAGGCAGGGCTGGGGGCGGGGGGGGGGGTGCATTAGGTGGTGGGTACCAAACTCATTGGTGCCGATGCCAGCCCATATCCTTGCTGATGCCAGCCTTGACCCTGCTGTCATGGCTTGTCATTGTAACTCAAACCGGCTGCAGCTGCCGCCAGTGTAAATGCTGCTGTTGATTCTGGGGAAGCCGGAGCAGCCCGCTGCACCCGCACTCGCTCTTCCCTGCTGTTGCTGTTCCAGAGCTGGATGCCACAATAACCCATCGAGGGCATGGGAACCAGGAGGGGTTTCTGGAGGGCTGGGCAAGAGAGGGGACTTGCAGATGCAACAGCTCCAGCAGCTCTCCCTGGAGCTCTTGTCAGAGCAGGGCTCATCGCTGGGGGCAAAGTCCTTTTATTTTGGCTTTGGTGGGGGTTGTGACTCTCTCTGGAATCATTGTCCCCACCAGGTCACCCTGAGACAGTTTCTCCACCCCATGCTGCCTGCAGAGGGGGGTTTGGCAGGGCACGCAGGAGTGCATCAGTCAGGGCTCTTTGCCTGTTTTCCTCCATGCACTTTTTGACGTTGGAGACTTCTTAATTACCTAGAGAAAAGTGTTAATTACAAGAGAGAAAGGCCCATGGATTAGTCTTTCCTCCACCGGTGCAACAAACCCAGGGGACAGAAAGACCCTCACACATGGGACAGGATCTACCCTGAAGCCCTGGATTCCCTTGGGGCTTTGTGGTGTATTTTTGTGGATTTTTCACAGATAAAATATATGCTAAGTTCCTGCTTATGGCTGTCTGGCAGGCAAGAATGAATGGCCTTAATATACTGAGGAGCAAATATAAACTATTCAGCTAAGACAGTGCTCTGGGAAAGATGTCATCCATAGTCACAAAACTGCATCCACTGGAGCAACCAATCAATCAAAAACCTCTCTCCAGAATTATTTCCTGATTTTTAAGCAAATTCCATTTTTATTGCATTTATCCTATCTATAGTATTTTCACTGTAATTACAATGAAGAAGCAACATTTCCATGCACCGAACTTCAGAAAAGGAAATATTAATAAACATAAATAAAAGCAAATAAAAGCTATTTCACAGCATTCTGCATGCCCCGCCATGGATGCCTGCCCTTGCTCGCAGTGCCATGCAGCGTACCCGGGCAGCCATCGGCGCAGGCGGGGAGCACCCTCTCTGCAGGAAGCCTCATCTCCAGGGTGTGAGGAGCTGGTGGGGATGGAGTTAATGGAGTTATGGGGTGGGTGAGGCGATGCGGCTCCCCTTGAGCTGCCCACGGCTGCGAGCTTGCTGCACGCTCGCCAACACACAATGGCTGGGCTCTACCTGCCCGTCCTGTGTGACCATGGCTACATGGACCTGTGGTCTGATACAGCTGCTTCGTATGCTCAGGGACAGGATTTGCCTGCGCAGTGCCCTCCGGCAACCAGTGTGGCACTGGAGCTCACCACAAGCTTCATTTACAGAGCGGAGCCTCCAGAAAGCCCCAGCAGAAGATGGACTGACCAGGTCTCGGTTTTCCAGGCTTACTGATGTCCCCAGCTCTACCTAGTGCTCAAGAAAACTCTCCTGTTGCAAGTGTCCAGAACTAGATTTGTACCATGGTCAAAAGTCCAAATCAAGCATGACTACAATGAAGGAAAGCAAAAAAAATGCCAATGCGAAGCCTTCTAGAAGGGGACGTCTGCTCGTGCTTTGATTTGACCAGATTTGATTTGCAGAAGCTGATGCTGTGGCTGGCCACAAAGAAGCACTTTCCGTGTCACCAGACTGCGCATTGCAGCAAGGCGGGTGGCACAGGGCCAGCTGGCATGGCATACCCGCAGGGTGCTGCCAGCAGCACTGGTGCCCGGCGGGAGAAGGTCCCAAATGGTTAATCCCATCTGCAGCTTCCATAGGAATATGCAAAACCTTCAAGCAGTGATTCAGTAACGATGCTCTCCACGCATCTGCATCTCCAATTACAGCTGAGATGGGGAAGCTCAAGACTTCATCATGCCGTTCCTGGCGTGGGCGGGGAATGGCTGAGTTAGTGTTTATTTAAGGGAGCGCTTTGTGCGTGAGAAGCCCCATCTGAAGGCAGCTCCACCGTGCCGAGCACTGCACGGCCACCCAGCAAGGGCAGCTCTGCCCCAAGGCATTTATTTACCTTTTAGACAAGGATGGGAGAGATGAGGGAGTTCTTCAAAGCCTTAAAGACAGTCAGTGAGGAGGAAAGCTTCCTTGGGACGGGGTTTTCCCTGCTTTCCCCACAAGGAGAGCTTACTGCAGGGCCTTGGCTGGGCTGTGAGACACTGGTGCCAAAACAAGAGGTAGGGAAAAGAGGCAAGATTATCTTTAGAGGTAAGAGGTGATAAACAAACCGCTATCCAAGTGCAAAGCTTGCCAGAGGCTGATTTGAAGCAGCAAAGAGATGTCAGCACCACGTTATGCTGAACCGATGCCCGGTGCTGTTAAAAAGTGCCTGTTTCCTGACTTGGGGCTCAAAGCAGAAATTGATAAACCCCCAGGACCACAGCGCTCCTGCAGTGTCTGACACTGCCCTGGCTGGCAGATGTGATCCAGGACTATCAGGACCAGTAGCTGATGACCAGGCATCCCACCACTCCTAACATGATACCCGATAATTATCTTGAAGCAACTGCCAGGAGATGTGATGTGAATCGGGAACTGACACCACAGCTCGTTCTTGTTCTTTTGAGCAAATTCTCTTAGCGACCAACATTTTTCCCAAGGAGGAACCAAAATGTGTCAAAATGAGTTGGAGATGTGAGACAGCTGCAGAGAGAAGGGGAGCAATTAGCAATTCGTAGGGAGAGTTTCCCCAGTCCTGGCTCTTTCGAATGCAGGTTGTGTCAGGGTTTCACTCTGAACTCAATGCCCCACATTTTGCAACAGAAAATTTCCAAATTAGTTGCAACAGGCCTTCAGCCTACAAAAAAAGGAGTAGAAATGAGGAAGAAGCAACGCTGGCTATCCCAGAAGACTGATAAAAGCCAGGATTGTCGATACTGAAGCCAACCCTCCAGGCACCTTTCCCAGTCCCCTGATTTCCAGCACTCTGCGCACATAGAATCGTAGAATAGGTCACTGATTTCTGAAGGTGATGGGAGATTCGACCACCCGCTCATTCTTCAGGCCCTCAGAAAAGCCCAGAGACGTGTGATTTCAGCCAGGAACTCCAGTGGTTCATGGGCAACATGAGACTCTGTGGCACGTTGAGGAGATGCTGGTGGAATCGAGTTAGTCAAAGGTTTGTCTCCATCGCTTCACAACCCTTCCCCAGGAGCAGGGCAGAAGCAGTCCTGGGTTTCTTTGCAGACGAGCAACTGAGGAAAAGAAATCACCAGAAGAGATGTTTGCAACATGCAAAAATAAGGTGGAAAATAGTATCATCTTTCCACTTATTTCTTATTTATATGCTGTTCCAGTTGAACCCTCTGTGATTCCTCATCCTACCTGGAAATAGCTGGGGAGATGCTTTCATATCTGAGAAGGGAGAGAAGCCAATTCTGTGAATTTATTTCCCAAGAGATATTAAAAAAACCCACAGCGCTATGACCAGTCAGGAGTGATCCACGACTCGGATAGGAAATTTTCCTTTGAAGTAGGTTGAGAAACTGAAATGGCCAAGTTCAAAGGCTGAAATCTTCCTCCTGCGTTAGCTGGAAATACGCCGTGGCTGTTCAGGCAATAAAGCGGGAACTCTGCGAATTACAGGAAGGAGCAGGTCGCAGCTGATGACTCGGCTGGGCCAGGCTGAGTCATTTTTTCCTTTTATCAGGGGAGAGAAAAAATTGCACCCTGTGCCCGATGCTTCATGCTCTGTGGTCCCAGGGCATCAGCAACGCCAGGTTCTCAGCCCCGGTTAGGTGGGTGTGCGGGGTGGGGGGGAACTTTGGTCCCATCTAGCCCTTTCCTGAAAAAAAGGTGCCTAAAACCAGTGTGGGTTTTGCTCTCTCTGGAGCAGCTGGTGCTGCATGTGAGGTCCTGGGCTCCGTGGCAGCTTTCTCCAACATTAAACCAAATTAATTTCAGAGTGGGGAGAGCTTTTTCCTCTGGCTGGACACTGCGATGAGCAGTGTCTGCAGGAAAAATTGAAAAATGATCAAACCCCACAATCAGCTGAAACTCTTTGAAACCACTAACTGGGTGGAGGAGGCTGCCTAGCCGCACGAGCTGCTGCAATTTCGCCCGCTGTGCTTTGGGATGGACCATATTGGCAGAACTAGTGGGTCAGGCAGGATCCGTGCAGCACCGAGGTGTCAAGGTGGACGGATCGGAGACGCTTGTTTGGGGGGAGCATCTGCGACAGCAAGACCAGAAAGGGGAGCTTCAGCCAGACCTTTTCCTGCACTTTCATGCCCTAGACAGTTAGGCAGGACGCAGTGATGGAGTTCAGTGATGGAGAACTTTATGGACCCCAGTTCAAGCGGGTCCCTGGGTATTTGCATGGGTGCTGACTAAGGACTCGGAGCATTTTGCCATCCCCATGGTGGATGTACTGTGCTGTGCCTCTCCTGGGCTGCGTTTAACAGGCGTGCACCATGGTGCTGTACCAACTTGTTGTTACAGCGTTACGGAGTTGACATTCAGATGTCACAGAATCTGAAATAACCTTTAATTACAGCCTAATTATTCTGCCAGGGTTTTGTTCTTTCATAATATTGCATGCAGTGCTTTTGTCTCCCCTCAGTGTTATCGCTGCTATTATCCCCGCAGGATGCCCCCCCAGCACCTCATCCACCCTAATTACTGGTTTTGGGAACTGCCTATTTCTGTCCCTACCCCAGGTGTATCCCACCCCACGTGTTGCCCTTGGGATGAGCACTGGGGTGAGTGATTCGGGTCGGATGTGATGCAGCCAGTGCCCAAAAGGCACATGGGAAGCTGTGTCAATTTTCACGCTGAGCACAGCTTCAAGCCTTGCTGGTTTTGGCAAAGGCTCAGCTTTGGTTACCCAAACCACAATTCCCTCTTACAGCCACCAGTTTTTGCGCTGAGTGGGAGACCTGGGAAAGACGAGGACTCTCGAGGCTTCCCCTTCGTTGTGCTGCCCTGAAAGCCAACGCCTCCGCCTGGCTCTTTGCTCACCCGGGCAGAATTCCTGGTGGACCGGGCACACCGGAGTAAACAGCAGAGCTCATTGGCAGCAGCAAGAGTTGTGAACCCCAATTTGGTGCTGTGGGCAATGCCTTGAGCCCTGGAGGGGCCACGGGGTGTGCAGGGGATGCCAGGGGGGCTGGCTCGGTGGGAGGGGAAGGGGATCTTTGGGCTCCTTCTCCCACGACTGAATTCCCTCCAGTTGCCTGCAGCCAGCCTGGAGCTGGAGATGTGGGGCAGGGCAGGGAATCCCTTGTCACACAGGATGACAATGTTATTTTCACAGGCTTTGTAAAGATGTGCTGTGGCCCACACTCACTTGGGTTCGCTCAAGCCAAACGCCTGCAGCAGTGGGGGTTTAAGAGTGAGGGGAATGTGGCACCCCAAGAGCTGCGCAAAGCATCCTTTCCCACACCGTTATGCTTCGCAGAGCTGCATAAATCCCCAGCAGTTTGGTTCACTGCACTTCTCAGATCACTCCAATGCATATTACTGCAGAGTGGTTTTTTTTTTTTTTTTTTACTATTCAGGCTGCATATCTAAGAGCTCAGCCCTTCCAGGAGCTACTTGGAAGAGAATCTGAAGGATGTGCCTATTAAAATGTTAATAGGGGCAGTTCACAAATAAGCTGTACTTAGAAGCAATGACTTCATTGGGGATGCTCCTGGCTGTACAAGGCAGCTGCTGGACGTGGGGGACTGAGCCTGCAGCGCAGGGAGGCAACATCCATCACACACGCTTACAGCTCCAAGAAGAGCAGCCTAGTTCCTCCTTTGTTGTTAAAAATTCATCCCAAAGCTGACCTCCTCTGTATCAGAAAACAACTGCTGCATTAGTCCATCTGTGCAATATTTTGTTTAAAAGCCAACTGCACGATGCTGGCCAAGAGAAGCTGATGCAGTCGCTGCTCCAAGGGGTGGCAGGCTACCTCCTTCCTTCAGCCTCCGGAGGATGAATCTGGTTTTGCAATGACTATGTGGTGATGTATTTCTGGGGAAAGATCAGCAAATACCACCTATTAGTGTATTAAAAATTCTTGCCTTTTTATTCTTCAGCAGGACAAAGCCTTAGCGCTGTTGGCAGGACGGCTCCTGAAGGCTGCGCCCCATCGCCTGTGTCAACAATGGGACAATGTACCCTGACAGCAGCTCCCTGCTTCGGAAATTCAGGTATTTACATCGGAGCTTGCGATATCTGTTTTCATCTGTTTGCTAATCTCTGCGCAGTGAGTGGCTTTTTCCTTGAGGACTCAGGCTCTGAACGCAGCAGGGATGCGGGGTTGGGTGGGGGGGGGATGGGGGGTGGATTTTTCCCCCTCTCCCAGTTTGTGAAAGTGGCCTCACTTTGCTTTCTTTAAAAGCTGGAATTATACTTATTAGCTGAAGAAAAATCACCAAGTTCCTCTACGCCCTGAAGGCAATGCCAAGACCTGGTACATCACAGATTTAACAACGTATCTTGAGAAGAGGTTATACAAAGCAGAAAGAAAACAACACAAAAGCCAGGAGGTAACTCTGCTGGTCAGGCAGGGAAGAGAGGAACCTGAGCCAACCCACAGAGCTGCCTCTGCTCACTGAGTCTGGAAATAACAAACCATCCCTGCCCTCGTTTGGGGCTGGGGAAACATCATTTCTCCATGACAGTGTTGCCTCGAGCTTGGTGCTACAATAAATGGAAGGAGCTCCTTAAGCCTAGCACCACCAGGCAGGTTTTCCCATCCATCCATCCATCCATCCATCCATCCACCCACCCACCCACCCACCCACCCACCAGGCACCTGCAGGCCCCATGGGAGATGCTGCCTGCCCTGTTCCTGGGTCTAAGAATCTAAAGATATTCTTCATTGTTTACAAGCCTGAATTGGTTTTCATCCACAGAAATCCATATCACTGCCTTCCTCTTAATCTTTTTCCATTCCCTCAGCTGCCTTTTCATCCACGAAGTTTTCCATAGGGACCACGTGCTGTTCCTTCCACGTCACTGGCACAGATGTGATGAAGCCCAGGTCCACGAGCTGGTCCCTGGGGGGCTCTCCAGGAACTGCATCCCTCCAGGGACGGTTCCCTGCTCACAAGAATCATTAGAAAAACACCAGCTAGATCATTTTTACATGTGTGTAGCACATGTCGAGGTTGATTTTGCGTCTTTTTAACTCCTTCACAGCTGCCTCTTCGCTTGGGTTTGATCTCTGAGGGCATTAACCCATAAAGCGCCAAAGCGATTTGCTTCTGGGCTGTGACCCTGGAACAGGTGAAGGCAATTTTGACAGAACTTCTCCCTCCTTTGCCTTTCTGAGCGAGCAGTAACTGTTGCATGTGGCAGACTGACTCATACCTGCCTCTGACAGCACTTGTCACCCCTCAGGTTGACCTGCAGAGCCACTGAGCACCTTCCCACCCGCTCTAAGCCGAGCTGCAGGTGGGGGGGAACCCCTTCCCCACCATCGCTCGCAATTCAAGGCCCAAAATCCTGTAACCCAGCCCCCGCAAAACCACTCGTGGCCTCTTGTGATTCAGCTGCTCCACGTTCACCGGCGCCGTGCGGATGCAGCCTCTGTATCCTGGCTCTAACAGCAGAAGTTTTATGGGTTTAATATCTGCAGGTTATGAAGCACCAGAGAACGGAGAGGTGTTTATCGCAGATTTGGGTAAAAGAGGATCGCTTTCTCCAAGCGTTGTTTATTAAACACGCGAAGCCTCAGAGGTCTCTTTTGACCATAGGACTAAATGAGCTGCCCGGCGAGGCTGAGCAAGAGGGATGAGCTTCACGGGGAGTGCGGGGAGATACCGAAGCTGGCGCTGAACATCCTGAGCACCCATCCCGGGCGCCGTGCTGCTAACCCAGCCACGGGGCTGCACAGCTTCCCCTTCCCAGAAACACCCCCGCCACGGCCAGTGCCCAGGGACACGGCCATCCCCATTGGGAATCCCCAGGGGAGCAAAGACCTCTCCTTCCAGACGTCACAGGCAGTGGGTGACGGCAGGTATTCACAGGGGACGGCAGCTCGAGGCAATGCCAGCAGGGCCAGAAATACAGAAGTATGTTAAAAGAACCTAACATTAAATGTTAGTTAAAAGAATCAACGCCTTTGGCCACCAAAATATTTGGATTTAAGTAAAGCTGGAAGAAAAAACTTTATATAAGTGTCAAAAAAGTTAGCTTGAGAAATCTTTACTCTCAGCTGGTTGGCCTTATCTTAAATACACGCCTCAGTCATGTCCTGAATGTTATAGCTCCCGAAAGAGTCTACAATGGGAAAGGTTAATCAGTCTTCACAGCAAACCTCACTGTTTTGACGATGCGTAGGAAATCTCACCCCAGCGTGTGCACCGGGCGTAGACACGGGCACCTGCATCCCCGGCCTTGCGGTGGCACTGAGATGAGCCCGGGGGCCCAGGCAGGTGGAGCCGCTTCAGCCGGGTGATGTAATGCCGTTGTTATCGCTGTGCTAATAACTACCGAATTGTCAGTGCCACAAAGAAAAGCATCGAGGGAAATAATTATCTGTAACATTCCTACACAATGTTCCAGGTTTGAGCCAAACCAAAAACTTCTCTGGTCTCCGTGGGAGTTTGCTTTGTTTCCTGATCCCACAAAGCCAATTCCTGGAATGTGTTTGAGGAAGCAGATGAACCCCAAGTTCCCCCTCAGGAGGTTTGCGAAGGGTTTGTGCCTTCTCCCCTCCCACACACAGTGCCACCAGGCTGGCAGCTCACCCGCCTGTGTTTTCCCCCCATTTGAAAAAAATACTGTTTTCCATGAGCTCATGAAAAGCAGGCACTAATGACTGTATTTCTGAGGTCTCAGCTGTCTCTGTCCCACGCATCCCGAGGAACCCCGGCATCGCTACGATCCAGCAGCAGTCTCATGAAGCCTGCCTGTGTCGGAGTCACTGCGGAGCAGCAGGGTGTGCAAACCCTTGAATACAAATACAACTGTCTTTGTGAGCAAACACACATGCCCACACTTCCCCTCCTTCCCCTAAACACGTGCAATAAGATTAAGTGTTATCACTACTCGTTTACTTCCTGATATGTTCCGCTCCTCACCCAACCCCAAGTGCCACGCAGAAGCAGAGCCCGGTTTCCGACCACGATGATCCTCAGACCAGGGTGTTTCCCAGCAGTATCCATCACGGCCAGCACAGGGAGCTGCTGGCGCTGACAGATTCCCATCTGTTGAAATAACCATGTGTTGACCACAGTGAGCAATATGCCAGAATAGGGTATTTTTTCAGCTTGGAGAAGGACTGAGGCAGATGGGAGCGACAGCGGGCCCGGGGAGAAACTTCAGAGGGGGATAATGTATTACAGTTCTGCTAATGATACAGGATAAAGCAACCGGGATCCTGCACCCCTGATAACCACGCTGTGTTCTTGACAGAGGACAGCGATGCTGATTATTACGGATAATTGTGGTAGTGCCTTTTGCCTGACAGCGCCACGAGCCTCGCCAAATGGTGTGTGATGGATGCCATCAGACTGGTCCTTACCGGAGGTAGGTGATGGGTATTTGTGTAACGTGCGCTGGAACGGCTGCGAGTGCTCGTGCTCGGGTGGCAGGATCCCGGGGACAGGCTGCGGGATGACGCAGAGGGGGAAAGCAGGGGAATTCGGGCTGTCGGGGTGGCTAAAGGGGGGCATTGCCTGGCTCCTGAAGAGGTGACTGCCGACTCAGTAGGTGCACACAGCCCAGATAGTATCATTAAACAAATGTGATTTCTAGGGGGATTTTACAGTGCATCTATTTAAAAAAAGGAGGAAAGTTAGAGCAAAGTGCAGCCTGGGGAGGTCTCCAAGGGCAGGGACAAGACCTGCTGTGTGTCCCTGGCCCAGGGCCGTAGGGCAGAGGTGTGAGGCTGGCCGGGGCACACGCTGGCCCTGGTGCAGCCTGACAGTGGAGCCCCAAGGAAAACAAATGGAAAGAGAAGACAATGTTTGTCCTTTATAACTGACCCAAAGGTGAATGAAATGCCATGGGAGGGAGTGAAAAACTGCAAGGATTGTCCTCTGTGGAGCTAAATGGAGGCATAAGGTTTCCCAGAGGAAAGGGGAAGATATTATTTGCCGCAGCAAGCCAGAGTTTGGGCAGACTGCTGTTCCCTGGGAGAGGAGCAGGGAGGTGAGGCAAAAAGGCATTTTATCCACCCGGACAGCCCAGGCTTAGAAATTTACCCGTGAAACCCTTCACATTTTGGATATGCGCCTCAGTGTCTGGGATTAATGGGGCAGCTCTGCCTCTAATTGAAACCTAATCTAATAAAACAGTGAGCTTTCTCCTTGTTCTTTCCTCCCCTCCACAGGTTAGGGGACCCTTAGCATTTTATCTCTGCAAACACAATTGCTCTTTCAAATTGAAAATGCATTTTCTGACAGACTGCGGAGATGTCAGGAGCAAGTACAGAATCGACAGCAAATTCTGGTTACTGCTGACCGCCGGGGAGATACTGGATCTCCCAGCCTGACCATCAGGGAGATACCGGCTATCCCAGCCTCTTTGCTGGGGAGATAAGGGATCTCCCAGTCCAGGACTAAGTAAGCCTTTCCCCAAAGGAGTGACACTGATGTGCTTGTTTGGGACAGGGGTGGCTGCAGAAAAGACGACACAAAGAGGACCTTACTTCATGTTTAATGACTCCCAGGGAAGGGGCTCCTTTTCCCCAGCCCAAGGGAAACGGGAAAGGCCATGGGTCTCCGTGGCATCGCCCTGGTCCCATCCTCCTGAGGAAGAGGAAGGAAGGACCCCTCATCCTCAGCTCTCCTTGCCCAGGGGCGACAGTGCAGCCTGTGACTCGGCTGGGGACACAAGGCACCCACAGCCCTGGGTCCTGGAGCAGAGCTGCTCGCTGCTAGGGTGCTCTCAGACCCTGTGCCTCTCCATCCCGGGGTCTCCAAGCTGTCACCCCCATCCCCTGCCCGGGCTCCTTCATCCTCCTCCTCGTGGGCTCAGCGGTGCGCTAGGACCCAGCGGGCGCAGGCGGGGGATGCGGGCGGGAGGCAGTCGGGGGGTCCCGGGGCTGGGGTAGCCCTGGGGGGTCGCCGGCGGTCCTGGGGCGGTCCCGACGGTTTCAGGGGGGGGCTCGACCGCTGGGGGTGGCCTGGAGGGTCCTGGGAGCTGGGGGTCCGAGGCGGTCCCTGGTGGTTTCCGTGGCTGGGGGGTCCTGGAGCATCCCGGGGGGTGCGGGGAGCTGGAGGAGTCCTGGCCGCTCCCCGCCCCTCCCGGCGGAGGCTCAGCGGGGGATTTGCAGTGGAGGGGGTGTGTGTGTGTGTGTGCGAGGAGCCGAGCGGCCGCAAGACTTGGGGTGAACCGTGGAGATAACAGGGAGGGAGGAGCCGGGGCGGGAGGGAGGGCGGGGAGGGGGCGCGGGGGGCAGCGGGGCTCCGCGGCGCGGCTCCGGGCTGCCGGCTCCCCCCTCTCCCCGCTCCCCGCCGCAGGGTGCGCGGAGCTTTGGCTTTGGCGGGGCCGATGGAGAACGGCTCGGCCAGCCCCGGAGCCGCGCTGGGCGGCAGCGGCAACCAGACCCTGGGCAGGATGCCCCGGCAGCCGCTGGAGCTGCAGGTGGTCACCATCCTGCTGGTGCTGCTCATCTGCGGGGTGGGCATCGCGGGCAACGTGATGGTGGTGCTGGTGGTGCTGCGCACCAAGCACATGGTGACCCCCACCAACTGCTACCTGGTGAGCCTGGCAGTGGCTGACCTCATCGTGCTGCTGGCGGCCGGGCTGCCCAACATCTCGGAAGTGGTGGCTTCTTGGGTGTACGGCTACGCCGGCTGCCTCTGCATCACCTACTTGCAGTACTTGGGCATCAACATCTCTGCCTGGTCCATCACCGCCTTCACGGTGGAGCGTTACATCGCGATCTGCCACGCCATCAAAGCGCAGCTCCTGTGCACCGTGTCCCGCGCCAAGCGCATCATCACCTCGCTGTGGCTCTTCACCTCCCTCTATTGCCTCATGTGGTTCTTCCTGGTGGACACAACCCAGGTCACCTTCTCGGATGGGGCACAGGTCAGCTGCGGCTACCGCGTCTCCAGAAGCCTTTACATGCCCATTTACTTCTTGGATTTTGCTGTGTTCTATGTCATCCCATTGGGACTGGCAACTGTCCTCTACGGCCTCATCGCCCGCATCCTCTTCATGAGCCCCCTGCCTGCCACCCCACAGCACTCCTGCCTGGGCTCCACACACCAGGGTGGCTCCCTCAAGCTCTCCTGCCGGAGCAACAAGGGGGCCCTGAGCTCCCGCAAGCAGGTAGGGGCTCCCCACCGGGCTGGGGCATGCTGGGCTGCAGGCAGCGCTGTCAGGGGCTCAGTGCTTTGAGGGACATTCTGGCAGGGGGTGGGGTGCCCCAGTATTTTGCTTCCCTTTGTGGAGGTAGCGGAGAGGGTTGGTTTGCTGCACAGAAGCCCCCCCCACCCCCCGCCAAGCCCAGATGGGTTCTGGCAGCACAGACGCGCTCCCCCTGCTTTGGCTGAGCTCAGCGGGGCGAGACAGGGCTCCAGCATCCCTCGGGAGGGGCAGGAGTGCAGGGATGTTTGCTGGATAACTAATTACTGATTGCGTCCCTGAGGAGGGGAGTCACATTATGCCGGTGGGACTCACCTCTGAGGCAGAGTCCTCGGCAGGCGACCTCAGGTTTAGAGGAGCAAAGGGAGGGGAGAGCTGGTGTGAACCCCTGCCTCGTGAGCTGCAGCCCCCTGGTCCCTGCAGGCAGGGAGGGCACCTCAGCGTCATAGTGGTGTGTTTGCCTCTGTGACTCCTCCGTCATTCAGCTTCCTGCTTGCTCCCCGTCTCTTCTCCGTTCTTATGGAACAGGCTGCCCAGGGAAGTGGTCGACTCACCATCCCTGGAGGTGTTTAAAAGACGGGTAGACATAGTGCTTAGAGATGTGGTTTAGTGATGTTTTTTTGTCAGAGTAGGTTGATGGTTGGACTAGATGATCTGAAAGGTCCCTTCCAACCTAGGTGATTCTATGATTCTCCTCCTACCTCCTGCCGTCGGTCCTCCTCTTTCTCTGTCCAAATGGACAATCAGTCTCTTGCCCCATCTCCTTGGACAGGTCAGATTCGGGACCTGGGACACTGTTGCCTGCTCGCTGGCCATTTGCAGGAGACCAGCCCATTCCAATTTCAAACTTTGCATAGGCAAAGGCATGGACTATTTTAAAGGAAAGGGCTGAATCTGGGAATCTGGCTTAAGTCTCTGAAATCACCAGTTCTGTTGTCATTTGGAGTGAGCAGGACCTGATTTCCAGACAGCCTGAAATATGCTTCAGCCTGTCTTAAAGCACTTGTTTTTCCAACTCAGTATCTCACTGCCCGACTTGCACAGGAACCTCCATTCCCCAGGAGAGACGATTCAGTTGCAGAGGGGAAGCAAACAGCCCAGAGAACGTGTATTTCTTCATGAACTTCTAAATCTTTTCAGATCAGCTTTTTTTTCTCCCTTCTGCTCTGGCACAGAAAGGTTTAAAGCAAATCCTGACTTCTGCAAAATTACTTGCCTGCTCTCCCAGGGTTGCTGGCTGCTGCCGGAGCCTCGGCAGGGTGTCCGGCAGCGAGGCTTCGAGATACTACAAGGCAGTACCTAAAGGTGTGGGTTGATGGACCTCTGCTTCCAGAGCCACGGCTGCGGGGCTGTGCCGCTGAGTGGCCGTGCTGCACACAGCGTGCTCCAGCCTCATTAGGTTGAGTGTCCGAGGCCGTCAGTCCTTATGGGGCTGGATGACGGGTGCTCCAGCTCCTGGAAGCATCTTGTGCTCTCTTTTCTGTTACACTGGGGGTTTTCTCAAGATCATCATTACCTTCTGAAATATCTTGGCATGCAGAGACTTCGCCTGGCTGGCCTGACATCGCAGAGCCGGCATCATTAGGAATAAAGATGGCACCGAGTTTTTAAACTGTAAAGCAATTTCCCAGGGCTTCCAGCTATGATTTGTTGAATGCTTCCTTCTGATTTCACACCAGCAGCCCTTCAAAGCAAACAGTGTTGAGAGTGACAGAGGAAGTAACTCCAGCTGTGCCCCAGGTGGCATTGTGGGCTAGTCGGCTGCCACACGGGTTGGTGCTGCACCCCAGAGGTGGCCGCAATCCAACTTTTTCCGTAAACATCTTTCACAAGTTCCATATGGCATAGGACAAGATCGCTTCATTTGATATATAATCAGAGGGAAATTTATATGGCTGTCCATAAAAATCAGAGGGGACAAAACCAGGTGTTCAACTTTAACCTTTTGATTAATTGCTGAGGGGATCTGCTGGATGCTTGGTGCAGAAATAAGTTTTCTGTGCACAAAAGCGACGTAAAACCACACAGCTATTTTGATGAGAGTTCTGGGCAGTGTGTAGAGGAGTGCTTCGAGCATAACAAACCCAGGTCCTGTCAGAGCATCTACCTTAGCACTGAAATCCAGCCGGAGGTTTTTACTGGTGGTGCAATGGATTGAGGAGCAGGAGCTGCAGTGAATCATGATTCTGCATATGGTTATGAGGGAAAAACCAACAACCCAACCACCCAGAGAGGAAAGAGGCCTCCAGAGACCCCAAGGGGTCAGCACTGATTCTGCCTTCAATTTGTGTCCCTAGCAGGGGCAGCCAGGGCCACAGGAAAGATATTTCGGGGAGATGCTGCAGTGTGCAGGACCCCAGCGGGGCGGTGGGTGCAGAGCAGAGGGGAGGCATGGGCTGGGCGCTGGGGAATGGGCAGATCATTAAGAAAGGGATTTTGATGTGAGACAGAAGGTAGCTAAATCCATTCATTCCAGCAGAGCTGCATGAGTTGCGTGTGCCCATGTGAAGGGGCAGGGCAGAGTCTGGGGGGACTATGGCCCCCTCAGCACCTCCAGCACCCGGGTCCGTGGGACACCCCACCAACGTGGCTTTAGCAAGGGCAAGAGAGAGGCACAGAAGGGACCTGACTGGTCTTCTCCAGGAGAGGTTCACCTCCAAGGAAATCAATGGCAAAAAGCCCCCATGCAGTGGGCAAGTATGAGACCTAAAAAGAAGCAGCTTGGACACCTGTGTCCTGTGTCATCTTCACCAGAGGAAAGGTTTCCTCTCTGATTTTCTGATAGCCATGGCATCACTGCCCTCAAAACCAGAGGAAACTTATAGAAAGAAGAAACACACATGGCACTCAACTCGGACACTGCTTGATAATAGGTGATGCTGGCTGAGGAGCTCATAGGCAGGTTTCCTTGCTCATTAATCACCCGTGGCCAGTAGGGAAAGGAAAGGGCAGCCTGACAGGTAATGCCATTGACTTCTCATGCTCTCCTGAGAAGTGCTGACAGCCCTTGAAAGTGTCACCAGGAATTCCATGGGGCGCCTGGGTAAAGGATCTTGTCCTGAGCATCAGAAATGAGGACACAGCATCGGAAACTGCTCAAATGACAAATGCTGGTGGTCTCCAATCTGGCAGGGTGATGAGGAGGCTGTGAAAGTCATGCATGTGCTACCAGTGGGGAAGACTAAAGCGCAGGTGCAGCTTGTTTAAACTGCAATTGCCGTGTAGACTAAACCACTAAAGATGCCACTACAAATCAGGTTTGCCAGTTTGGTCCGAAACAGCAATAGTGTTGCTGTCTGACAGGCTTCACCTCTGCAGTGAGAGCTTCACAGGACCCTGCAGACAGCAGGTTGCGTCCCAGTCGTGTGGCAAAACAGGACCCCAACCCTTCAAACACCTTTTGAGTTTGTTGGGGTGATGGTGCACAGTCTGCCGGATTCCCATCACAGACCAGTGGTGTGAGAGGGTGGGTTTGGCTTCTGGAGGATCTGTTGGCCAGGAGAGCAGAGCAGGGTGGGAGGACAGGCGATGGGTGTGTGTAGCTCAGGACCACGATACAGGCATCCATGTCAGCACTCCTCCTCTGGCCTCTCTTTATAGAGGAACCGGCCCTTCCAGGCCCCACGCCCAGAGTCCCCTGGGAGATGTCCAAAAGGGGCTACCCCATAGTTGCCCATTTTTCTCCCTGGACTATAAAGAGCCTGGATGGCTGGGGGTGTTTTGCTGTGGGTGTGCTCCTACGCAGCCCTAGTGCTGCACCGCTTGCTTTTCAGAGCATGAAGATGATGCTGTTTCTTCACTGGTGCCTCTAAAACACATAAGTCCAGAGCAGGACAATGCAAGGCGTGAGTTTTGCTGTATTTATCACTTATAGAAGAAAGGGCCACAGATACAAACACCAGCCACCTCCAAGCGCATATTTCACCTGCCGGAGAGGGACCACTAGAGGGAGTGGGATTCCTAAGAAAGGATGCTGCAGCTCAGGATGGTGGTTCCTGGACAAGGAGGGGTAGCACTGGATGGGGAGAAGAGTCTGTGGCCTCCAGGACAGGGGGAGAGACTGGACACAGCACTGCGAGAGGGGATGGGTTGGAAGGGCTGTGCGGGGATGCAAGATGCTGACCATCTTGTATGGAGCAAGAAGGACGCTCACAGTGGTTTGCTCTGGGAGTTACAGCAGGCTTGACCCATGGAGGTGGAAGATGAGCTGCCCCTTTGCTTTGGCAGAGGGACCCAGGATGTCGTCAGGGGTCTGTACAGCAGATATCCTTGGCCATCCAGCAACAGCACTGGCTTATGTGCTCAAAAGTGGTTTTTCAGCTAAATATCGACAGTTCTAGTAAAACATCCTGTCCTGTCTACAAACCCTTGTCTTGCTTCTATCCATAGCTCCTTTACAGCTGTTGGGTGCACACACTATGTACAACAGAGTTGTTGCAAAACACTTGTCGGAAAAATTGTTGTCCCTGAAGTAGTGCTTCCCTGAGGGATGCCTCGAGGCCACAGCAAAGCTCTGGCTTTTTTTGAGTGCAGCTGGTTTCTTTGGGGCATAATTCAGGTCCAGTTCAGTTAGGGATAAATGTCCCAAACACTCCTCGGTGCTGATTAGGTTCATTTTTTAGATGAGCACCAGAAGTAAGTTCAGAGCACCTCAAGTGTGGTATAGTTCCTCGCTTCAGCAAGGTGGAGTGAGGAAAGGCATGGAGACAGGTTTTAGCCAGGCACGCAGACAGCGCTGGAGATTTCTTTCCCCACGATGGAGATATGAGAGCGAGTTTGGGATAGACTGTTAGGTTTTATCCAGAGGAGACATCCTGTGTCAACACAACTTTGCTAAAGTCGCACTCAGGAGAACACGGCCAGTACAGATAGTTGACTTTCAAAGGCAAATTTCAATCTTACAGCAAGCTCAGGGCAGGGCTGCCCATCCCAGTTTGTGGTCTGGATGCAGCGCCCTCGGGGAGCACTGAAGGCGTTTAGTGAGACGGAGGTAATAAATCCTCATGGTGCTGTTTCCAGCCGGTTTCCCCTCCCAGGACAAAGATCGCTTTGTCGCAGGGCTGTGGGACGCGTAGCAGCAAACGCTCTGTGGATGAGAGCCCTGTGTGGTCTTCTGGGGACTGGAGGGAGGCGTTGGGAGATTGCTCAGGCAGGAGCTGAGCGAGCGCTCGCTGGCACCGCCGGCATTTCCATAACAACCAGGGAAAAAGCAGGGACAGTTATGGCTAAAAAGCAGATGAATCACTGGTTCTTTTCCCAACAACATTTCTTTTGGTCTCAGAAAGGACTGGAATGAACTTACTTTTCAGCCTTATAAGGATACGCTCCCCCTGGTGTTGTCACTCCGTGCAGAGTTCAGATCACTGTTCACCATCACCGTGGGCTCCTGAACAGTAAAACAAGGCAGAGAATTCCAACAGTAAAAAAGCCAAAGATGTTTCAGTCTCAGGAGAAAGCACGTGAGCAGTATTAATCTGTTAGCTTTCTCCCAGCAGAAGGGAGACCTGACAGAGCGCAGGGCTAAGCGTATAGAAGCTCAGGGGTTTATTGTCCCAGCAGCTACAACCATGCTGGTACGTAGAGATTTTGACCATGGTCAACTGTGCGCCAAGCAGCTGCTCTCCACTCCAAGCCTACCTGTTCAGGAGTATTTCTATCAACCAGATTATCACCCGAGCAGTTGCACGCTAGGTAGGGTGGTTTGAAACCAAAAGCTTCTGAGAAGGCTCTTACTCTTCTGCATGCAGCCAGCCCTTGTAAGAGGCATTGAAAAGCTCTGAAGCTACCTTTTACTGACACATCTTGTACAATCTCTCACATCTTTCCCAAAAGGCAACAAATTGTGGCAGCAAACATGCTGAAGTCTTAGCAACAGCCTCAGCACTGACCATATCACTGCAAGATGTTATTCTGGGAAGTGTCCTCACACAGCAAACCACTTCTATTTTGGCCTCAGCTTGACAATAGCCCCTTTCTTGTAGGGAAAGTTTTGTTGCCGCTACCAACCATCCCCAATTTCTAGTCAAAGCATTACAGGAAGGCATACTCATGACTAAGTAAAAAAAAAAACACCACTCCACGAAAAGCTGAGAGACTGTGAACACGAGCCAAGTGCTTATTTCCATATCGAGAACTGGAGTCATTGCACAACTCCCCTTCTGATGTTGGAAACGCCACTGCCTTAATATGCGTGTGGCATCACTGTTTACTCATACTTTCCTCCTTGGGGACATGTGTATTCTGTAAGTATTTGCTGGAGGACAATTGTCGCCTACCAGAAATAGCTGTTGAAATTATTAGGATCACTGAAGTTTCAGTACAAAACCTGATTTTCTTAAACAAGCTTGAGTCGAGCTGAGGGCAATTACTGCTCACTTCTGAATTCTCAATATCTTCTTGTTCCTATTATGTTAATGTAGTACTTCCCTAGTGTGCTGCAAATTAAAATAACCCATGCCAATTAGCTAAGTAACTCCCATATCAGCGCAAGTAGGAATTTCTGTAAGACTCCAGGCAGTCTCCTCTGCTCTCAGCGCTGCTCTGTACCAGGAGCATATCCCTGGGAACAGCATAGCTGGCACAGGAAACCAGAAGATCCTCAGCAGGGAGTTGGGATATACCCCATGGCACCCCCAAAAGTTAGGACCCCACTTTTGCATGAGTTATTCTCCCCATTGATTTATTGTTATGTGCAATTTTCAGATTTGCTGGTGGATGCTTGCCCTAAAGACCTTTAAATGTTCTTCAATGGTAGGTGAAAACCTGTCATTTAAGGGTTTATTCATGCAAGATTATTTCATGAGCAAAATGGATTCAGAGAGGAATAGTCCCATGGTTTGGGTGCCTATTTGGAACACTTAAAGAGAGAGCTAAGCAATATGTAGACTGAATTATCTGTCTGCACCATTTCTCCAGGTGGGAAAGCTCTGCTGGAGATGTGGCATCATCTAACTGTTTCTCTTTTTGCATATCCCCCCTGGCAAGGTCACCAAAATGCTGGCTGTCGTGGTGGTCCTCTTTGCCCTTCTGTGGATGCCTTATCGCACACTGGTGGTGGTGAACTCCTTCATGGACCCCCCGTACCTGAACATCTGGTTCCTTCTCTTCTGCCGCATGTGCATCTACCTGAACAGTGCCATCAACCCCATCATCTACAACCTCATGTCACAGAAATTCAGGGCTGCCTTTAGGAAGTTATGCAAGTGTGAAGAGAAGAGTACTGAGAACCCTGCGCCATACACTGCCCCGGTGTACTACAGCGTTACGAAGGACTGTTGTCATGACAGCTCCGATCACGTTGTCACCGAACACGAAGATCTGAACAGTCTCCCTGCACCTGCAAAGAAGAACAAGCCTGCCAAAGAAATCCTGGGACCCTGAAACAGCACAGGCAGTGGGAGCTCCGCGGCTGTATGCACTGTGTTGGGAAAGTGCCAACAGAAATTGCTTTGGCATTGCAGCAAGCTAAATTTAATACCTCTCCAGGGCATTTAACAAAACAGATTCTTAGAGGCAAATTAATTTGCTTTTCCTCGACGCTAATTTATTCTTGTTTGGTGAAGTGTTAGGTACAGGTTAATGTTTAGCATCTTTAAAGAATCTGTAGTTAAATATAGCAGTGCAACGCTAATCTGTGTTATGTGCAAGTGCAACCGTTTGTTGAGTCGGGCCAGAACATTGAAAGGAAATCCAGGAAGAGAAGGGCATTCAAGGAAAAAAAACAACCTTCTTTCTGCTGGGCCAGTTTTCTTATAGGCTGAGATTCACCTACCTGAATCTACATGCCTGTACCACAGACACCCTATATGAGCCGCTCCTCTAAGGTCCTTTTAGGATTAACAGGGACAATTAGGCACTTCCAGAAAGTGGCTCTTATCTCAGCATAGTCCTCTGAGGAAGACACCTACCTCAGAGGGGGATGAATGCCTCCCAAGATGATGGTCTTTAACTTCTGATCTAGTTGAAGATGTCCCTGCTTACTGCAGGGGGGGTTGGACTAGATGACTTTTAAAGGTCCCTTCCAACCCAATACATTCTATGATTTTCTATTCTATGATTCTATGTGACTATTTCTGGCCATTGACTGTAAAGGGATTCTCAGGCAGAGACTCCTGTGTTAGGAATGATTGAAGTTGGGTGTCATGAGCCTCGCGCCATGCTTCTGGAAACATTGCTGTGCTGGTAGCACATACACCCAAGGTCCAGACCAGTTGGATTCGTTACAGAAAAATGAACAAACTAATAATGAGTATTCCCTAAGGTAATAGTAATACTTCTGACACTGTGGCCTAAGCTTCTTTTGGATAATTTTACCTTTTCTGCCCAAATTCTTCTAGTTGCTTCAGCTGGATATCGTAGCCTTGTCCTGTAAGCCCCGGTGTGGTTTAGCTGCGTACCATCAAGCAGTCTTGCTCTCCATCCCAGCCACAGTTGCATTTCAATGGCAGGTGAAGCAATTCTCTTATTTCCTGAAAATAATTTGTAAAAGTCCATCAAGTGTTTTGTGATAAGTGACACGCTGACTGTAAGACATTAACAATACTTATTGCCACTGTCATCTTGGGAGCAAAGTAGATATTCATAACCTGCGGTGGCCAAGAAACCAGCCCACGGACGCTTGCCCCAGACTTGCAAGAGACAATCTGTACAGGAACAAAAGGAAAAAGATTACACATGAGCCAAACGCTTAGGCTCTTGCCAAATAAAACAAGTGTCAACCACCAGTAACCCTCAAGTGACTGTAAAAAATTCTTTGAACAGCCAATTCGGCCTCACTAGTCAACACCGGTTTTCAGCAAACTACAGTGTTACGAGGTCTTAGAATTTTGCATCCACTTTGGAAAATATCCATGTGATAACTTTTAAGAGCACAAGATGTTAAGTGATCATTCTGCCTCTATGGGAAACCACTTCCCTGGGCAAGTCAGAAGAAGACCTCACCTCGCACCAGCGTGTCAGGAACTGTCCAGGACCCATTTCATTTTGGTGTAGGGTGGCTTTCCATGTATCATTATTGTATTGTGAGTTGTTAAAATATCTACTTTGCCCCCCTAATAACTGCAGGATGAGGGAAGAGAACATTGTTTTTTGCAATTATGTGTAAAGGTGTGTGTTTGGAATTTAAGGATTCATGTCATTTTTGCGCTCTTTTGTGTATATTGGGAATTTAGGAATGAAGCTCCTCTTTATTGTTGTCACAGTATTTCTGTACAGAAATTTGGGATTTGCTTCTTGAAGAAAACAGAAGTCGTTTTGCTATAATGTGAGAAAATTGTTCCACTTAGCAAAAGAAACTAGGAAATGAAACAATTTGCTTATAACAATCTTTTCTCTAGTACAGATTTTTTTTTCCCTTAGATTTTTCCTTAGCAACTCAGAACAAGAAATGGATAAAAGCACCTGCAGCCAAACCAGGGCAGTAAGGACCTTGAAGTAACACACAGGTAAGGCACAGGAGGCAGAAGGGGAGCCCTGGGGCTGCTGCTGGTCCCCTGGACGTGGTGAAATCCAGCGCTGAGGTTTGAGAGTGTCAGCTCTTACGTGGGCTGGGTTGAGGCTAACAGGAACAATTTATTGCATAGCCCAGAGCTAAGCTGGGCTCTTGAGCTAATGAGTTCTCCTTCCGATGCATCAGAGTTATCGCCTCAAAACGTAACAGCTGCTTCCCCTGAAGCCACTCCATGCCCTGTCTAGCCAGCACAGGAATTAATTTTCTTCATCTTCACAGCTAACTGTGCCTTGCAGCTCCCTGGGGTGCAGGGCCCTGAGCACGCTGGCACCTTTGGGTGCACACACGGCATAGCTGTCCCTGACAGCCAGAGACATACGGCGAGCAGTATCCCACCTCTCCTCTCGCCTTTCCCTCCCTGCCCTCCAGCCACCTAACCTGTACAGCTATAAGGGGATGGGGGATGGCAAGGAAGGAAGAGAGGAGCAAATTAACCTTTCTTAGTAGTGCGGTAAATTGGTGACACCCTGCAAACATGTTGGGTTGGAGAGGAGGAAGAGCCGGGACGGGGACTCAGCATCCCTGTGCTGTTTGCTTTGGTACAATAACTAGATCACGGCAGCAAAGCAGAGCCCAGCTGCCCTCGGGGGGCTGGGGAGGATGGTGCCTCCCTGGGCGTCAAGCACAGGCAGCATATCCCTGGGGACAGGCTGTCCTGTATCCCCCAGCCCTTCACCCTGTGGCTGCGGGTCAGAGAGCAGCAGGAAAGCCAGCTGTGCCCCGAGGCCATGTGGGAAGAGAATTTACTGTCCGAGCTCAGAAACCCACCCGCATCCTGACCTAAGGCATTCCTCAGGCATGGGATGTGCAGTTTGACAGACAGCCTTGATCTCTGCAAACCCAAGTAGCAGCTCAACTCTGAAGCATCTGCAGCAGGATCTTTCCACCTCGGCATCACATTTCCAGTGTCCGCTGTTCCCCTTTATGCCTTTTTTCTCCCGGAGACATCCTAAAAGCACTATTCTCTTAATTAAATTTCAGCCCCAGGCCAACAGCTAATTGATAGTTCTGAAATTTTTGTTCAACATACTCGGAAGTCAATTAAACTCCAGTTCTCTTCTCCCTTTTCTGCCCTTATCTGCCATGCACTGCGTGATCTTTTGTTATTTTTTGAGAAATAATTGGCAGAAAAATTCCCCCGGCACCACGAGATCTCCAGCAAATGCACCAGAGCATTAAACTCTGCAGATGAGGAACGAGTTCCTGCTCCTTCCTCCCACAATACTTTGACCCATTAGGAGGATTTGAGAGAGTTTTAGGTGGAAGTGGAGGCGGAAGGTCAGCACTCAGCTTGCTAAGGAGATGCTGGTTGAGAGGACAGGCAGCTGCATGCCGTTGGGAAATAAAATCACCAGCAGAAAGTAATTAAAAGAAATACCACTGTAACTTCCTGTAACTTCCTTTGGATATCCAGGGTCTGAATAAAAACCTTAATTCCTTAAAAGCAATCAAAGAGCCCCTTCAAGCTTGTGCCTGGATTACCTTGTACCCTGCAACACCCCACCCTGCTCATGAAATCTGAAGCTGCATTTTACTCTTAGCACTTATTTACTCTCAACAGCTTGAGCGTAGGCTGCAAGTTTATAAATACGCCACCAAATAGAGAATCTACTACTCCTAAATAACTCACCACATTGAAGACACTCCTCAATTTGATCTAACCTGTTAGTTTCTTAATTAAAGCCCTCCCAGTGCTTGTTGACCTGGTAAAATGCCATCTGCTTTCTTCGATTACACAGCAAACAAGTCCTCTGGCAGGAGAGGGGAGACCTGGCACTGCCGCAGAGCCCTGGGGAGCGGGATGAATTTGTGAGCAGTGCAGGGAGGGGGACGGAGGAGGCAGCTGCTTGGGGAAGGGCTGGTGGGAGAGGGATGAGTGATGTTTATGGGCTGGGAGGGCTACGGGTTGGCTGAAGCTCACAGCACTCATCAGAGACCTCCAGTGTAGGAAACACCACATCCATCATGCTTACCTGAATCCGGCTGGTTCCAATGCAGTATTGATGACAGAGGCCATGGAGTAATCACCTCTATAGAGTGTACAGATGGGTCCTCAGCAAGGGCTATTTACTCCTGCGAAACACAGAAATTTAAATAACTTACCAAAATCTTCAGTTTAAGCCCCAGTCAGGTTGTCTTCTTACCTCATGTCTAGATTTGGGTGGTGGAAAAAGTTCTTTCAGGGGAAAAATTGGGCATCCATGCCAGCCTGCGCTGGAGGAGAGCGTGACCATGCTGATGGATCTTTGGGAGAGCCTCTCCCTTGTGATCCCAGCCAGTGCCCTGGGAGCCAGCCGGCCCCAGGGCCATAGAATCATAGAATGTGTTGGGTTGGAAGGGACCCACAAAACACCATCAGTTCCCTAAAAAAGGGAAAAAAAGATCACGAGGGCACCCAGTACCTCTCTGCAACCAGAGCAGGGTATTTGAGCTTGGCTTCTGCTCGGTGGTACAAGCCTGCAAAGAGCACGTTTTTAAAATTAAAATAGTGGTACCTTTAAATCAGTAATACTCGGGTCACTGAAGAAGATGCTGAACAACTGCTTAAATTTTTCAGAGACACAAGAGAAGGTGGACCACCCGTTAGGGAATGAATTCAGTACAGCCGCTCTTCAATCCGGTCTGGCCCCTGGCTGCTTCTTTGAATGAATTAGTTCAAGCAGACCCCAATTAAGGAGCTGGTAATAAAGCCTTCGGGATAGCCCTACAGCAACAGTAATGTAATCACGCAGCAGTTATTTATTTATTTTGCAATCCATGCTTCCTAAGGGCCCTGAAGGGCTCTTTGGCCAGTGCTGCCCCAGGACCTGCCTCCTCTTTGCTTGCTCAGAAGTTGCTCCTCAGCGCTCTTCAAACCAAGGCACCCATTCTGGGGAGCGCGCTGTGATGCACAGCAGATCGGAGCTCGCCAGTCCCAAAGGACTGATTCTAATTTCCTAAAATACCCCCAGTTTAGCAGTTAACCAGCCCTGCCCATTTCTGTCCTGCTGGGATTTAAAGGCAGACCCTGATGGGAGGGCACTGATGGCACTGCCCAGTGCCCCGATTGCCTGAGGGAGGGAACGTGACTGCAACGCCACGGGTCCCTTCTGGCATGGGTGATGGGCAGAAGTATTAAGGATAATCTGTGTTTTATAATTGCTGAATTTTCTTTAGTACCCACCTTGTGCATTGTGCTCTGAGTGTGCTGTTTCTATAGAGACAGGGGATGCTGTGAGCGCACCAGTGGCCGCTCGCTGCTCCTCTGAAAGGGAATGCTTGAAGGCACAAGCCGAGAAGCCTTTAAAAACTTTCCCCTTTCACGGAGAAGGTCCTGGGGTGGTCCCGGTGCTAGTTCTGAGATGGTCAGCGAGGGCCTGTTGTCCTCCTGTGGTAGCTGACCCTGCCTGTCCCCACGGGCACAGCGTGGGTGGCTGCTAAGAGGAATTAAAATAAAAGCAACTTTTCCCAGTTGTGCAGTGCCAGCCTTTCTGGCAGAAGAGGACAGGAGCGGGTGGCCACCGCGGGGCCTCTTGCTGCTGGTCCCGAGCCGGGCATGGTGCACCCTTGGCTTGGCCAAGCAGGAGGGGAAAGCCAGAGCTTTTGAAACTGGGGCTGGGGGCTAAGCCATGGCCAGGCGTGAGAAAACATTTTGCTGGAGTTGCTAGCGGTGGCTATTCCCTGTTGCATTAATGCTCCCAGGACTCACTTTGGCTTTCTCCAGGAAGGGTCCTGGAGCGAAGGCGGTGGCATGGAGGCAGCCCTGTTCCCAGCTCCTGGGCCAGAAAGGAGCACAGTAACCCCCCTCTGCACTTCCCAACACCTATGGGCTGCTGGGGCCACCTCGTCCCCAGCTCTGGCCCTTCCTCTCGTGCAAAGATGAAGGCCAAGAGAGGGGGTTGCTCCCACAAGCCTCAACATCCCACAAGGACGATGGAGGGCAGCGTGGTCGTCCCCAGGATGCCTGGGCAGGTCACGCTCGAAGGACACCAGGGCTCAGATTGCACCTTCCCTCCCACCCGTGGAGGTTAAGGCTGCTGCCCTTTGGTCACAGGATCAGGCCGGTGCCTTTATCCCGCTTCTCACATATCGGACACCTCCCTGCCCGCACCCGGGGACGCTCTGCCGGGAGCAGTGTCGGGGGTGTTACCCCTGAGATGAGCAGCTCCCGAGGCAGAGACCCAGCACTGTTCGCCCTACCCTGGGGAAGGGGCAGGCTTTTCATTTTGCCCTTATTAGTATTTTTGAGGCAATACGTCATTGCTTTTAGCAGCAGACCCACCTCTCTCCCTGGTGCCTCTGCCACACATGGGCCAAAGATCTGCTCCATTCATCAGCCTAAGATTTATGAGGTGCAAAGGGCTCCAGTTACACAGCTGCCCCCAGCCTCCTCCCAGAGACTGCATGAATGAGACGCTGCCGGTTCCTCCCATACCAGAAGCAAAATAAGCCCAGAGGAGAGTAAAAAAACCATCATTTCACTGTACTCAGGTCCTTAAGTCTCTACCAGAATATGAAATCTTCCCCCACAAGACCCCTTGTGTCCTGCAGAAGCTGGGGGTAGCCCCTGCTGCCCGCAGAGGCTGAGCCTGCGTCCCGCCAGCCCCTCTGCACAGCCTGGCTTTGCTCATGTGAGACACTCCAGAAATAGAAAAGGGATTGAAGGTTTTGGCTACTCTGCATTCCTCAGGCCCCCAGGCCCCGCTGCCCCTGGCTGGCGCTGGGCTCTGCTCTCCTTTCCTCCCCTGTAAATCGCTCTTCCCCCGACTGCCATTTCCCTGTGCCCCGTGCCTGGCTTTCCTCTCACTCTGGCCATTTCAAGGGGCTGAGCGAAAGGACGGGCCATAGGTGAAGGAGAATCAGTCGTCTCCAAACCCAGGAGGACTGTGGTGCCGGAGGAGCGGGTAGCAACGCACAGCTTGGAAGAAACTTGGCAGCAGTCCTGGGGTCCAGAGGCAGTGAAGGGACCTGTCAGCGGCCATCTGCATCACCCCAGCAGGCTTCGGGCCAGCGAGCTGCCTTTCCTCCTGGCCCCGTGCAACCTCTGGAGGAGGCCGGCATGATGGTAGCACCCGGAGCTTTCTCAGAGAGCTGGAGGTGTGCTCAAACATCTGGCACCAAACTTTTAAAATGCAGTAAGTGAAAACAATTCTCTTTGCAAAGTACCCCCCAAACAACAAAAAATACAAGATTTTGAAATAGATATTGGGAAAAAGCTAAAAACCAACCAGATGCCACCTATGAAATTCTGTACCACACGTCAATGAAATCTCCTTTTAGACAGGAGTGAATGCGTCAACCTGGAAAGAAACCTGGAGATTCCCCTGCAAAGATCCACATGGATACAGTGAGCAGATAACTGTTTATTATTGCACGTAATCCAGCAGAACAACCGACAGAAAACTCTGGACAGTAGTACACAGATTGTAGTAAACAGCTTGCAAAAATCTGTGATGAAGGTATTTTTGTGTGAAGAGTGAAATGTATCTGCATCTTTGTAAGACCTGAAAAGTATAACACAATATCCTAGTCAGTTTTGAAAGCATGCAGTTTGAGGTAAATCTGTTATTTTTGCATCTAAGAAAACAAAATTCCTAAGGGGCTATATATATGTATATATATCCATATCTCAGTGCAATACGGATATATTTATACGTCACATAAAAGCAAATCTACCTACTTTTCTCAGAAGGTTACTAGGAGGAAAGCACATTACTGAGTGCACATCACATGCATAAAAAAATGGGGCGGGGGAATTACCTTAGCACTGTTGAAAAAGATCCATTTTTGTGCTTAGTGATAAATAAAAGCCCCTCAGGTCTCTCAACGGAAATTGTCTCGGTGGTTAATAAAAGCAGTTGGCATATTGAGACTGCAGAGCTGGCAAGTGAGTGTCAGCAAACGGAGATAAAACGTCAAAGGCAGCAGAGCCTGGGGTTTGCAATACATTTATACTTCAAAAAAGAAAAAAGAAAAGAAGCAAATTGCTACTAAACTATGCTCTGTGGAAGTGTAGATGATGCTGCACAGCTTTCTCAGGACTGGTACAGCCACATGGCTTTTAGGAACAGATCACATTCACTTCTCCCACAGTTAACACCATGTATTTGCTACTGTGGCAACATTCCTGAGCTGAATAAGGTTAAAAAATAAACTTGGTTCACAAAGAAAAGTACTGAATTATTCTCACTTTCCTATGCCATAATTAGAGCAGTTAAATTAGGCAGGTTTTGCCCTGTGTCTCCAGTCAGTGTAAACTCCTGCCTGTCTGCTAACCTGTCTCTGAAATCCTTTCAGACTGACCTTTGGAGCAGACTGGGCATCTGTTTTTCCTTAACAATCATTTCCCCATTCTTTCCAGTCCCTCAGGTTTTCCCACCCAGTCCTGTGCTGTGGGACTTCAGGATACACAGAGGTGCACAACCAACTACAAATAACATTTCCGATTATCTTAAAAAGGGATAGAAAATACATATTGCCCTTAAAAGAAGGAAGAAACATGTCCAAGCACTCAGCCTCACACTAAACTGTAACTTCATCTGTGCCGACTTTCTAAGCTCGCACTGCTAAGGATCAGAGCAGAACACGGTGGAAACATCTTCCAAAGGTCACTCTCTGTCACAGCTTTGGGAAGAATCGGTGCAAACCGCTCAGGTCTCTAAGCCTCACACGCAAGAACAGCAGCTAGAATTGCCCCTCTGTACTCTACCACTGCTTAAAGTCTGGCTGCTGCGTATTTTTGAGCCTAACACCCAAATACACTGGAGTCACTCAGTGTATTTGCACCTCTTTCCTTTTGGGAATAACATATCTACTCCCACAACAGCCACCCTGCATCCTCTGGCTGGAAAGTCTGTTCACTCTGTTGCAATGGAAGAGCACAGGTGCCCCCCTTCAGCCCAGCACACCAAGGGGAGGAACCCGCGGGCGTACGGAGGTATTTTTCAGTAAGTACCTCCTTTTTGTTGTAACTCGCACCATTTTCACAGAAGAAAAAGGGGTAAGGGGACAAATTCGGCACACCTATTCCCTTTCCCGTTACAGCAGGAAGTCTCCCACTGCAAGACACTTCTGAGCAGAGCATTGCTGGTGGCAGGAGAGCGCTCGGATGGCATGTGGTCCCGAAATGGGCACCATCTCCCCCCGCAGCACCCCCCGCATGCACAAACAGCCTCGGATCAGGCAGCCCCTCACACCCCACCCCGCGGTCCCCGTCCCTGGCGCATCAGCAGGCATGGGCAGGACTCTTGGTTACACTTCAACAAGCACAATTTCAACTTGCTCCCCCTCTCAGTCCTCCATACACGGAAAACGACTCCAGGCGACGGGGAAAGACTTTTTGTTCATCCCTTTGGATGACTTCCAAGCATGGAGGGTGATGCTGTCCACCCCTAGCCATGGCACGGCTCTCGTAAGTCATTTTGGTTGCTGTGTATTGCTTCATCTCCATACTGTGGATGATATTCTTTGGGAAGTCTCTGACAATGAGTCAACCAAGGGAGTTAGAAAACACACCAGTGTGCACGGATGAGACCTTCTCACTCATTTTCCTACAGCTACAGACAAATCCCTCATCCCTGGCATGACAGGACAGTTGATGGCTTTGGTGAGAATAATTTAAGGCAACTGCTATTTTATACAAAGAAGAGAAGGAGGCTGAATTGCAGAAACCCTGGCTTTTCCTTGGTAGATTGCAGAGGCCAGCCACAGCTTGGGAGCAGGGAGACTGAACCGATCTTCAGGCACTTTTGTTTCAGGTTGATGTTTGCAGTGCAACCTTGGGATCTCAAGTCCTCCTCTTAGGTGTTTCCAGGTGGCTGAGATTTAATCCCTGCCAGGGTCCATGGTCTCCATCAGCAGCAACGCCTGTCCCAGACACAGATGAATGGGAGAGTCAAGGGGGAGCAAAACACACGACCAACATGTAATCACGGCTGTCTGCAAGGCTTTCACCTGCGCAGGCTGAGTGGGGGCTGAGAACACAACAGAAAGCAGTGCCCAGCAGAGCAGTTTTATCCCCCAGGAGGCCCCAGGAAGGCATCCTGATACCCTCATGGGGGCTTGGGAGGTGCCTCTCACATTATGTTCACGTGAGGCCCAAGGGTCAGGTTCAGCGTTGATGAGGTTTTTTTGCAATATTTGAGCCCAAGGCAACAGAAAACTTGTGCAAACCCATGACACATTCCTGTGGGTATGAATTCCACAGGCACAAGAAACCTCACAAGATTTTATTGCCCCTAAATCCAAATGCAAACCCTCATCCCAATTCAAGTGGAAGACCTGAGCGAGCTCCAGTTTAACCTTAGTCAGATACATATCTCAGCTCCTATTTACCTTAAGTAACACAACTACGTAACAGCAGCAGGACTAGAACTGGTGCAATTAAAGCTGCAAATTTCACAGTTTCACATTCTCATTGTGTTCCGGCCTCTTGCTGGGCTGAGTGACAAGAACTATTGCAATGCACAATTCGTCTGGCAGCAGCAGCCATGGAACAGCAAATTGAAAGTGTTTCTTGCAAAAAACAAATTTCAAATTCAACAACACACATTCTTGTACTGGAAGTCTCACTCCATGAATCATGTCCATCCAAGTGAGAAGGCAAAATTATATTGTGGGACTGTATCTGATCAACACAGTTCATTTTTTCCAACTTTAAGGAAATCATTTTATGAATACACTCAGTAACTATTTACTGAAATTACTCCAAAAATTTAGAATAGACAAAGGGTAAGCAAAAATATCAACACTTAACGCAAAGTAATTGTAGCTACTGAATAAATGCCCATGCATTTTTATCACCAGGGCACCAATCAGTGAATGATTTGCGTTGGGGGTACAGCTAGTCAACCCTAAAACATCCACAGTGATGTATACAAACTGAGGATAAAATCTCATTGCTTGTCTTACCTTGTCTGAGGGGCACATCATGTCAAAAAATGTACAAATAGGATGGCCAGACCAATGTTCAGTAAGATGACCATGCAGATCACGATTGTGTTAGGTCCCTAAAGGAAAAACCCAAAACAGAGTATTATACACCACAGCTCCAGGCAAGGAGACAGACACAGCTTGATTCTGCTATTCAAAAATACCAGAATCATCCCTTCCTGACACGCATAAATCTGGTACTTAACAACCATCTGGAATTTCAAACAAGCTGAATATCTATCAATCCCAATTCCTATTTCTCCCCTGCAAACTCCTGCTGAGGAGGCTAAAGCAGGCTTCTTCTGAGGCTAAAGCAGGCTAAAGGAGACCCTCACCACAGGCACATAAACTGCCAAGCCCATGTTAAGCTGCTCCTCCCAACTCCTTTCTCCACCCACATCGCCCACATTTGTCAAGTTGCCATTTTTAAGATGAACAAACGCATCCGTATGAGAGTGCTCTAATTTCAGACCAAAATACTTCCAAGCTGTGCTTTTCTAAAGTCGCGTTGGAACTGTTCACATCCAAAGGGCTGCAAGATGAGAAGCAGTGGGCTAATGAAACGTCTGGTTTTACAGCTGTATTTGCTAACAGCAAAATTGAGTTTCTGTACTTTCAACCTGGGAAATCAGCTGGTGATTCGATACCACAGTTCAGCTCATGAGGTGCCTCTACTGCAAAAAAGTAAAAGTAACAGGTGAAAAAGAAACTCCACTCAGCTTTTTCTTCCCTGTCCTACATTTTCCCCCCCGCTTTCCAGATCCATGTTGGCTGGTGAAGGGGTGGGAAAGGAAGGGGAGAAGAGTGTAAAAGATGTATGACAAAACACCTGTTTTCCTCATATTTTGAAACTGGGACATGTCTGAAAGCGTATCTGGCCTGATGCAGAGAGGAAGTTAAAATAACAGGGTTAGGAACGCCAGCCTAGGCGGCCTGGGAAGGGCTGGGAAGGCAGCAGGAGAGGGGAAACCAAGACTCTCTCCTTTTCAGCAGGCCTTGGGATCCCGAAAAGAGCCTCTCCTGGCCCACTGCAGCCTGGAGGCCATGGGCTCTGCATCCCTCCAGGCCATTTCTGACGTCCGGGGGGAAAAATAAACAACAACAACAAAAAAAAATAAAGCAAAGATGTCTCCCAGGGGTGCCTCCCGGGCTGCCCCACATCACCTCTTCACACTCCTCTGCCTCCTGCGCTGCCACCGCTGTTGTGGCCGGGCCCCGCTTGGCCCCCGCCTTGGCCTCCGTCCGTCCCGGTGCCCTGGCCTCAGTCTTCCTGTTGGCAGCGGGCTCGGCCCGGCCGGCGGCCCTGCGCTCGGGGCTGGGGCGCTGCTTCAGCTCCTTGGGCCGGGGCGGCTCCGGCTTGGCCTCCACCCTGGCTGCCGGCTTCTCCTCCTGCTCCTGTGGCGGGACAGAGGTGCCCCCCCGGCGCTGGGGGTCCCCCCGGGGCTCCGGGGAGGGCGGCTTGGGCTCAGGGAGCGGCTCCTCCTCATAGTCCTCAGCCGGGGAGATGGGTGAGGTCCGGACAGCGTAGCTGTGGTAGCCCTTGATGAGCTCGACGTCGGGCTCGCGCGCCATCCTCTGCAGCGGCCCGATCTCCATCTGCTCGGCGGGACGCCCCCGGCCCCGCGAGGCCGGCCGGCCCTCACCCTCAGGGGGCACGGGGCTCCCGCCGCCCGGCTGGCCGCCCGCCTCAGCCCAGCTGCCGGGACGGAGGGCACCATCCTGGCGAGGGGCCGCCTTGGCCCGCTTGGCCTCGGGAGGGGTGGCGGCGGGGCTGGGGGCCGGGCCGGGCCGTCGTCGGGCCTCGTCCTGCTCGTGGAGCTGGGGGCTCTCAGGAGGTGTGGGGGGCGGTGGGGCGCCCTCGGGCCGCGGCGCCTCCTCCTCCATGTTGACGGCGTGCTCCGCGTTCTCCATGATCTCATGCAGCAGCTTCCGCTTCTGGTACTCGGGGCCTGCGGAGAGAGGGCTTGGTGTGAGGAGCTGCTCCGGGGGACAGAGGGACGGCAGCCCACTCCAGCTCCGTGCCACCGTCACGTACCCGTGACAGCTGTGCCCCCAGCCCCGAGGGTTTGGGGATGACTGTGAGAGGGTCCAGGCTGGAGGACGGGAGAGGAGGTGCTCCCAAACCGCAGCCTGCTTCCAGGAGGGACTTCCTCCAGGAGCAGCTGGAGGCTCTGTGTCCCAACACATGCTGTCCAGCTGGAAGAGCTGAAGGAGCAGGCGGGGAGCTCCAGATGAGGGTAAAGAAACAGTGAAAATCTGCAGCCCGGCTTTTTGCAGTCACACAGGTGGGTTATCCTGGGGCTAAAGAGGATCCAGCTCCCATCTAATTTTTTGGGTTTTTTAGTGGCTGGGAAACCCTTCCGTGTGGCTTCTTTGGTGTCTAATAGTGTGGCAACTTCACAAGTGACATGGGGGATGCCCAGTCTCCTCGGGAAAGGCAGGTATCCCCACATGATCTACCTGTCATCCCTCACGATGGGAAAAACACGTTTCTCATGCATGGAGCAGGGCTTTTGGTTTCTCAGCCCTCCTCTCTGCACCAAGCCCTGCAACACCAGAAAAATCACCTGGCACCATCACACAAGGTGACTCGGGGCTTTGGCTTTTGTTCTGGTCTCATTGCCCACACTGACTTATCAGCTCTTAGCAATGTCGCCCTCGCTTCAATTATTCACCGACCACTAAATCTTCACTTCTTGTTAACCCTAGGCCGTGTCTGCAAAGCAAATTGCAGCCCAGCTAGCACCTGGGGAAGTCAGCCAGAGCCTGACATCAAAGACACCCATCATGCTGGGCAGCTGTCTGAGCAAAATCCACCACTGAACAACTGGGAACATATTTTGGAATAACAACCCTGCACAGTGCTCTGCACACTGGGACCCACGCTGGGACAGGAGTCCCTGGACATCATCGTAATGCTCATAGCAAGTGAGAACAAGAACATGGGCACCGCAAGGTCGCAAACCAGCTTGTTTGAAAGCAAAGCACCTGCTTTTGAAAGTGACTTTGGCCTCATTCTGCTGACCCCAAGTGATGCTGAGGGGTGCAGATGTACAAGGCTTGCTATGTGGTCCTGAATGGCACAGACCCTGGAGCCCTGGCTGCCTCACGGTTCCACCCCTCGTCTCCTCCACCCCAAGGACTGATGCAGACTTGAGCCTGGTCAGGAAATTGGGACTGGTGCTCCTTTCCCTCTAATAAATCAGCGGTGTGATTTGCACGCTGCTACCTCCAGCCCATGCAGGCAATGCCTCTGCTTGGAGGGGGCAGTGGGGAGAAAGAGGGCACTGATTTTAGCCGCTCTGCCCTGCCTGCACGCTCCTGTCAATCAGCAGGCGACCCATTCAGGGCCATTTATTTCTGGCTGCAAGTGGATTATTTGGAAGCCATTTCAACAGTTGTTCAGACTCCTCAAAATAGGCTGCCTGTAGCTCCAGGCTCCTTGCTCTCTCCTGCTGCTTTCTTCTCCTCCTGAATAATTTACACCAAAAAAAACCCCAACTGCCTGGAGGGCACGGCACAGCTCTGATTCTCCTCACTTCCCCACCCCACCATCACCTCCCCGCATGACATTTCACCAAGGGCTTTGGCTTACATCGCTCTCCTCTAAGCTATTAAGGTTGATATCCTAAATGAAACCCAGAGCTAAATACTTGTTAGAGAAGTGAGGCTTGCTGAGCAGGATTGCCCTGTGCCAAAACCAGCAGCTCCGCTTCCTAGCAAAATCCAAGGGTAGACTTTCGTCTGTTTGTTCCTGAACGGTGCACCCGTGCAAGAAGAGATATTTCCCCTTATTGTGCACTTAGGGAATTTAGAGATTTAAAAGAATCATAAAAGAAAAACAAGCGTCGGCAGCTTACAAGGGCATTGAAAGAGGCCAGGACCCAAGTGAAGCCCTACATAAAAGTGGTGAGAGGATTCAGCACCGGAGGAGTCAGGAGCGGAGGCCAGGCTGCTTCAGGCATTTTGCAGAGACTGTTTCAATTGTTTTGTTCAATTGCCATGGGTGGAAAAAATAATGTACCTAGATGTCACTATTCTATGATTCTATGTCAAAAACCTCCCATCAGGAATTCTGGTTTCCTTTGCCTCTGAGCTATAAATACCCCAGTGTGCAAAGGGTGAATGTGGAGCGGTGAGTGGCAGCTGGGGGGGCTTATGTCAGGATCAAGCGACGTTTAGCTATTGTTAAGTGAAGTGCCACACGCTGGCTCACGCCCATGCCCAGGCCCTGTAGTGTTTCCCTGCTCAAAGCCAGCTTCGATGGGCCTCGCCGGGCGGTGGGGAGGAACAAGCAGCCCTCCAGCACAGCGTCTCCCCAGCTAGTAGGTGCAGGGCAAGGTGGGAGTACAGGGAATTTAAGCAAATCTGTCAGCGTGACTCTCCCCAGCCAAGCATCGGGTGTGAGCCATTCCCTTTTCTCACTGCTATGATGGTCCCTTGTGATCCTGCCTCAGCAGCCACGGGGCACTTGTTCCAGGTAACAAAGCCGGATAATAAGAAAAACAGGATAAAAATGTAGGCACTTGGATCCTCATTTTCTGCTCTGTTATTACCTTCCCTCTCTGGAAAGGAGAGCTTTCCAGGAAGAACATATCTCTAGCTAGCTCGGTCTAGGGAAAGGTAATGGCATTCACAATGCTGCTTCTAATATTACACTTCCTAGCTACTAATCCTCGGTGCTCGGTCTCATAGAAGGAACCTCTCAAGTGTTTTCACAGCCAAATAATCAGCAGTGATGCTAATAAATAAATAGGGAATCAGGGAAGTAGTATTTTGCATTAGCAACTTTCTTGTAGGATATTCCAGCCCCTAATTACCTGAGACTGATCATATCCTGGTGCGGTGTGGGGCCCCACAGGGTATGTGCTCCGAGTCAATGTGCAAAGCTGTTCCAAGAAAAAGCCACGAGGAATATATCTACAGGAGCACTGCAAATAGACCCGAGCTCGCTGCCTGCCCTGCCTGGCGCTGACAGGCCTTCAGAGCGTGGAGAAACATAAGGGGAAGTTGAGGGATTTTGGATTTTTCCTCCAGGCTATGGTAACATATTCCAGCAGGTAAAATGGCAGTGTAAGGAAGACAGCAAATCATCCAGGGCAAGGGGCTGGCTGAACTTGCACAAAAGAAGATTTAGGATAGACAGGAGGGCAACTTGTGGAGTTCTAAGGCGGGTGAAGCATTTGAACGGATTCCCCAAGGAAACTGGAAAATCCCTCTTAGAAGATGTCTCTGGTCTTACCTGGCTGGTAGAAATCCGGGGAGAGCTCCCTGGCCATCATCCTGGCTATACCCGATTCGTTGTTAGCTGCCTGAGCTGCCTGCTCAGACCCTTCAGCCTTGGCTTTGGCATGAGCTGTCCTGCGGAGAGAAGAGGGGATGACAGTGAGCACCATCCCAGCTGAGATCAGTCCGGCTCAAGCAGCAGACCCTGTCCTGCAACAAGACCGAATCAATCCATCTGGCTTAACACAGCACTCAGAGACTGCCCGCTCGACCCAAAAACCCCACACTCGAGGAGAAAAGACCAGATTTTCAACAAGTAAAGGGCACAGATGCTTAAGGCTAAGGTGCGAAAGTTGCACGTAGCCAGGCAAGGGAGCAGGGTGCATGTATTTGCAAACATGAGCACGTTCACTTGTTGCAGCGAGGCAGCAGGTGCTGCAAAACAGCCTTGCTGTTGTGCTGGCAACACAGAAAACTTAGCTCAGAGGAATTCCTAAAGCATCACTGCAGGTGTCTTTGGGGCATAAGGGGACAATAATGTGATGGCTGAACGCCGCTACGCTGTCACCAGCCCTGAGCTTGCTGCACCTCACCAGAGGCAGCGTGCCCCTGCCCAGCCCACCGGACACGTTACGTTTTACCCCAAATGTCTCTCCTGCAGCTCTCCAGCAAACACCACAGCTTTTCCAAGAGGCTCCTTTACTCACTGCAGCCCGGGGTGTAGGAAAGGCAGAGCTATTGCCTCCCTCTCAGCTTGGCTCCCTGAGTCCTCTCCACTCTTTCCCAGCACATCTCCACCTTGCTCCTTAGGGCTATAGGGCGATCAGAGTTATTTCGCTGGCCGGCTGTCGTATTCCTCACATGCCTCGCGCTCGGTGCCCTGTGATCTTTACACTAAAAGCAGGACTGGCTTTACAGCCCAGCTGCCCGCGGTCCGGGAAGGAGCTGACTTCAAGCAGCAAAATCGCACCTTAAAAATAAGGGAGGGCGAAGCACCGTATATTCAGCTGCTTTGTTCCACCCCGGGGCTTACGGAGAACTGCTTTCCCCATGCTCTCACTATCATGTTTTCCAAGGCTCCCCATATCTCCCTTGCTGCATGTAATGGAGCACACACTGGCTGCACATTCAAAACCACATACTTTTGTGTGGACAGTTAGATAAGCAGTTAGCAGCCCTCAAACACCAATTCACTACGAATTGCAACCTTTAATGTGGTCTTGTGGTGTCTGATGAGCCCTTTTCAGACTCAGGTTGGTATCTGGGTCATGTTTTAGGGCAAAAAATGAGGAAAGATGCAGTTCTCATCCCTGCAGTGAAAAAACTCCAGAGGAAATTTTGGACTGTCAGTCATGAAATCAGGATTAATTCTTTCCCATTAAACAGAGATGCGGTACACAGACAAAACTAGCTTTAGCCTGAAATTAAAAGGTGATAGAAATGCTGTTCTGAGACCCTTAGAAGGTAGAAGATATATACATATATGTACATGCATATACACACAAACCATTTTGAGTAGCTGCAGGGAAAGAACTAAACACAGGGCATCAATCCCAACTGATACAGGCAATAGTGTGACTGCTGGGGGAGCTGAAAACACTGTTCAGGTCCCTGCGATAGAGAAGAGGGTGCGGAGCTGCTATGGCTCAGCCCATCTCTCCCTGGGATGACATCCTGCTCCACCGGAGCCACGGTTCACCTCCCTGCCCATGCTCACACGTTATCTCCCTGCTTTCTCTGCAGGCTGAGCTGCCTGGGATTGCTGTCATTCTTTGCCTTTTTATCCAAAATTATTAGAGCTCCTGAAAAACCCAGAGACAAGACATGATGAGGCAGAAAACAGCAATTTTAAGCTGCTGCTCGCAAGCAGGAGGTCTGAGGCAACTCTGAACAGAGAAAGCACCTCCTTTTTTGGTAGCATATAATCAGCGTGATTAATTCCACTATAATCTGGCAGGGGCCAAGGGGGATGTTTCTGTGCTCTCCGTGCCTGGGGGATCAGAGCTGGCTGGGTGTGGGGCACACAGCCTGCCCGGCGCCGGCCTCGGGAAGAAGCTTGAAAAATCAGCGTCCAGCTCTTTACCCCGGCAGGACGTGCTCCGACCCCTGGCTTCGTCCTTCTGCTCTTGGAGGATGGGATTCACCATACAGAGATAAAATTCTCCCTCTCAGCCGCTCGCTGGGCAGGCAGAGCCTATGCCAACCACTTCCCAGCCAGACAACCCCCCCAGCTGGTCTGAGGGAGCAGCAGGCAGCTCCTGGCAGGGGGGTGGATGCTTTCCTGAAGGCGACTTCCAAAAAAGTAGTCTGCAAGTGGACTGGATGCAGGGTCTGCTCCCTCTGCTAGTAGGGACGTAGCTGGACCTATGCTGATGTGTTATCAAATGGGTGCAGGTGGCTCCCACATGCTCAGCTCTCCCCCAGCGAGTGGGGACAATGCAAGGGAACAGCCTAGGTGTGTCAGGTGACAAGGCAGCTCCCAATTACACTCATCTCCTGACAGAGATTTCCTTTCCTCCAGAGAAGCTGCTGGATGCTACCTGGCTGCTGCATGGGGCTTGAGTACTGCAATTCCCAGGGACAAAGAGGTGGCGATGCCAAGAAGACCCCGAACCGGGTTGCAGAGGCTGCAGCGAGGATGCCGTGGGTGCTGAGGAACTGAGCCGGCTGGGCTGAGCCACCGCTGTGAGCCACCGCAGCCCCAAGGCTACCAGGGCTCTGCAACGAGCTCTCCTGGGCAGAGAGGGGCATGAGGCCAAGGAGGCCACGGGGCAGCTCCCGAGCTCCACACAGGGATCTGTGACAAGTTGAACGGCACGACTTCAGGATCCCCTGCTGTCCTGGGGATGTGAGCTGCACGGCAGTTTTACCCGGCTCCCTCACTCTCAGGACACTCGACCTCTGCTCCTGTCCCCTTGCTTGCAAAGTCATCCAGAAGTGCCTGATAGGGGGGGACTGAGCTCAACGCAGCCGCAGCTTCAAATCTGGCAGCTCCGGCACAGCACATGTTGGCTCTGCCGGCATCCTGGGGAGACCATGGCATCGCTCTGCCCCGGCCAGCAGCCTGGCCCCGGCAGGGATGCTGACACCCTGCACTGGTCCCACTGTCCCCGAGATCACTTATTACAGCAGCAGCCAGGTGATGAACATCTGACTTAGAGACACAGCATGGTCTTTTCAGGATGTCTACCCTGGCTGTGCCGCACATCCCCGAGGCACAGAGGGAAGGCATTGCTGCTCGCAGCCCTCCAAAAAGCCATGCTGAGGGTTTAGTAACCCCGTGACAAAGCACAGCCTGGAGGAATGGGCTCAGCCATAACAATAACATCTAACTCGCCTAGAGTATTTCTGAATCTATTATTTATCCACATAGCTGGCAGTGCCTGGGAGCTCAACACAGAGCAAAAGTTGGCCCCGGCTGCAAAGCAGGAGACAAACACCGTCCGCCCTGGGAGAGCCCAGCACACACAACCCGCAGCGCAAAATCCTCTCCCAGCCAGGGCCCGGGGTCTGCCGGGTGCAGTAGTTAAAAAAGAAAATGCTCAGGCAGGTTTGAGGGAGGCAGGAAGGTGATCTTCGAACCTTAGACATGAAACGGAAAAGAGGAGAAATTTCTTCCAAGGTTAAGATCTGCTCAAAAACCAGAACCAGCTTCTGCAAAAAGGAAAATGCCGGCCTTTTATTATGTACTTATCAATTTGACACTTTTCAGGTAGGACTTGAATCAGGGCCACACTTTTTTATTTACTGCTGGGTGTGCTGTCAGCTCCCAGCGCCTCTGCAGAAAACAGCCCGTGCAAAAACCAGCAGAGGAGAAAGTCTGGAGATGGAGGAGGTCGGGGTGAAATTGAAACAGAGGCACAAGGATTTTACAGGACCCAGAAGAAGAATTCAAAAGCCTTTTCAAGGCAGTGCTGGAAACCAAACCGTGAGCATTAAACACATCCGACCAGGGGCAAGAAACACAAACACAGGGCCTTTACAAACCGAGTCTGGTGCTCCCCATCCCAAGCGAGGCAGCACCGCCGGGGATGAGCGCTTCCCAGCTTCTCCCTCAGCCATTTCCCTGGGCAGCGCCGTTAAAAATAGCTCTTGTGAATTCTTTACAAGGAGGAGCAGCAGGCCCGCGCCGAGCCGAGGGGAGGTATGTGGGCAATGCCTGCAGCCCCTGTCCCAGCCCCGCGGCCACTGCCTCCCGGGAGCATCAGCTGGGACACAGCGGCTGCTCCAGCGCTGCTTCAAACCCCACTGGACGGGTGGGAGAGGGAGGGTTAAATGCATCTGCTGTTTTATTTGTTCCTCTGGCGCGGCTCTAATGCTCTAATTGTTTTTGTACTGGTGCAGGACAGAGCACCGCTCCTGTCCTTCCTGGCTGTCTCCCAGAAACACTGCCCGAATCATTCCTCCGACTGCTACTAAAATCCCCTGTGGATACTCGAGCCACAGCTGAGCACCGCGCTAACAGGTGAGACCCAAAGCCAAGCCAGCACTCCCGTCTCTTTGGACAGTTTATGCAGTTTTGCACATCCACATTGGATTAGACTGTAAATGAGATTGGAATTAGCAGAGAATACTGCAAATACCAGACGGGGCTGGGGCGCCTGCAGGTGCAGCCATGACCTTGCAGCTAGAAATAGGGGAAGAGCTCAGCTCTCTGCCCAAGCTATTGCACATTTGCTTATTAAGGGAAAGGCAGACCTGTTCAGCACCATCCATCCTTCTCCAGGGTCTCCCTCCTCCCTTTGATTCAGCAAACCCTGAGCAAGGACCAACTGAGTACCTTTTTCTTGCCATTCTTGCTATCATGAGCTGCCAAAAAGGCCATTAAACAAATGCAATTCATCAGTCAGCTCTACAAAGGGAGACTTCTGCTAAACTTTACTTTCCTGGAAACTGGCTTTTCCACCCCCAGCCAAATTCCTGCTCCAGCATCCAGCAGGAATTATTTTGTCCTTCTGGAGAAACTTAAGATAACGGTTTGTCTCGGCAGGAATGTTTGCAGCACTCAGAAGGGATACAGGCAAAGCTGCAGAAGTGCTTTTGCTGATGGCAATATGGTCCCTTCTGCGTTCACCTCACAAAGGGCAAGGACACACAGACCTGACCAGCACACATCTGTGTTGGACTAGACATCCTTTAAAAGTCGCTTCCAACCCAAACCATTCTATGATACTATCACCTGACCAGGACAGACGCTTTCTGGCTTCTCCACTTACCACACTGTCTTTGGACTTGTGTCGCCTCTATAGTTGGAGCATCCTTTTCTTCCTGCTCAGTCACAATCCATCTTGTTCATGCTTCTCCCTCTGCCTCCACGAGTGTGCAGATACCAGCGAAGCTCTGCCACCCTCATTTGCCTGTAGGCAGCCCATGGGACTGAATATCCCTTGTCAGTTCATCTCTCATGCTGCTTTCCCAGCTCACAAGTCAAACCCATCTGTGTCCCAGCCCACGGTCCTGCCCTGTGAGCCAGCTGTACCTTTCACCCTCCTTTTGCGCTTTTTGCTCCATCACGGCTGTGCACGTACCCACTCTGACATCCCTGGGGCTCACTGAGTCTTTGCTGTTTATATTTTGGACTCTGCACCCGCAAGGTGTGCTCTAATCATGAAATAAGCATAAATCAACACAAACTGCTTCCTAAAGGAAACACCTCCATACCACCGTAAAAGAAATGTGGAAGGAGAAGCCATCCTGACCTCGCAGAGCAGCTCTGCCTTGCAGGCTCCCTTCCCTTGCAGCCAGCCGATGAGATGCCCCAGGCTTTGCACTCAGGGTACCAGCACTCACACAGAAGTGGTGGCATTCTGTACCTGCCCAGGCTACTTAGCTGGATAAATCGGACCTTTTCTCCTTCCTTCCACAGAAAGGACACAAACAGGCCATTCAGCCAGGAGAAAAGCATCCTTTTCTGTGCAGTGCTTCAGGAGCACAGGCCTGGCAGAGCTCCTTGCCACCTAGCGAGCTCAGCAAGCATTAGCCTTTATGATTACTTGGTGAATTTTTAAAATACCGAAATGTTATCCTCAGCTCTAAATAGCTCAGAGCCACTTGCATCTTTCACCAAGGGATACTTCCCCTCAGAACAGTTAAAGTGATATTAATCTTACAGCAGACAGATCTGCAGCTGTCTTCAATAAGACAACAACCTACACACCCTGGCCCTGCGTTCGGGAGATTTGCTCAATTAATTTCCGCTGCCCTGATTGCCCCGCGAGCCAAGCAGGATGGGGTGGGCAGCTAGCCGGCACGGCTTGGCCATGCCAGCCTGCACGGGAGTCCGTGGGCTGCTACGAGCCGGTGGGGCCAGCACAGACCGCAGCTGCTCTCTGTTTCCCCCGCAGCCCTCAGATGCCAGCCGGCAGCTGCCTGGAGCCAGCTCTAAATGGAGTGGTGCAAGCCAGAACCTGCTGGCTCAAAGGGCTGCCGGCCACTGGTCCGGCACCATGACCCAGTGGCCACTGCACTGGCCCCAGGCAGGGAGGACAGGCAGCTCCTTGCCCTGTCAGAGCCCATCCTGCCAGCACAGCCAGACTGGGAGGAGCTCATGAGAGCATCCACAGAGGTATCTTTGGGCGAAAAAAAGGGGGATTTGCAGCTGACCCCTGGACTCCCTCCTCCTCCCCTGGTTGTCAGGCCTGCTCTTCTCCATGCTGCCCTGCGTGCAGATCAAGCAGAGCCCGCAGGAGAGAGACTCCGAAAGCAGCACCGCCTTGGGACTATGCACAAATGCCACCGCTTTATTCCAGCTTCCACCACACCATGACCAAAGAGGCTCAACTAATGCTCTGGGGAGCCTTATTTAATTAGCCACCACTGCAAGATCAAAGCAGCCGGGTTATTCCACTGATGAGTCCATCAGAATTTCTCTACAGCACATACGCAATCAGGGTGTTCCAGCCTTTTGTCCCCTGCACGTTCCTGCCTCCCTGCCTGTACCTGCACTGAGCGGGCAGGGGCTGCTCCCTGCCCTCTCCAGGGGAATGAATTCCCGCTTCCAAGAAAACACCAGGGCCGCAGCAGTCATTTGTTTCGAGGGAGCCCAGCCTGACCCAGGAGCTCCAGACCCAAGCTCTGCCAAATGGACAGAGTTCACAATCCGAGCGTGTTTTAACTGACTGCCAGCCCCACCAGCATTAAAATGGGACAGAAAGTACGTGTTTTCTCTCCAAGATTGTTGGTTTTTTTCAACCAAAAATTTTATCAACTTCTGACTTGAATGTTTGTCAGATTTCAGCAATCGAAACTGAAAGAGTGAGGAGCTGCAGTATCTGTTTTGTGATAGGTTTTTTTTTTTTCCCCAGACAAAATGAAAGCAGGCAGATTTCTTTAAATACTGCATTTGGTCAGAAGCCCAATTATTCATCAAAGCTTGCAGCAGGAGCCTTTTTCTCCCAGCCCTCTCGGTCTCTTGAGTTGACATTCACAAATCTGAGGTCCAGAAGAAACAAGAGAGGGAGAAGGGAACTGCGAGGGCTGCCAGCCCGCTGCTGGTTGCAGCACCCATGTCCCCCGTGTCTGCACCCAAGGCTGCTAAGGGCACCCAGGCGATGGGACACCAGGTCCCTCCCAGCACTCGCTGAAGGCTCAGCAGGCCTCGTAGGAGCAAAACGACAAAGCCTTGGACTCAGAAAGCCAATGAGCTCTGTCTCGGCACCGGGGTAAGCTGAAAAATAATGCACCTCCTCCAGAAGGAGGGAGGGTTTCTGTATCTCAGGCTTTATATTTCAATTGGACGTTCTACTTAAATATTTTTTAGTTTTCAAGATAAGCCTATTTCACATTCCACTGAAATGACGATAACCTCTGAGCAAAGCCTGATGGAATCAGATGATTTTAAAGCCTGGCTGCCTGCTGGCTGATTTCAAGCATTTGGATGGGAGTCAAAACCTTCCTGCTCCACGCGGCAGCAGATCAATTGAGCGAGAAGCTACTATTTTCCACAGTCATTTTGCAGATTAAAGTTGCACTTCATTTTTCCCTTTCTGTGTCTGTAAGCTGTTGAGATAAGGATTTCCCTCAAGGTCAGACTGAACAGCCCATTAATTCCACTTTCCCTGCCTGGCCAGCTATCTGAGCCATACCCATCGCTGCGACTGATGTCCTGCCGTCCCAACTCTGCTCCTCTCGAGGAGATCCCTGCAAGGCACATCCCTGCTGGCTTCAACCCCAAAGACCCAGGAAGCCCTGGAGAAAGCAGTCTGCTGCCCAAGAGATGCTTTCTCCTTGGAGTTACTGAAAGTGCACGCTCCCTCTTACCCTAATAGGGCATGAAAGTGCCTAAGAAAATTCATGCAAGGCGGGTGGAAAACAGCTAAAGCCGTGCGCACCCTCCTCTGGAGTCAAAAACGCATCTCAGCCTAACAAGCACGGGGGGCCAAAAATGCGTTAGTGCTGGAGCCGCGGCCAGTCTGGGCTGGGGATGAGGCTGTTCCGGGAAAAGGAACGGGGTGACGGCATCACACCATCACTCATTCCACAGCACCCAACCCCTCCAGCCTGCAGAGCCCCACACATGGGGGGACACATCATGGGGGTCGTGTAGCCGGGGCAGGTGTCTGATCCTGGCGATGGACCCCAACCCTGTGGCTCGCTGTCCCCATGGAGGCACGGGGGCAGGAACGGAGAGGGGCTCACCTGAACCCTGCAGTCGGTCGCTGCCTGGCTCCAGCGGCCACGACAGCAAGGCTGAGCGAGAAGGAGGGGGGAGCCCAAGGGCCCTTTGGGGTTGGATGAGGTTTGAAACAGGCAATACTCCTCCAGAGCTGGAGACTGCTGCTCTGGGGCAGCAAAACCGCTAAAACACAGCTCAACCATGCCCAAACCAGCCCCGCTCGGTCCAGATCATGAGGCTGTAAAGACCAAGCCCTGGCTCTGGGATAGGAGCTGGGTATCTCCATCTCCACGGTGCGAGTGACAAAGTCCCTGAGCTTCCAGTCCAGGGTGCAGGGAGGCTCAGGTGGAAGTATTCCTCCTAACCAAACCATGCGCGGTGACAACACAGCGCCATGGCACAAGGCACCTGGGGGCTTTCTTGCTTCAAGAGCTTTGAGGGAAACCCAAGCTGAAGTGGTCCTGGCCGTGGTGGCACAGGCCAGGCAGGTTTCCCCTCGCTGTCCCCACGAATGGTTATCCTGGACACTGACCTCAATTTGTGCTGATAAACCACGCGGAGGAGATCATGCCTGCTCAGGAGCCACGGGGTGAAAAGGTCTTTATTGGCCTGGTTTCACAGGAAGGAGTGAGCGCTGCCAGCACTAGTGATGCACAGAAAAGAGGAGAGTCCCAGCCCCGGGCTTTGGTTGGTGTGGAAACAGATGCCAGCGACTGGGTTTCTATCAACCAAGAGTGAATTAAACAAGATTATCCATTTTATAAACACACTGAGCTCCTTAAGAAACATCTTTGCTGGGAGAGCAGGACCAAGGAGCATCCCCTCACTGCTGTGTCCTGGCATCCGTCTCCTGGCACCCAGCTGTGGCAGGATCCATGGGGCTGCCCACGCGCGTGCTGGCTCTCTCCGCGCCCTGCCTGTGGAAGCGGGGAGATGCTCATTCGCAGTATGGGGGCTGCAGAGCAGTCTGAATACCTGGCCATCAAGGACCTGTCCTCTGCCCCCCTCCTCGACCACCTCCAGGCATGGCTGCACCTTGCTCAGCATGAGCCTCCCCTTGCACCCTGCGGGGAGTCTGGGGGGGATTTTAATGAATCCAGGGCAGTTCTGTCCCCCCCCCGCCCCCTCACCTGCACCCACCTATCTTTTAAGCCTCCTGAGAGGTCAGCCTGTGGCATCTTCAGTGTCCGATGGTACAGCTACAGAAATGCTGCTCCCAACTCCCATGTTTCTCCCTGGCAGCTCCTGCTCAGAGGCGAATCGCAGCCAATATCCCACCTCTTGCTGCCTCCTCGTTACACACCCACCCATCACCCGCTGTGTGCAGACCTGGAGCAACGAGACTGTGAAGCTGGGACAGCAGAGGAGGATGCGCTGCTCTCCCGGGAGGGGAGCCTTCCCGGGGGACTGCCTTGATCCACCGCTGCTGCCTGCTCTCACGGGGTGGCCAGGAGCATCCTGTCCTCCGGCCTCAGACCTAAAGGTCTGGGAATGCTCTGGTCTCCTGATGTGTCTAACGCCTGTGCTTTTGGCTAAAAGCCTGAGGAAAGCAGAAAGCAAAGGATATTTAAAAAGAAAGATAAAAATCCTAAAACTCTTTCAGAGCAAAGCCTGAGTCTGATTTGACAGACCTAAAAATCCCAGGTCCGAACTCTCTGCCCTTGGGGGAGCCAAGCTGTGCCATCAGCCCCAGGAGGCCACCGTGGCCATGGGGCCCGCCCAGCTGTGCCCTGGCCACACGCCACGCCTCACCGAAGGAGTGCGTCGGGAAGACATCGCTTCGGTTGCCCACCTTCCCAGCCAGCAGCATAAACCCCCGGGAGGAGGGAGGGAAGGAGGGAGGGCAGGGCAGCTCGCTGGGGCAGCGCCGTGCCAAATAAAGCACGTTATCGGTGTAAGCGTGCGGCCGAGCTCCATCGGCGTGGGCTGCCGCCGGCCGCGGCGCTCAGCTGTCGCGCTGGGGCAGCGCTGATAGAGCCCTGCTCTGCCTGCCCTTATTTAGTCAGGAGGCTCTGCTGACTCCAGCGATTTCAGGACGTCATTTGCACCACACACCCGCGTTCCCCGAGGAGACGCTGGCTGCCGCCCGGCCACGCAGGCTGGGAACACTGAGCTCAGGGAGACAGCAGCCGGGCAGGGGAGGCTCGGAAAGCGATACGGGAGCCGTCAAGCACTCCTGTTATTTGAAGGGAGAGCTAAGACGTGCCCCCAAGACACGGGTACAGACAGAAGAACAACTTAGCCTTCAAAACCAGGCAACAGCGCACACTATGAAGGATGCCCAGGTGTCGCTGCCAGGGAAGCCACACCGATGTGATTTCTGACGCCAAGCGCTCACCGCAGCTCTGCGAGGCTTTAACAGCCCGAGCTCACCCTGATGATAAACCCTACTTCAACAAGAATTAATGCCTAGCATTTCAGAATGCAGTTTAGAAACTCTTATGGATACCTATCCGAGCAGCAGTATTGCGGAACCCCTACAGATATAACATTAAAAATAAAAATAAATCCAAAATGTATTCATTTTTAGTTGTACTCTCCAAACATAAAACACCCGGCTGCTCAGAGGCTTCAGGGACAGTGATAAGCACAGCAGCAATTATTGCCCCTTGTGCTCCTATTGATTCAAGACCACCTGGCAGATGTGTCTGAGGTGTCGCTAACAGCCCATCAGCGTGGCCAGACCCGTGCCTTGCAGGACACATGGCCAAGTCCCTCCATTGATTTTTGTCCAAGTCACTGGGAAGCCCAACCGTGTGCAGAGACAGACCACGGCAGACGCTGTTGCACTGGGACGGAGATGGGATTTGCAGTATTTACGCTCATTTTGTCCCCTGAAAGCACCAGTGAGAAGGAAATCCCCCGCACGAGCTGCCCAGCTACTGAGCACACAGCTTCCAAAAAAATCAAAGGTTTCCCCCGCAGCTGGTCCTGCCCTTCCTCTCGCTTTTTATTTTATTTTATTCTACTCTGAAGAGATGAAAGCTGACCGCTTCCACGCTCCTCCTCCCTGCTTTCAGCAGGACCGCCCTATCTATGTGAAGGGCAAGCATATATGGCACAGGCAGCACCCCTGGGTGTTGCTGCTCCCCGAGCACCCAGGGATGCAGAGCACGCACCCACATGCCCGGAAGACTCCAAGGCAGCCGTTACGCACCTCGGGATGGCTTTTAACTCGCTCGCTTATGGCTTGGCGGTGGCTGTCCCCTCCTTGCAAGGGCAGGGGACAGACCTGCTGGCTGTCCTCGAGCCCGCTTCTCTACTTAAGCACCAGGGAGATGATGTCCTGGCTGCGATCCCAGGACCTCACTGCCTTTCCCACCCACCCCAACATTTTTTTGAAGGAGCCCCCAGACGGGCCAGAGGGTGGGAAAGCGGAAGGATGGAGGGATGCAGCGGGTGCCTTCGCGTGGCACTGCGGGAACGGCTGTGTTCCAGCTCTGATGGGAGTCCCGTGGGATCACAGCAAGGCAAGTCCCAGGGCACCAGCAGTACGGGGCACAGCTAACGAACATCATACGGTGTACGTTAACCCCCATGTCCATCTGCGGTTACCCCCGGCAGGAGTAAAGTCACCTCCACTGGCTGCCGCAGAGGCTGTACTTCAGGATGACTTTTCTCCTGAGTGACGGCACTCTGGGCAAGGATTCACCGTACTTGAACTTCCATGAGCTCCATCCTATTAGCTGATCCCCAGCGCTGCTGCAAGACGCGCCCTGGGTCTCTGCCTAACCTCTGAGCAGCACCGAGGGGCTTTGCCCGGGGCGAGGGGGCGGCTGGCTGAGCTGTGATGGGCTGTTCAGCACAGTGTGACCCCATGCCAAATGATTCTCCCTGAAATAATGGGGAAAAAAAAGAAAAAAATCACTGTTCGCTCAGCCAGTGGTGAGTCAATGCCAGCTCTGTCCTCAGTCTCTTGCACAACGGGGAAAGCAACTGGATTCCTGACCCGGGAGGATCTGGGAGGGAGCTGAGGGGGCCAGGGCAGCGGTGTGGGGCAGGACAGGCAGCAGGGCAGGCAATAGCTGGCACTGCCGGCAGCGCCGGCTGGAACGCCCGAACCGGGCAGGCAGGCAGGGCTGGAGCTGCAAAGCAGCCGGCACCTCAGACGCCCTCGGAGCAGCGTGCGGGATGAGGAAGGTTTGCTGACCGCAGCTTACCATCGTCCCCAACCGCCACCGCTCTCCCACCCGTCTCGGCAGGGCAGGTGACAGGCAGGACACCCACCGGCACCGCCGCGCTGCCGGCAGCCTCCTGCCCGCGCACCCCCGGAGCTCCAGCACGTGCCTGGGATTCCTGCCGTGCAACTGGCCGAGGCAGCTTGCAGCGCCTGGGCTTGTTTTCCTCAGGATTTCTATCCCCAAAGAGCCTTTTATGGTGCAAGAGAGTGAAATCTGGACTTCTCCTGACATTTTGCCCCCAGGCAGCGGAAGGCTGGATGTGACGGTGGTTTAGATCTGCGAGGGGCTGCCCCAAGTGCCAGAAGGAAATGAAACTTAAACATCCATAAACAACAGTGTAGGTATGCGGAGGTACTCAGGCATCCGCACAGTCCGGCCCCTGTGTCCTGCTAATTAGTTCCTAGCAATAATCTTACATACAGATATGTCACATCTTTCCCCCCAAAAGACATTTCTTTGGGGTAAGGTACACGCTGCCATCCGAAAATAAATACAAACGCTCCATCCAGAAAACTCCACCTTGCAGTTACGACAACGCTAATGATAGTACAGCCCTTTTATAAACCAAAATAAGCGATTTTCACAATCTGTCTGGAATGACTCTCTGTCCTGGGTGTGGAAACTGAGGCAAGGTTCAAGGCCAAAGAGAAAGTTGGTGGCAGAGCTGGGATTTAACCTAAGGACCCTCCAGTGGCAAAATTATCTGTATTTACTCTCAAGCCCCAAGCTGAGCTGAAAGGAGGAGGAAGGAGAGTGTGAGTCAGATTTTCAAAAGGCAGCAGGTAGAGAGAGTGGCTCTGCCTAGAGCAACACAGGCCAGGAATAAACACTGATGGAAACGGTGAGTTATAGTTTACAGGACGGAGGAGCCCGAATTCTCCTCCTTGCAGCGGGTCCAGCTCAGCTGCCGGCAGTGCCGCGGGGATGGGGCCAGGGCACCGCAGCATCCTCCTCCTCCCCTGCCGCAACGGCCGCCCCACCGTGGGGTCTGCGAGGGGAGGACTCCCCGGAGGAAACCGGCTTTAACATCTTATTTCCTCCAGCTCCGAGGTTTCCTTAATAGGAAATTATTCCCCGGCCGCACTGGGGAGGGATGCAGTCTCCCGTCAGGGCAGCGGGCGCATTCCAGCCCCTGATGGAAAACACTGCGGAGCCGCTTTTGATCCAACGTGTAAATAGTGTATAATAAAAAGAGGCTTGTGTAAACTGGCCGAGCTCTCGGGGAACAGCTTTTGCAGCTCCAGTCCCCTTATTTACGGCCGCCCAGCGCTGCGGCCGCACGCTTTGCCTGGGCTTAGTGAAGCCGGTGTCAGGCTGAGCCTGCCCTGCCAGAGGCTCCGGCGGGCCCCATGCCACCCCAGCCCGTTATTTTTATCCCAGCTGGCCCTGCACGGCATTTCGCTTGCAATCCCGCCAGTTTTCTCCATCGGTCTCCAAGGCAACTGGGTTTTGCTAAAAAAACAATTATGCTCCCGACAAAACTTTGGAGCAGAAACAGCCGCTGGGAGAGTAAGGCCGAGGTTTCTCGGAAGGGGAGGGATGGGGTCTGGGAACAGGCGCCCTCCCCGCTGCCGTGACTTCCCATCTCTGCTTGGTAATGAAGTAACTTTCATAATTAAACCGCACTAAAAAGGAGCAAGGCAGGACAGCCCTGGAGCCCCAGCCACTGCCCAGCAGCTGAGCAAAGCCCGTGCGGGGCGAGGTTTCAATGGAGAGGCAAGGTGAAACCTCGAGGTCTCTCACAACCGTGTTTTCCCCAAAGAAGAGGAGAGGAGCGAAGGCTCCAACCCTGCCTGACAATCTCTGGTCTCTGCCAAGCCGGTTCCAAGGTTGGCAGGAACACTGTGGGAGGAGGAGTGCGCTGCCGGCACAGCGCGGGTGCAGGCAGGGACATGAGCAGAAGTTTTTCCCTTGCCCTTCCTGGTCCCACTCCGGGACCCGGCCAGGACAGAACTGGGAGGACAAAAGGGGGCAAACCCAGCTGAGCCCTCCCCAGTTCCTCCTTTCCTAGCATCCTAAAGCACTGCGGGCTGCAGGCTGTGGCTGTGTGCCGTGGGATCGGGCTCAGCCATCCAGCGTGGGCTCAGCTGCTTGCCCTGGCTCCAGCTGTTGGCACAAACGGTCACTCAAAACCTGGCCGAGGGCAGCTGGGTCCTGGGGTGCAGATGGGGGTCCCCAAGGCAGCCCCCTCCTCGGTTTGGTATCCGCTGTCGGTTCTGCCTCCCAGTCCGCAGCATCCCAGCACAGCACATCCCATTACACTGAGCCGCTAAAATTAAGCGACGGCCCTAATGCATCCCGTAAACTCCCTACAGAGCTACACTGGGGTCTCCAGGGTTGAGCCATACTCTGCTGCAGACCTGATTCATCTGGGACATGCGCCCCTGGCTGCTCACAAGCTTGTTGGATTTACCATAGCCAAATCCGACTATTTGTCAGGACATCCAGCAGCCTGGCACGGCACCAGGGTGATCCGCATCCCACTGGCTCATGCTCCCCATCCTGCTGAGCACCTGGGATGGAGCCAGTCCCTACTCCCCCCTGGGTCAGGGCTGCAGGGAGGCAGGAGAGCGGGCAAGAAAGAGGACGGGTCCTGAACAATCCCAGGCTTCCACGAGGGCCCTCAGCCCCACATCACCAGCATTTAGTACAAAGAATTAGATAGAAACTGCGAGAAGCCACGTTTAACCCCACTACTGGCGCACGGCGAGGAGGCCCGCAAAACGGCTTCCGCGGGACATGTAGGATGGGGACCACCACCATCATTGGGACCTGCGCATTGGAGCCCTGAGCACCTACCTGGATGCCGCGATCTCCGACTTCTGCCGGGCGATGGCCGCAGCCCTCTGAGCCCCCTCCACGCTCCTGTCCACCTTCTGACGGATCTTGGCGCTCTTGAGGGGTATCACGCGCTTCTTCATGCCCTTGACGAGGACGTTGTGGCGATACTTGCCCTCCTCCTTCTTGCCGTCGGGCAGCGTGGTGCAGCCGTAGCCATGCCGCAGGTTGTCCAGCCACTCGCCCTCATACTTCAGCCCGCTGGAGCGCTCGCTGACTCCAAAGCCTGCACGCTTGTCGTTCTTCCACTCGCCCATGTAGGTCTCCGTGGTGGTGGCATCGATGTCGGACTCGAAGGGGGGGTACTCCTCGCCCTCAGCGCCCTCTCCCAGGCTGACAGTGGAGGTGGCGTCGCTGGCGGCCGAGCTGATCCCACTCTCACTCTTGAGGAAGCTGACACGGCTCTTCTGGCTGGCCAGGGACGACTTGGACTCGGACTTCTTCAGCTTGCCCAGCAAGGAGCCCCTGCGGAAGAGCCCCCCCTTCTTGGGCTTGCCGGCCTCCACCTCCGCGTAGAGGCTGAGGGCGAAGCCCCCCCGGGTGATGGTGGGCGAGAGAGGCAGGCTCTCGGGGTTGGCGGCGGGGGAGTCCTGCTGGGGCAGGGTGCCGTTGCTGTGCTCGCTCCGCAGGGAGGAGAGGGAGGTGCGCAGCGGGGAGCGGACCACGGAGGCCATGCCGTAGGGCACGCTCTGCCGCACGCCGTAGCCATGCCGCATGCCGTTGGTGAACTGGCCCTGGTACGTGCCTGCGGGAGAGAAGAGGGAGGGGGTGAAAAGGCAGCTTGCCCCTGGGTGAGCCAGCAAAGGCAGGTGGGCTGCGGGGTAGCCCCAACTCTGTTACTGCTCACTCGCATGCAGAAGGATCCATCCCCAGGGAGCAGAGGGGACATGCCCAAGAGCCACTGCTGGCTGGTGACAGCTCACTGGAAAGGGACTGAGGCGCCAGGGGACACTGGTGCAAACCGAAAGCCACTTAACAGACCGGGTCTGGATTTGCATCCGGAGCAGGGAGTGGGAGGCAGCCCCCTGGGGCTGGAGTTTGGGCTGTGTTGAGGGCGGCGGCAGCCCCAGCGGCATGTGAGCTGTGGTGGCACGGCTCTCCTTGGCTCGGTGACAGTCCCTTTCAGCCCATTCTGCAGTTTGTCACTCACAGGCTGCCAGGACTGGCTCTAGACCCCTGACACGGGTGCCTGGCCATAGCACAGGCTGCCCTGAACCTGCAGCTGCATCTGCTTGGCCCTGACACACAGCTTCTCCGTGGTCCCCAGACCAAGGCTTGTGTCACACTGCACGAAGCAAGAGATGGGTGAAAAAAGGGAGAAGAGGAGCGGAGCAGCTCCGTGTGGGGTTTCTCCAGCTCTACCCCAAAACCCACCACCCTACCACGCTCCTCCAGACCACCCGGTGTCACATGATGATGGGGGACACAGGGTGGACTGTGCTCACTATGGCAGGGCTGCACCCTGGGTACAAGACCCTGCTAAGAGCCATCAGGACCTTGGCAGTGACACCTTGAAGGACTAGGAAAAGCACGTTGCTCCTCTCCAGACCCCTTCCAGGTCTGCACCTTCGCAGGCTCCAGAAGAGTGAACTGGAGACCACTGCTCTGATTTTTCTCACCGTGATGTCAAGAGACTTAAAGTAACAGCATCAAAGCCCCCTGCAAGAAGCGGTCCTAGGAAAGGTGGGAGGGCTGGTGGGGCAGCCTGTGCCTACAGCACCCACACTCACATGCACAGCATGGAGGGCTGCGAGGGTCAGCGCATCCCCGCTGAGCCGGGTGGGGTGGGGTGGGGTGGGATGGGATGGATAAGCCATCTCCCCAGCCCAGCTCTCCCTCCTCTGCAGATATAGTTGCCTCAGAAACCGGCAAACCACCCAAAACAAAAGCAGCATTCAGCTCTGCTCCTGGCATCACAGGACCTGGAATGGGCCATCTCATCCCAAACCAGCACCCCGCGGGGCAGAGGCCACCAGCAGCCCCCATCCCGGGGCACAGGCAGAGGGTGCTGGGGGAGCACGAACGCCCTGGGAAAGGCCACCCCACTCCTTTACCCTCCCAGCTGCTGCTTCATGCAAGCGACAGGCCAGCCATGCTGGGGACATTTTCTTGGGCATCTCTCCTAAACCTGGTTTACGTTAAGCAGTGACCTACAAGGAGGGACCAAGTTTTGGGAGAACAAGCACTCCCAGGGGCCTGGGCAGACTCAGCAGGGCCAGGCTGAAGCAGAAGGGGGTGACTTGTCTTCAAGGCATTCGTCTACCCCTCTCAGTCGCTGTCACTGAGACCAGGGATGACCCTGCTCCCCAGGGAACAAATCCAGTTCCTTCTTTGGCAATTGTGGGAGTGCATATTTTACAGTCTCCCAGGCCACTTCTGCAGCATAATCTCTCCTCTCAAGCTTCAGGTTTCGTTGAAATCCTCTTTGGACCCGCCTGTGGGGTGTTAACTTACAGCGCCGGGGGCCAGGAAAGACAAGAAGTGCCCGAGCGGGCAGCAGCTGCTGCCCTGGGGTGAGCTGCCCCCCGCCAGCCCCTGCCCACCCCGCGGCACACGGGATTTCGGGCTCCCTGCAGCAGTTGGCTTCCCCTACCAAAAAAAAAATTAGGGTTTAGGTAGCGCAGAGCATCTGCGGTCTGAGGCCAGGCACGAGGAGCACTCTGCCAGGGCATGGGGACGTTGCCTAGTTCCTTGGCAGAAGCTCTGTTAGGAAAAATAAGGGGGGCAGCATGGGTTAGGGGTCTGGGCATGAGCTGGGGACCAAGGACCATCGTTGGAGATGTCCAGGCATCTGGGTGAGCTCTTCACCCTGCCGTGCTCCCAAATCCCTCTCCGTAAAATGATGATGAGTCTTCCTCGCACAAAATGAAGTCACGGAGACTCCTGTAGTGCCCCCACATCCCTCCCCACCAAAAGCCGGTGCTCCATCCCCGCTTGCCCAGCCAGCGAGCAGGGCTGACACACGATTGGGGTGACATTGGAGACCTCCTAGGATGGGACAACCTTGCACATAGCAGGCTGCAGCTGATACTGCTGCCGTGTTAACCCCCTGGGAGAGGAACTCTGGAAAAGTCCCTCAGGTTCAGGGGGGCTCAGCTGCGCCTCGGGGGACGGGTCAGAGCAGCCGCTACCCTCCAGCAAGTCCCCAGCCCCCTCTGTCCCCCCCGGAGCAGCACCAGGGCCACCTGGATGGGAAAAGCCATGTGTCACAGTGGGTCTTCAGGGAGCAGAGATTGGGGTGCCACTTCTCAGGGGCGCGTGTGTCCACACTCAAGGCGAGGTGCCACACCAGCTCTTCAGGCTGGTCTCGGCTGCCTGATTTCAGCCCGTACGGCACAAGCAGCATCATCCCCCCCGGCGCACGGTGTGACCGAACCTGCCAACCACACCTGGCTTAACGGAGGGCACCGACACACGGCGCTGCCCAACGACTGCAGGGCGAGCGGGCACTGCCGTGTCCCCGCCGTGCCGCCATTCAGCGCCCGGCCGAGGCTCCGTGCCAGCGCAGAGCCATGAACCGCCTCTGGAGAGGAGCCAGTGGCTGCTGAGAGCGGCTGGAGGCGCCGGCGGCCGTGCGTCGGGGCACGTGAGGTTTGAGCAGAGCCAAGCCCTGGCTCACCAGCACGTCCCAGTGCGGCCAGTGCAAGAGAGAAAAGGGGCTGCGCAATCCCCTTCTGCATCACCAGCAGGGCTGCACGTCCCTGAGCCGCCACTACCCCCCCAAATATCACAGCAGCGTGGCCAAGGGGGGACAGGTAGGACAGCCATGCGCTCACACGCGTCTGAGGTTCTGGAAAAAATAACTAAAAAAGCAGCGGATGTGGAAAAAAAAAATTAATCTATTTAGGATGAAAAAGAAAGAGCCTCGCTTCCCTGCCTCCCCAGCCCTCCCTGATTTACCAGGGCGGTGGGACAGGGCCACCTAACCCCAGCAGGTGCGATTATTGGGGGACAGGACCCCAATAATCCTTCAATGCCTACATTTTTTCATTTCATAATGACAAAAAACACTGCTTCCCCTGCGACCCACAGGTGCACGGTTCATCACCTCTGCCCATCCCCGACCAAAGCTGGGGGGTGGCCCTGCCTGGGTGCCATCATAGGATGGGAAGGATTAAATTGCGAGAGTGATAAAAGTGTTAACCCTGCAGCCTTCACCTCCAAACACGCCCCCGGGGTGGCAGCACCCTGCATTTCGTCGGGCAGCAGGACAGGACTGTGCCCGGCCGCATCGAAGGCAAAAGCTTCAGCTCCTGGTGCACACCCAGCCCGGCCGCCAGAGCCCGCGTCAGCAGCGTCACAGCTCCCCTTCCCAGCCCGCCTCTGAGCTCTAGTATAATTAGCGATGAATGTAAATACAAACAACCAGGTAAATAAAGCAAACAAATCGTATCACTGCCCTACGATCCTCCGCTGTCACCCAGATACTGTGGTGACAGACGTGTTAGAACTCAGTGTAAAAGGCCGGGGATGTTAAATCAGTGCACAGAACCACTGGCTAGCCGAAACCTAGTGTTTCTTTTTGCTGCCAACAGTATTACCTGATGGTTTCTGTTGGAAAAGAAAGGGGGGGGGGGGAACCCATAACAAAAGACAAAAAGAGAGGGGGGAAAAAAAACACCATCGCAGCGTTAATTCATGGGTCAAATTCAGTCATGCAGGAGCTTTGCTACAGAGGCAGCAGACACAAGCCAGCACCATCTTGGCTCTCCCAGAGCCCATTCCTGCTTCTCCGGCTGCAGTCCCAGAGCATGGATGGATGCTGCTCCTTCTGCCCCAGCCCAGGCCCCTTCCCGCCATGTTTTCCTGCCCCAGGCATCCGAGGAGCCGGCTTTGCTGCACATCACCCCATTTCATCTCTCCCACTAAAGCACACTTCTGCATTTCTGTTCCCCTTTCTCGTGGTCTGATGATCACCGAATGGTGTAATTGTCTCCGCATGCAGTTAATTGACATCACTGTTTTTTCTCTTGGCGCCCTAGAGACCAAATTGCAGCGTCAAAAATAAGTTGGCTTCAGGCTGCTTCTATTACAAGTGAGGTTTTTTCCCCCCTCATATAGATATATTAAGTTATTTGTACAGCAAAGCCTAGCTTTGGGCCAGCTCCTGGATACACACTATGATTCTGCATTAGCAGTGAGATTATTTTTTTTTTGCAGTAAGACTTGACCGGGTCAAGCACTTGGAGTCAAAAGCACAAAAGTATCCAAAAAAATGTGGCTTTTCCTATAGTGGAGACAAAGCGTACAGGTGGAATCCAAATAACTGGGTATTTACTCATAGCTTAGGTTGCAAAACCATGAGTTCCTTCACGCTGTGCCTTCCACAGCCCCAGTCGTCATCTGCTTTAGCGCATCCTGCCCCGATATTGCCCCGATGTTGAACGAGGTGATTCTGCCCCTCTACTCTGCTCTGGTGAGACCCCACCTGGAGTACCGCCTCCAGCTCTGGAGTCCTCAGCACAAGGACATGGACCCGTTGGAATGGGTCCAGCGGAGGGCCATGAAGATGATCTGAGGGCTGGAGCACCTCTGCTATGAGGACAGGCTGAGAGAGTTGGGGTTGTTCAGCCTGGAGAAGAGAAGGCTCCGGGGAGACCTTATAGCAGCCGTCCAGTGCTTAAAGGGGGCCTACAGGAAGGATGGGGAGGGACACTTTGTCAGGGAGTGGAGTGATAGGACACGGGGTAACGCTTTCACACTGAAGGAGGGTAGATTTAGATTGGATATTAGGAAGAAATTCTTTCCCTTGAGGGTGGTGAGGCACTGGAACAGGTTGTCCAGGGAAGCTGTCAATGCCCCATCCCTGGAGGTGTTCAAGGCCAGGCTGGACGGGGCTTTGAGCAGCCTGGTCTGGTGGGGAGTGTCCCTGCCCGTGGCAGGGGGGTTGGAACTAAGTGATCTTTAAGGTCCCTTCCAACCCGAACCATTCTGTGATTCTGTGATAAAGGGCTCTGAGCTCTTTGCTGGTGACAGCAGCAGACACACACGCGCGTATATTTAGCTTGGATACCCAAGGAAATATATCATAGCGTTACTGCCTCTGCCTGGCCACACCAGCAGCTCTGAACCCTTCGGCTGATTTCAATCAACACTGCAGAAGGCAAGCTATTTAAGCCACCAGTCTCCTAAAGTTTTCACAGAAATGGACACTTGGTAGCCGAGAGAAAAAGCAAACCACCCACGCAGTGCCTGGGCTAAACCATACCACGAGTCCGCTTCTTATTAGACACTAAAAATCTATACATGATTTCCAAAAGCTTCACTGCAGATTTGGGCTTTATTTAGCCACCAACCTCAGACAGCCACAAGATAAAATATCCTTACAGGGTTGTCTGTCATTGGTAAGCGTATTTTAAAGTTTTTATGTGTGTGGGCATATATCTATATAAAATATAGACATAAAAAGTTGATTTTAAGTTTATTTTAAAACATTAGAATCAGCTCCATCCCCCTGAAATCCACAGGCAGCCCAACCATGACCTTAAGCTTCTAACGACCTGGCAAGAGCCGCGCGTTCCCAGAGCCCTCCTTCCTCGCGTGGCTGGCTTCCAGGGGGCTTGGGAATCACGTCCCCTACTTGAGGGATGGCAGATTTCCAAAGCCTTTCCAGATGTTTATCTTGGCAACCTCAAATTGAAATATTAACAGGTTCAGTTAGCAGCCCAGTCATGTCTGGATCTTGCAGATGGTGACTGCGTACAGGTGAGGAGACAAAATGGGACAGGGTCCTGCAAGTCCTACAAATGTGATGCTGGCGATTCCCACCTTGGCTTTGGATGCAGCTTTCTACGTGTCCCCGTACCACCAGAGAAGCTGACGTGTTGAATGAACTGCTTGGATGCGATGGCCCAACGCAAGGAGGGAGCTGGGCACCAGCCCCATGAGCCGGGTCTGGCGGGATCTCGGGGGGCTGGGCTCAGTTCAGCACGGCCCAGGTGGCTTTGGCAGGGCACATCTTCATGGGTCAGGGACAAACTGCCAGCCTCGGGCAGCACCGGGGATCACGCAGACGGCACATTCTTGGGCGCAGCACAACGCCCCGGGGAGCGCAATGCTGACAGAAGCAATAGATGATATATCCTTACAGGAGAAAATCTTGACTCATCTTTCCCCCTCTTCTGTCCCAAAATCTAATCAAATTCAAACTCCTACACCAAATTTTGCCTCTCCAAATTCTCTCTCCACAACATTAACTTGAACTTCAGTAGCCCTGCACCCTTAGAAGATGATGCATTTTAGGAAGCAGCGAGGAAGCGGCCATGGAAATTCATAGGAGACCTTGACATCTCCAGAATGAAAGTCCCAGCGGCAGCCGTTGCTGACGGTTAGCTGATCGCTGGTCGTTACTCATCAGAGCACACCTTACACGTAACCTACACGTCTTACAGCCACGCGAGAAGGTTCCGCAATGCACAAGCACACACGTATGCGTCAGCCTGAACTCTCGCTGCCGCCCTGCAACCTGCACATCCGTGTTTAACCGTTCCGCGGCCACGGGGCAGAGGAGGGAGAAAATTTAAGGAGCTGGAAGGACGCATCAGTTCGTGTCTACACCTACAACCTCAAAGGGCACAAACAAAATCACTCAGCTTCCAAGACTATATGCCCAGGCTTAAAGTTAGCCATGTACCAAGGCAGCTCATTGATAAAGAGATATATATATATACACAAAAGCATAACCCTGACAGCCAGTCTTGAATTAGTCCATTTTTCTAATCTCCGTAAATCCGATGCTTTTCATTCTGAAGATTTATATCATTACCATTATTTTTCTTTACAAACTAACTCCATTGCCTGTCCTAGATAAATATAGATGCAATTCTGATCCATATTTTGAAGGGTATTTCTTTCAAATCACGCTCTCTATTTAGCTATCCTAAATAGGGCAGCCTGGAACATTACAGTACTGAAGAGCTACAGAATTACTTGCACAGAGATTCTTGCGATGTTTCTAACTCCAAAATTGCCACTAATGCAAGAACACAATTAGACTGAGTATTTACAGAGCACAACAAATATCTGACTGCATGGTGCATTTCTGTACTAGCAGGGGTTGAGAGCTTCCAAGTAATTGAAGGGATTTATTTTAGGGAAAGGCGTGTGACTACGTATTCGAAACAGCTTAGATGAACTCAACCAAAACAGCTCGGGCAAAGCAGATGTCCAGGCAGCCTGTCAGAGGCACGCGAGCAGTGTTTAATGCATAGGCACAGCGTGCTACCATGCCGTGGGTGGCTTATATCCGACGCAAAAACATTCACAACCGGCTGCCCAGCGGGCGAGTGACCAGCTTGCTGCGGCCACACACCAGCGAGGAGCTTCTGGTTTGGTTCGGCGATGAACGGCAATAACCAGCCCCTGGGGAACCAGGAGTCACAGACTACACAAATCCAGTTGCTTGGTGTTAACTATTGATACGGACACTCGAGAGCGGCTCCCGAGGGAGGGATGGCAGGGGCAACGCTCCGGCTGCTCCTCCCCTGTGTCTGCAGACAGCGAGCCACACACGCTGCGCCCGGCAGCGGGCATCAGGGTGAAAACACAGGCATTTACGAGGCGGCTGTGCCCCAAGCCCTGCTTCTTGACTGAAGCACCCCAATGGCAGACAACTGAGCCCGTCTGGATCTCACCAGTAGGGACAGGTCACCCCTTCAGCAGGGACAACACGCAGCCTCTGCCGTCACCCTGCCAGAGTCCCCCTTACCTCCGTCAGCGTACGTCTCGGTGCCATAGCCATCCTGCAGGCCGTTATTCCAGGTACCTTCATACTTGGCTCCACTGCTCATGCTCTGCCTCGCGCCGTACCGTCCCTTAAAGCCATGGGTCCACTCGCCTCTGTAAACCCACCGTCCTTTGGTCTCGATTCCTAGGCCGTGCCTCTTGCCTTGGGACCAGTAGCCTTCGTAGGTGTTGCCACTGGGCCACGTGTATATGCCCACCACTTCGAAGCCGTAGTTCCAGGAGCCCGAGTACTCGCCCTGGCCCTTGGGGCCGGTGCAGATGCCGTGCCCGTGGGCTTTGCCCCCTTCCCACCCGCCGCAATAGGCGCCTCCATCGTCAAAATCAAACCTGCCGCCGCTCATGGTACCCTCCGGTGCCCCCTCAGCCGGGCAGCTTTCCCAGGGGCGCAGCTCCGGGGCGGCTGCCGCATCCCCGAAGGGGCCGGGCTGGGCACCGGGACCGGCCGCCCCCGCCTCGCCTCGCCCGGCCGAGGGGCCGGGGAACGGCAGGAAGGCGAGATCGGAGGGAGGGGAAAGGGGCAGCCGAGCCGCCCCGCTACCTGCCCCGCCGCCGCGTCCCCGCCGCGGGCATAGGGCCCCCCCCGGGCGACCGAGCCCCGCTGCTGGGGAGCCGAGCCCAGCCCCGGGCGGAGGAAGGGGGTCCCCAGCCGGCCGCCGCCCGCCCCGTCCCGCTCCGCTCTCCTCCCCCGCCGGGAGAAAGGTCAGCGCTGCCCTAACAAGGCCATCGGATCCCAGGAGCTGCTCCCAAAAATAACCCCCCGGAGCCCGGCCTCCGCCTCGGGGCCCTTTTATGAAGGAGGGAAGAGGCACATCCCCCCCCCGCCCCCCCCCCCCCGGGCAGGGATCCAGGCGGAGAAGAGGCTGGGAAAGTAAATGTCTGCTTAAAATAGAGCCTGGGAAGGGGCCGCGTCGCTCCCCCCACACCGCCCGCCCGCCCCGGCGCACCGGCAGAGGAGGGGGCCGTGCCCCGCTCCGCCCCGACGGACCCCGGGGCAGGGAACCAACGCGTCAGGGAGCGTCTTCAGGCAGGTTTGGTCGCACCGGTGGGGAAACGGGCAGAGTTAGAGCAAGGGGTAGAAGCACAGCCCTCGCCCAGGTTACAGCGTACATCTTACCCAGGCTGCTACTTTTAAAGTGAATTTCCAGAGCTGCTTTAAGGTAGTGAAGAGGATCCACAGAGAATCATTCCCCCCTCTCCCAAAGAGCAACAAACTTACCAAAATCTCCTTCTGTTTAACAGCTGGCAGCATAATTTAGCCTGGAAAATAAAGATGAGACCCTATACTTGGGGCAGTTGCAGACGCACAGAGCAGTGACAGCCCATGTCCTCTCTACCACCTGTATTTGATGATCAGGAATGAAACACCAGGGTTACAGGCTAATCCAAGCCTTCTCCCAGCCGCCCCTGCCCCATCTCCTAAAGACACTGTCACAGAAGGACCATGAAGAGATGACCTTCCCCTCCCTGACCACGAGCTGCTGAGAAGCTGCAAGGGCTGCGGGACGAGACCATGCCATCAGCAGGATGCGTTCTGCCCTTCCAGAGGGGCTCCCGAGGCCCACGCCGAGCTCTGGGGCAAAGCTGCCACAGGCAACAGTGAGTTCTAGACTCACGCAACACAGCTCTACAACTTGGACAACCTCCACATTGGTGTTTCTACAAACAAAAGGCATAGAAAAAAGCCATACAATATGTAACGGCAAGAAAAGCTAAGCATGTATATGCAGCACAAACTACACAATACCTGCAGGCACAGGTGAGAAGGATCAACTGCCCAATATAAAGCTAATTACAAAAGACTTCAGTCTTATTCAGCCACAAGAAGGAATGGGCACTTCAGTCAGGGACTCCAACACAACAGAGGAGTGCTGCTTGGCAGACCTACTCCTCTAATGCATTTAAAAAAAAATTTAAAAAGTCAGATTTTTAAATTGGCTCAGGTGGGATTTTTTTTTTTTTTTTAAAGCTAAGCTCTTCGATTACTCAGTCATGCTTTCAAGGTTCTCTCTGCACAATTGAGGGTTGGAAATCCACATTTTCTCAAAGCAAAACCAGAGGTTTTTGTTTTGTGGTTTCTGGGTAGACCAAAACATCCTAAAACACCCTGTAGTAGCAGAAGGGAAAGCGTTAAGGCAGCAGTCGCAGCTGCCCACGGTCTTGTATTTCATGGTGTTCCAGGATTTACCAGCCCAAATATGGTGTAACTGCCCTAAGAGGATGCCAAGTTCAGGACCATGTAATTATTTACTTAGCAACTCTTCCTAATCACATAGCACAGTTGTGAACTGATAGTACACTTTGTTTAAATGTTAATAACTTATGCAGATGTTGGCATTTAAAGAGCCTTTGTTGACCGCTAACATACCACACAATGAGGCTTCAGAAAGTGCTAGCACTGTGCGCACACCAAGGCACCACCCAGAGCACGTCGTCTTTCTTCATTTTGGCAGAAAAAGTCCCATTCTCCCCCAAAAGGCTGAGGCTCAGAGGAGCCGGCTGTGCCCAGCCAGCCCGCAGCTGGCCTGGGGGGGACCTCTAGTGGCCCTGCACCGCTCGCCTGCCTCCCCAGCCTGCACCAGTTCACATCTTCCTACTCTATTTTTTTACATTACCTCCTGGATTTCCATCTGCTTTCTGTAACACGGTACTGAGCACTTGACTCTGCAGTCCCTAACCCTGCAGGTACCGGTCTGCGGTGACTAGTGACAGAAATGGTAAAAAGCAGCACCGTACAGAAAGGTGTTCTCAGCCCCACAACGCTGCGGTGGCTGCTGCCTGCCAGCATTTGGGAACAGGAAAGAATAAGTATTTGAGAAGTAAGGTCATTTTGCACTTTGAAGCTCAGCATTGCAGACAATAGTCACCAAACAATTGCCATGAATTCAGAATGCAGAAATACAACTACTTAAGAGCAGAGAAACGGGAGGGAGATGTGGGACCTAAGTACACTCTGCAAGGGGTAGATGACACTTCAGAACCGGCAAAACAGGTAAATTTGCTTGGCCACTTAGTTCTAAGGTACTAGGCACTGCCACAGAGGTGACAAAAAAAAACCCAAAACAACAAACAAGAGTAAAACTGAAGGATTTCACAGGGAAATGTTTGTCTCCATTTCTTCTCCAGACCTTACAGTCAAGAAATATTCAGGTACTGCAAATAGTAAAGACAACACAACTCATCTCCCCCTCAACAAATCATATAATTTGATGGGATGTTCCCTTGCATATACGCATATGTATAAGAGACAGACTGTGCTGACGCACACTAAGTATGGCAAACTGGTTGTTTCTAAAGAAACAATTCTGCCAAATCTCAGGAGAATGCAAAGCTCCACCAATATTTTGGACCTGGACAAAGCACCTAAAGTGGCAACGGTTTCATAAAAAGACTGAAGGGGAAAGAAAACACTGTGCTCAAGATTCCCCTACTGTGCAGCTCAAGTCTATGGATCTCAATACTTGCAGTGTTACACTTGGTGTTACAGAGCAGGCTGAACAAAGCCAACAACATGGTGCAGGAACCGGGACCACTGCAGGCTGTTTTGGCCTTCATAAAAAAATAAATCGAACAGGGTCCGTCCCTTCATTTCTCCTTTTGTTAACCAGAGAAGCAACCCCCCTGAAGAAAGCAGGGTATTTCTGCTGCTGCAGGAAAGTCTCTAAGGCCTGCTGGACACTCAACAAGAAATCACGCTTGCTTTACATTTTCCACTGAACAACGCAACAGAGATTAGAACAACCTCTTGAAACAATCTCACTCTGATCATCCAAGTTTCTTGTCTAGCAAATGTTATGTTAACCTACCGGCATCTGACTACCTCAGCACCAACGACAGGGCAGGAGGATGCCTGTTCAGTCGATCAGAAATGAAGCCTCTTTATGCATAAAGAATGAACAATGGCCCCAACCCAGGAAAAGACAACTCTGCCTCCTGAATTTGCCTAGAGTAATAACAATACCAAGAAGAGGACAGGAGACGGCTAAACTCTTTGTCCACCTTAAATAACGAACATCAGCTAAGATGCAAAGAAGTGTTTTTATTGCAAGCACAGTGAGCAGGGAGTGGGTTGTATCTCACATGAATGCGACTGAGGGCAGATTTAAACCATCCACCCTTCTGGTTTTAGTGCTCATTGCTGTCAGGTGTACATCATTTCTGCCATGTGAGACATTTTCTTCGGAATATACAAGTAATATTCCATGTATCCCGAAAGATCTTCAATAGTCACATCATCCACAAAGGCCCTGGCTTGCTCAGAGCAGGAGCGTGGAGAACTTGAGGGAGTTCTTGATGGCAAAGACTGGGAGTGATCCTCAGAAACTGTTCTGTCAGGTGCCAACTGGAGGGTGCTCTGCAAGCCAGAGAATTTGTACACTTCCATATCTTGCCATCGTTTACACTGACAGGCTTTATCTGCACATGCACATGACTTGTTCGTGTTTAGCTTGCACATGGACTGAAAGTCAGAAAGCTCCGTAGTCTCTAGGCTTGCTTTGGATACTAGAGAAAGAGCAGCTGGAGAGTTCTGTTTGTTCTCCAAGGCCGACTGTGTAACAGAAGCTCCCAAAGACTCAACGTCAGCTCCCTTCTGGCCACCATCAGGAGCAATACCACATCGTTCATGTGCACAGGTTTCCTTTGGGACTGGCGTCCCAAACCCACTGCTGTCATCTGGGGCATCGATCTGGCTCTTGTGCACTAGTTGGCTGCACGTGGAATGTGGTTTTGTGTTGCAGTGGATAAACTTTGGAGGATGAAGAATTGGAGACTTGGAACGCCTGCGACGCTGGGTTCTCACAACTCCTCTTGAAGGCTTCTTCATAGATCTACCGGGGAAAGGGAGTGAAGATTCACTAAAAGACTTATTGCTGGATTACAAATAACATCGGTCAAAATCTCTACTGCATTTTTATTGCATGCAAGAGCCTTAAGCTCAGAGTATTTGCTCAGGGTATTCCACTGTCTTGGAATGTGACTTTGTTCTAGTCAAGCAGCTGTATAAAATATAAAAGGAACACCTGAGAAATTAAACCAAAAGTGTGTGCTTTTAAGGTTAGATAATGACTAAAGTACATGAGACGTGACAAAATAAGCTCTACAAGAAGGACCAAGCACAAGACAACAGCACAAAACAAATGAATCAAGACCAAAGAGTAGTTTTGTTTCAGTACAGGATGAGCGTGAATTTCCACACAGACACTCCAGAAACCAATTATTTATTTTAATCTAGTTCCCAAGGCATACTGACAGCTTCTGCAATATCAAACAGTTATTGAAAGAGATGTATTCATGATTGTTCAATTCAAAAACAGCAGTTCACATTTATATTAAGAAACATCTACGGTGTTTGGAGACCTATAGCTGAACAGCATTTCCTTTCACTTCGTATAATTGTAAATAAGAACAGTAGTCACGTACGAACAGAAAAATGTGGTGTAGAGTGTTTTAAACAGTCTCTGTAATAAAGAAAGCTTGGTTCCCTTGCGTAGGGGTGTAGTTACTAGAAAAGCTGTCTATTTAAAATTCCCTGTCAATGCAGTATCATTTGACGCAGTCTGATAATCCTAAGCTTCTCTTACCCATGCCAGGTTTCCTTAGAAGTACACACATTCTTAGATTTGGTTTCATCTGCTGCTGTTCTGACTAGTGTTCTCGGACTTGTCCTTTCGCCCACAGAGAGAGAAGCAGTACATCTGTGAAAGAGAAAAAAGTTAACACCCTACATTGGTCAGCATCATGAATATGAAAAAGCTTATGAATCTTCTTTCCCAGAAGAGATTGCCACAAATTATTTACAATATGTCTTAACAGACCTGCCCACAAAGACAACCCAAATCAGAAAGACAGCATTTACACATTCCTATCTCAAAAGTTTGGATAACGGACTCTCTCACCAACGTGATGCCATTCAGCAACTAGACTGCCAATCCAAACTCCACACGTCAATGATGAAGCACATACAATGGCTAAATTGCAGTTTCCCGGCAGAGGGGAGGGGAAAAACACCATCACTGAAGAAATGCGTCTCTTTTTCCAGAGACAAATAAGCTATTCTTTCCTAAAAATAAATGTTCTTTGGACATAAATAGACTTTGTTTAGCTGGTGAACACTTAAGTCTCTGTCTAGGACAACATAAGCTAAAACTCTTCATACTACTGCAAGCTCAATCACTTGAGCAACAGAGTTGTGTCAGCTCTTCAAATTCTATTCAAGCCAGGGACCTTAGAAGATTTACTAATTTTTCTGGTGTTATAAATTCCTCCCCAACTCCCATTTTCAAGGAGCTGCGATAATCCCAAGAACAATTTTTCCAAGTTGTGACTTCACGTATTACACTGGAATTCACAAGGAAATGATTTTCCAAATCCTCTATCAAATTGGTTCGTAAGCAGGGCCGATTCCCTGAACAGTGAAGTTAAGTCTCCGCACACTGTTCTAGGATAGCTTTAGCTGGTATTTAATAGAGGCTGAACTATTAGTCAAACACCTGCTATTTTCCATTTAAAGAACAATGAACACGGAGCAGTAAATTGAAGGTCAACAGCAAAAACTCTAAAGTAATTAAGTATGCCTGACTTGGGGGTGGGATTAGTGATACTGAAGAAGTGAGAGGCACTTAGGTGGCGATACATTTCTAACAAGTTTAATTACTTAAATGAAAGGTAACTTTAGAAGCCCATCTACTCACCATCTAAGTTCTACGGTAATTCTAGTTATCATCTTGATATTTACACACTGCCTTACCCACACCTTCATTTCAGTCACCACCATAATTGCATCGCTGACAATAGCTTACTGAAACACAGTACTATAGAAGTAATATGTAATGGCGTACATTTGACAGCAGAAAAAACAGTATATAGCAGCTTTTTTTTTTTTTTTTTCCTCATTTCAGACAAAAACGATCATCACCAACAGAAGACACATGCTGCTTGTGTTCTGCTCCCTGGGACAGGGAGGGCAAATGCCACGCGGCAGATCTCCCACAAAACCAGACAACACAAAAAGGATTCTTTCCCATTTAGTGATTTTGGTTATAAATAGGAAATTTTTAAGTGACATCAATAAAAATAGCTTGTGTGGGAATCATGCAGTGAATCTAACGCTCTCCTTTACTGACATGGAAAGAACGTTTCTCTCCTGGGAAAAGATGGGAGTTTATTCTCATGACAGGCCTTCAGAGCCGTGACAATATGCTAACTTCAATAGCAGAGTTTTAGTGCTACAGACATAACCTCTGGCAGCCAGATTCACGCCAAAATTCATTTCAAGCATGTTGTCAACTGCTGATTAGCGTTAGGTTTGTTTCAAGCCTGTTGGGAGCTAACAAGGATCAAAGAAATCACAATTCCTTCAGAAGTGCAGAATTTATTTCAGTTTGTTCAACTAGAATGAAGGCTTTCAGTGCCTAACCTTTTGGAATTACTTCATTCCTTCAAATTTAACCACAAGGGTGTTCCCTTTGAGTCCGTTTGAAGATGTTAACTCCGTACCTCCCTGTGGTGTTACTTACCCAGCTGTGTCAACTCTTAGCTTTTTGAATGCTGTCTGCAGGCTTTCCTCTTCTCCATCCTTAGCTTCCGTTTTCATTATTGGGATGGCCAGAAGCTGCCAGAGTTACCATGTACTGCTACAAGGAGAAAAGAGACAAGACTGTAAGAACCTTGTTAAAAACATTAGTTGCCCAGCAGCATCATAATATATGAAAATAAACTCAAAATAGCACACTGAGCACACAAAGCTGAGGTCATTCTAGTAGAACATTTTTGAAAGTTGATTCAGAACAAGCTTTACGATACCCAAGAACGGAACAAACAGTCTCTTGTACAACTGCATAGGTGAATTAGCAAATTTAAAGTGAAATTTGGGGTCAACAGTGTTTTGCACATCCACTACAGTTTAGACAGACTTTCCTGTTTGTCTTAAGAGTGTTACCAGAATAACTCCAGAAGAGGTGAAAAGCGAGAAGAAGCACCACCACTAGAAACAGTCAACTTTCTACAACTACTGTTTCTGACTTTGGGACTTGGTTACATACATATTAAAAAAACCCAACCCACAAAACAACAAAAAAACCAGATTTTTCTTAAACCAAGATAAAGCTTTAAGCTATACAACATTTTTTGATCTTATGTCTAGATCCCAGCAAGAGTAACACACTCCTATCAGAACATGATATTTTGATTGCAAATAGCTATTAAAATTTTCTGACATCAGAAGAAGCTCTTGCACAAGTACAAATGCAAATAATAGTACAAACATCAAACAATAAGCCTTGTTTTAAATAAGAAAGGGATTGATAAAACCCGGCTGATGTATTTCTTTAGAATCTGCCCTGGCCATCATTTAATCTAGCTACAAAGGAATCTCAAAACTTTCTAAATTTGATGCTCTTCAGTAGCGTACTTTCCGCAATCACTTGCACATCCTACACCAGCCATGCTACTGCTAGAAAGTACTTCATGAAGGTTTTCTTCCTTAGCATGGGCTCTGCTTTTGCTGAGCAGCAGCCACCAACAGTACCAAGTCTCAGTTCTGCACCAGAGTACCTCAAGCTCAGTATTTGTTGAAGTTTATCTGGCTGATTAACCTGCTTCATTTAATGCTTTTGACTTCTCTACTTCAGGAAAAACAGGGCTATTTGGTGTGGGTGCTATTACTGAGAGAGCCTTCGACTACACTGTATGGGTTGTGACAAGATCATCTTCTCAGTCTTTATCTTTAAATTACAAGGTTTTCATACTCAAAACCCTTCTACAATGAAATCATTGCTTTGGCAGACAAGGGGAGAGCAGTGGATATTTTCCACCTGGACTTCATTAAGGCTTTTGACACCGTCTCCCCTAAGATGCTGATAGAGAAGCTGATGAAGCACAGGCTGGATGAGCAGAGAGCGAGGTGGACTGAAAACAGCCTGAACCGCTCCACCCAGGGGAGCGTGATCAGCGCCACGAAACCAAGTTGGAGGTCAGTAACTAGTGGTGTATCCAATACTGGGTCCAGTTCTGTTTAGCATCTTCCTTAATGATGTGGATGACAGGGCAGAATGTACCTTCAACAAGTGTGCTGATGACACCAAACAGGGAGTGACTGATGCACCAGAGCATCAACAGGCTGGAGAAAGGGACTGACAGGAACCTCATGAACTCCAACAAGGGGAAGTGTCTGCCCCTGAAGAGGAACAAGCCTGTGTGCCAGGACATGCTGGGGCCAACCAGATGGAATGCAGCTTTGCAGAAGAAAGGCCCTGAGAGTCCTGACGGACACCAAGATATTCAAAAGCTGTCTGGACGTGGTCTTGGGCAACCAGCTTGGGGTGGGCCTCCTTGCGCAGGGTGGGGTTGGACCTCCATGGATCCCTACCAACCTCAACCGTTCTGTGATTCTGCATCTTTCTCAAGCTTTAAAAATCCATTAAGGTGACTATCCAAACAGTGAATGGCAATAGCTCCTGTAACAAGAACGCACTTATACAGAGCACTAACTCTACCTAATAATACAGCAATAATGCCTACGCTAGCACTGCACTGACCAACTAAGAAGCAGCTTTTTTGTAGCACGGAAAAGAAAAGATCTTGCTGAAGAGAGAGGAGTAATCAGAACCTCTGCAGCTCAGTTACTTATGCAGACACAGAGTGGCAATTTCTGTTCCTTCACAACCTCATTCCAGTTGGAGCTGGTAGCTCTCCCCGCTATTGTTCCGACTGCTCGCTTGGCTATGATTTCATCTGGACACCCTGTATTGCAGACAACTATTATGACACATGCAGACGGATAATGTATCCCAACAATTTCAAGGCACACGTTGTCCAGTGAGTCAGCAAGTAAACATGAGAGGAGGAAGCTAACACACAGACTGACAACACGATGCTCATCTGAGCAAGTTATTATTTTAGATACTGTCTTAGTTAAAGACAACTAATCTGGTGAAACATACGGTCCCTACTTCAAAAAGTTTTTTTTCCTTGACCCAAATAGAAGGTTCTTTAAAATTAAAAATTTCATCTACAACCTTTTTTTTTAAAATACCAAACCCCTGTATCATATAACCTAAACAAGAAAATGGTAGTAAAACATTTTTAGATCACCGTACTTTAACCAAAACGTACTACTAGTCTTAAACGAAATATTTTATTGTGCTGCCCTTCATCACTGACGCAGTAAACCCTCAAAAAGATCCATAATTCATTCAGATAAAGACCCACTCACTCTGTGATAACTAAGCATAAGTTTAAGCATTTTAGACACACCAGCCAACTAGCACCAGTACCAAGAAAAAAATTAATTACTGTGAAAAACAACCAAAGTTTAACGTTGTGTCAAAAAAACACACGGAAACCCGTGTTCTTCATCTCCTGGGATAGCACACATCCATCCTTTCCCATTTTATTTCCAGCTATTCCCCAGCAGTACAGGACTTCTACAGTTCAGGCGTTAAACGCTCCAAGCCGCTCCCAGCCCAGACCCTCAGCCCAGGAGCGGCCCCAGAGCCGGGACACGGCCCGCCGCGATTCTCCGGCCGTCCATTGCCCGAACCAAACAGCCCCCCCGGCCGGTTCACCGTCTTTCCCACCCCCCGCACTTCCCCGCCCTCGGCCCCGGGGAACCCCGCGCCCAGCGACACCCCCAGCCTCAAGGAGGGGGGGCCCAGTGGACACCCCGGTCCCGCAGCCCGGGACAAGCCCTGGCACCGCCGCTCGGCCCCGACCCTAAGCGGGGAGGAAAAGGCCCAGCCGGCAGCGGGGGTGACTCAGCACAACCCCCGCGCCCCGCCGGGGCTATCCCCAGCGCCCGACACCCCCGCCATGGGACGGGCGGCGGCCCGGAGACCCGCCAGAGAGGGCCCTATCGCGGGGACACGCAGCCCCGCCAGGCCCAGAGGAGGGCCCGAGGCAGGGGAGGCTGCCCCACCGCCCGCACTCACCGCGCTCCCCGCGGGCCCGGCCCAGCCCCCACCGCCTCCCGCCGGGCACGGCCGACCGGATGTGACCCCCGCCTCCACCGGAAAAGGCGGGACCAGCGCCGCTGGCACAGGCGCTCAACGGGCATGCGCGGCGCCGCTGGGTGGTGACCTCACTTCCTGTTGTGCTCCGCGAACCACCCACCTTTTCCCCCCCCCCGCGAGCGTGAGGCGGCGGTGAGTGACCCCCGCGCCCCGGGGCGACCGGACACCCCCCTGTCACCGGGACAGCCCACATCCCCCCCGCTTCCTCACCGGGAGCGCCCGCCCCGCCGGCAGAGCCGCTCAAACGCCGGGCGGGCGGGGGCGGGGGCCTTTCCCGCCCAGGCCGTGAGGGGAAGCCGGGAACGGGGGGGGGTTGGTGTTAGGGTAACCGCCTGGCGGGGACTTCGGAACCTGCCTCTGGAGAGCATGTGTGTTCAGAGCGCGGCGTCAGACCCCCGTTTCTGTGTTTCAGTTTGTTCTGCATGGCACAGCGGGCTGCGCGCTGAGAGCCCATCGATGGAATTGGAGGCTAAAGATGAAGAGGAAGAGAGTCTGCAAACAGCGTTCAAAAAGCTGAGGGTGGATGCGGCAGGGTAAGCAAGCAACAAAACAGACCCTGTAACTTGTCAGTTGCTTTTTACGTGTTTGTTTTCTGCTATTTTGAATCTCAAAACAAACATCACAAGTTGGGAAAGGTTCCCTGCACTCCAAGAGGAGGCAACTGCATCGCTTGCTGTGAAATGCAGTCATTATAACTGTCTGACAGGCAAAGCAGTACTTTATTACTAATTTTTATACGCTATCCAACTGAAATTACACAGTGACTGCATGAAAACATGAAATGACTTGCCCAAAGCAGTGAACCCCCTCTTAACTGCTGTGGTAGCCGTAGTCACCTTGTGTGATACAGAACTTGTCTGTCCGTTCATGTAAATTCTGGTGTCTTCAGCCATGTACTGTATGTAGCACATGACGATCTGTTTGGGAAGCATCTAAAGGGCAGCACCATTGCTTCGTAGTGTGCTGGAGAGCACAGTCTCACTGGAAATCGTCAGGCCAAATAAGAGTGCTGATTGTTTCTGATTTTGAGGGATTTTGTAGTGTAAAGTGTCTGCAGGCATTCTTATATTAAAAACTTATTTCATAACGTACTGGTTATACTGATAATATGTAGTATAAGCATCTTCCTTAAATTAGGAGTTAATTAAATTATGCAGTCTAACAGCTTGTGAGGCAGTTCACTTGAAGTCCTTTGGGAATTCACAGACACAAGAGAAAGCTTTGTATTGATAATTAATGATACCTTGTGAATTCATCTCCATAACCATCAATACTGTGAACTCATTACTTGCTCTGCATGTTAAAATATGGTTTGCTTTGCTGCTCATTTCCTCTACTTCAGCAGGTCTTCTGTTACTTGTGGAAAGAAACAGCTGTTCTCTAACAAGGAGCTACGCTTATTAAGCATACCACTTTTGATGTATTGCCAGTGACAGACGATGTGGAATTCTGGTTGATTCCTTATGATATCTTCTTAGGCGTAAAAAGATCTTGTTTTGCAGGCTTGTGTTTTTAACAGTTCAAGTCTTGTGACTAATCTGTTAAGATCAGCTTTGGGCAGAGTACCTCGGCTCTTCTGCTAGAATTTCAGCCTCATTTCTTACGATTTCCTGTCCTGTGTTCCAAATTACGCATACAGTCATTATAAATGCAGATTCACATGCTGAGGCATTTATGTTTGTTGTCTGGACCTCTAGGGCCAGATGTTTTTTCATTCCATGTTTATCTAGGAAATTTAATGAGAAATAAATTAGTAGTCTGCCCTTGTCTGTTGTACCTCATCCACTTCTCCACTAACGACTTCTCAGCGTGCTGCTATGGGTTCTTGACTTTGCATTTTAGATGGGTAGGAGTCTATCTTTAACAACTATTGTCTGACAAGAACATTTGGAACCTGAACTTACATTCCTTTAATGTGTCATTTTGGTACAAATAGGGCATGACATCAGCCTCTGGGCATTTTGGCCTCCTTTCATTTCATCTCACCTATCTTTAGACACTTGACTGAGGTCAATATAGTAAAAGCGGTTAGCTAAATCCCTGTAATATCCTGTTTCTAACCCACTGACTGTAGAGGAAGTCAAGGCTGCAAACTTAAATGTCTTAGTTAAGTGTCTAAAGCGAATAGGCTGAATCTCGACTTCTGAAGCAGTATGTTCAGGTGTTACCATAATGCGACATTTTCCTTTTTACTCAGATGTATTGCGGCTCTGTCTGTGGGTGACGGGACGATTCTCAGAACACCGACAAGAGCAGCCATGGATGGAGCCAAGCAACAGCCTGTCTGCTCGAAGGAAGCATGGCATGGGTAAAACATACCCTTCACTGCACCGTGCATGTGTTTCTAATTTGAGACATTTAACACTTGCGTACTGTTTCCAGTGAAAGTTGTTGTTAATTAGTTGCTGCAACATATCTTTTCTCTCCTTTCTATTACAAAACTTTACCGTAACTGTTTGATATGATGTTTTTTAAGGGGCTTTCATCAAAGACTTTAAAAACAATATTGCCTCTTCTCTTAGAGAGGGTACCTAAAATTTTGTTTTCCACTGATTTCCTCAGAAGTCTTTTTCTTCAAGTCTTACACCTTTGTGACCCCCCCCACCTCTTTCCTGGGCTATTTTATTTCTGTGTTGAAGTACCTGGATATTCAGTGCAATTCTGCCAGCAGCTCCTCCTGATACCCAGGTTCTTCACTACAGTTCAGTTTGGGATGACAAAGTATCCTTTGCTTAGCACAGAAGATTTCTGGGGAAGTATCTTTAACTAAAGGATGTTTGTATGTGTCTTTCCTGTGGAGAAGCCCCAATTTCTTCAGACTCCTCCACTGTCCCTGTCAGAGATTGTAAGTGACCTGTCACCTGATTTTTCTAAACAGGAAAAAAAAAAATCTTCTAAAACATTTTTTAGCCAGATTTTAGAGCTTATTGAGCTACGGTGTGGATTCTGGAGTTACCTACTTGCTCACCTGTTATAACCCTGCAGGTGTGCGAGAAAGCCTTCCAGAGGCTCGGCAAGAGTCCCACGTCGCAGACGCTCCAAGTCTCCCGTCCTGCATCCTCCCAAGTTTACGTATTGCAATATGAAAGCCAACAACCAGCTGAAACACAAAACCCAGGCAGAAACATCAAAGGGTAATATCAGTTCAGACATTTTTGTTACAGCAGAACACGGTACGAAGGACAGGCACGAATCTCACTTCGAGGCCAGTGATGAGAGAACTGAACCTTTGGAAGCTTTCACCGCTGAAGAGCCTTTGGAGAAGTCAAGAGAGAATTACCCTGCTCTCTCCTCATCCTTTGAAACTAGCTTGCATTCTAGCCAAACCTCCGACTTCCAGTCCTTATCCATGCTTAGCAATGACAAGCAGTGCCCTTGTACGGACAAGAAGTGCCAGTGCAAACAGTGGCGAACCATGGAAGTGTACTCTTTCTCGGGACTGCGGAGCGTCCTGTCAGAGTGCGAAAAGGCAGTCCTAGGAGTTCATGCCCAGTCTCGTCAAAATAGATCCCCCTGTGGCTCAGCCTCATCAGGTTCTCCCAGATCTTGTTCTGAGCAAGCTCGAGCCTTTGTGGATGACGTGACTATTGAAGATCTTTCGGGATACATGGAATACTACTTATATATTCCCAAGAAAATGTCTCACATGGCAGAAATGATGTATACTTGATTGAAAGCAACAGAGAATCCCGAGTCAGGGTTTGTGATAATGGTTGGGTTAAATGCCTTGTCAGTGCCATGTTTTCACTGTTGTGTGTTTGATCAAATGTTTCTTTGCCTCATATAGTTTAGTTTTCTAATAAAATGAAAAATGGAGTATAGTTTCTGAGCTTAGTTCTAAAAAGAATGCACTAAAGTCTGTGCATACCTTAACAAAAGCACTGTAGATCAAATGAACTCCCTTTGTTTTTTGGTTTGTGCTGTGGATATTCAAGCCCTGTATGCTGTTTTCACTATGTTTTGGGGAAAAAAAAAAAAAGCCTTTTAGGTTTTGTTCTGAAATTTTGCAGTGTTTGGAAGATTCATTCTTACTGTGTCCCAGTACTTAGAGAAATGTTTCATAGCTACAGCTCTATCCTCCTCATCCTGCTCTAGAGAGAAGAATGAGAAGGTATTCAGTATTTTGGATAGGCTGGATCTCCTTTCCTTGAATGCTGGCTGGCTCCTTTTTAGTTGGATCAAATTGTGAACGCTTCCTCCTCACAGATACGTTGGGAGGTGCCGAACGTGCGGGTGCGTGCTTGGACCCTTTCATAATCTAACTAGCTCACTCTTAAGCAGTTCTATTTTTTTGCAGATAAGTGAAGCTCTTAGAAGCAAAAATATATTTTGTTATTTGTGCTTTACAGATGGAATAATTTAGCGGGGGGAGTGAAGCAGGCTAACGGGTTTTATTGGGCCATGCTGCCTCAGAAGCGGAGATTGTGGAGCCATCTATACGAATTGTTTGGGAGTGTGTTTGGTACACCAAGCAGCATGGAAATAGGGTAAACAAGAAGTGTGTATCATACAGGCCTTGTGGTGTAGAGCTATAACATTCCTTCTGGTTGAAAATATTGAAATAAAAGATTTTGTTGCTGAGACTTGCATTAATAAATGTTTGTCAAAACCCAGCAAATTAAAGACTGAATAATTTGACTTAGACTCATCTCCCGTCAAGACCATTTAAAAAAAAAAACCAGCAAACAAAAGTCTGCTTTCAGTATCACCTGCACACGCATGCTAAACAGCTGTGTTTGAGTAGAATGCTGCGATTTTTACTTACATGCTTAAAAATTAGTGGTCAGCAAGCCAAGGAGTCACAAGCAGTTGTATAAAAATAGATTATAGCAGATGTAGACAGTTGGCCTTGTATTCTGTGCTAGGGAAGTCTCAGACGTATCTAGATGATAATAATTAGATTTTAGTCTAATCATCCCTAAAATTTACACCATGGATCCAGAAGTTCAGATCTGAAGTTCAGATAAATCCAAATAAGTTAACATAAGAATACAACTAAAACTCTTATTTGGCTCCTAAGTGTCATGCAGTTATTTAGCGTGCGATACTGGCTCATACTTTCCAATTGGATGTAACCGATTTCTAAATTTTCTTGGGTTGGTATTTTACTGTCCCCCTCACCTTCCTGTTCCTGCACTATCCTGCAGACACCACCAGCCCCTCCCCTGCCCCAGGTCTGGTTTTCTTTACTTTCCCTGCTTTCTCCCTGCAGTAAATCTGCTATAATAGGTACTTTGCTTCTAAACATAAATATTTAGTACTAGTTATCTTTGCTGCTGTTTTTCGAAGGTTATTTCTGCTTCAGCAGAGGGTGCCTGCCCTTGTTTCTCTCCATGTTTTGGTTTTGTGCCCTCTTTAAAATCATTTGAAGGTATTGTTGCTAGAGGTGATATTTCTCCCTTTTAGACTCTTTAACGATGACCCTGCCTCTCTGCGAGCATTGGCCTGGACTCTGTGCCTGTGAAGCCGGGGCACAGCTCTTTCACATGCACAAATATGGTTATTTAAAGCTGGCACAGGTTGTCCCCACTGCCGTCTGCAGCTGGAGCCCTACAAAGGGGCTCGGGGAGGCTCTTTTTCCCCAGAAATGTGGTGTGGCAGCCCGGCTCGAGGTCCCCTCGCTGCAGTTGTTGCTGCTATGGAGCCACTTCTTTTTAATAACGCGGGCACAAGCCCTGGCAGTGTCTGTCCGTTCAAGCTGGAGTTACTTAAAACTGGCAGGGACCGAGGACCTTGGAAGGGCACAAGGGCATTTTCAGCTGTGGAGCAGGAGGACGTGGAGCAGAGCTGCTCTGTCCGAGGAGAGCCAGGGAAACAAGTCAGAGATAGGCCCTGAAGCGTAGGGCTGGGAAGTAGGTTCAAATTGCCGGAAAGCCAGACAGCAGGGAAAAGTCTGGGAGCAGGTTCTCCAGGCACGTTTCTATAGTGTCCTGGGCAGGACACAGGTAACTGGTAGTGAAGGGGGAAGGAAAGGGGAAAAAAAAAAGAGACAAAACCAAGCATCAGCGCTCAGCTTTAGAGATGCCACAGTACAAGCAGCGCTGAGCGCAGCCCTGCCAGCCTTTCTGCTGCCAGCCTGCTGTGCCTGCCCTAACGAGCCCAGGGAGTTATTCTCTGTCCAGGGATGCTCTACGATGCGGCCCAAATCAATCTACAAAAGGACACGTTTAAAATTTTCTGAGAAAGCACCGGTGGGCTTATAGCGCTCCCAGGGCTTCCCTCCCTATCTCCCACCTCTCTGCTTCCTATCTCAGCAGATCCAGGCTGTCGTGGTTTCTTTTTCCCAGTGAATTCCCCCCACCCTAGCATTTTACAAGTTACTTGCCTGTCTAGTTTCGGAACTAGTTCAACCAAAGCGGGATGCAGAAGGGCACCCTGGATCAATGAAATTTATTTCTTGCCTTACAGAAGCCAAACCCAGTCCCAGCGAAGCTTTACATTGGCAGATGCTGGATCAGGCCACCGGGAAAAAAAAGAATCAAAAAAAAAAAATAAAAATCAATGGAGCTGATTCTACAGCCCGATTTCCACCCCCTCCTTCTAAAACAGGGAAGGTGCTTCTGTGCCTGCAAAGTCCCGTGACCAACTCCATCCGCCTGCTCTCTCCCCTCTGGAATATTCGCATCAGCTCTTGAGATGACACTCCCTGGATTGTGTATTCCCAAGCCTCCAGCACCCGCAATCCTGCCGCGATGGCACCTTCTGCTGGGGCTCTGCTGATGCCACCGGGTCCGACCACACAGCGTCCCGTGGGGCACAGCATCATCCCCTTTTGCAGGTGGGGAGGCTGGGGACCGGAGCTGGGGACGATCTCAAGGTCACACAAGGTCAGGGCACCCCTAAAGGGGGCTGGCACCAATCCTGCCCCTCAAGCCTTGCTCACGTTTGCAAGCCAAAACCCAGCTGAATAAATAAGTGCCTCCGGAGGCGCCAGGTACCTGTAGGACCCAGAGGGATGAAGCGACTTGTCATTTTTTTTTTTATTCCCAACGGTGCAGCATTAATTCCTCACAAAATATGCCACTAGATGGGGCTTTCTGGACAGCCAACCGCAGGAGAGAACCGCTTCTGCTTGGCCAAGCCGCTCCTTTCCTTTTCTAAACCCAAACGGTGTCCCCTTCCAGTGAAAGGAGCCCCAGAAGGTGCTCCCTGGGCAGCGAGGGCAGGAGAGGAGGCTGCGGAGCAGAGGGCACGGGGGTGCTGCACCATGGGGCCAGCTCTTAAAAGCTCAGTTTTCTCCGAGTTTGCAGCAGCGCAGGCCACTGCCCTGACTTTGCAGCCCCCAAAGCAGAGGCCCAGCAAGAGCCTTTCCCTGTGGGCGTCCCTAAGGCTGGCGCAGGGTCTCCGGCAGCACTTGGGAAGCCCTGGGCCGGGGAGGGAGGATGGTTTTGGGGGACTGCTGCCTATGGGGGAGAAGGCAGGGAGGAGGTAGGGCAGGGCAGAGCGCTTCCCAGCCTCCCCCCTCTGCCATCACCCTCCCGCACACCCCAGGAGCAGGGCATCATGACACCAACGGGTTCGTTTTCACCTCCCAGTCCCCAGAAAATTGGTCCTTTCACTCTGCTCATGGCCCTGGGTACCAGTTTGGACCCGCTTCCTCCCAGTGCTCTTCGGGGAATTGTGCCTCAGTTTCCCCACTTGAACCAGCTCTCCCAAACCCTCCCCTGTTTCCCTCCACACCTGGGGCAACCTCACCAGCTCCAGCGTGGGTGGAGATGGGAGCAACACATGGAGGAGCTGCGTTTGCAGCCTCAAGATGCAGGCTGGCTCCCTGCGCCTCCAGAGCCTTCTCCTCCACCCTCTCCAGAACCTACCCCTACAGCCCCCGTAACTGGGGAGGGTTTACCCCCCAAGCATTGTCAGCTAGTCCCACGTGTGGGAAATTATTTCCAGGCTGCCAGATTGCCGGAGATGGAGCGTGACAAAGCCAAGAGTCATAAAGCACCGGCCCAGATGTCCAGGTCACTGTGTGCAGAAAGGTGTCAGCTGCCTACAGGCGTTTGACTCCAAACCTCTGGGTGATGCTTGTGGCACCTGGAGAGCAGCAGCTCCAGAAGCCCCTGCACTCGCCAAGCAGAGGGAAGGAAACCTGGCCAGTTTGCTATTGCAATTCTGGAAATGACCCTCAACCGTGCCTACTTTGGTCAGCCGTCCTGCACCAGTTTGGCTGGGCAGCCCAGGGCTCTGGTACACAGCGAGGGCTCCTGGGCTCTACCCCGGTACAGGCTACATAACACCCATTAGGCAGTAATTAATCTGTGCTCTCCAAAAACCACCAAATACCTTTAAAGAGCCATTGCTGCTTCTTTCCACAAAGGCTGCAAGGCAGGCAAGACACCCGCTAGACATTTATAGCCATTATCCCCAATGTAGCTATTTATTGTGTATCTGCCACATCTAAACCAGTCCAAAAAAATCTTAATCTCTGCTGCAAAATATTCCTAAGGAGTGGCAGCGGTTGGAGCTGCCCCGGATTGCCGAGCCGGCAGGCAGGCAGGCGGCAGGAGCCTCCGCTGCTGACTCGCCTATTGAAGCCATGCCCGCACGTTTCCGTGGGAGCCCCTCCACGGGCGGGGATGGGCTGCGACTTCACCCCCGCCACCGCCATCCTCTCCTGTGACCCCCCCGGTGCCCACCGCCCCGCGCTGCCCACCCCAGCCGGGGAGATGGAGCTGCCCCGGGAGTGATGCTGCTGGCAGGAGCCCATGTGATGCTGGGCTAGCGCCGCTCTCGCTCCCTCGTCCCTCTCCCCGCTTGCTCGCAGGCTGTCATGGCGACTCCCAATAATGTTACTCCCACCAACTGCAGCTGGTGGCCCATCTCGGCGCTGGAGAACGACGCAGGGAAATCCACGGAGGGGGAGGAAAACCAGGACCCGACAGACCCCGCTCTCAAATCCCAGGACAGGCTGGTTTTGTACCACTGGACCCAGTCCTTCAGCTCACAAAAGGTAAAAAATACAATGGCTCGGCCGGAATCCTGGGGAAGAATCACCTCCAGTCCCCAGGGCATCCCCTTGCCTGGGGGGGACGGATGCACTCACGGGGAGAACAAGGGGCTGGTCCCCATGGCTGGCGAGGGCAGCAGCGTGTGGCCAGGCAGTTCTTTTGTACCTGCGGTTGCGTTTTAACAGCATCTGCCTGTGGAGGGGATGGGGATGGACTGCGGGGGGCTCAGCCAAATCCTGCTTTTGCTTTGGGATCGTGGCTTGTACCGGGAGCCGCCTCGGCTTTGTGCTGGCTCACAGCATGGCCAGGAGCGCAGACAAAGGCTGAGACGGGCCGCGGGACCACCCTGCCGCCGGGATGGGGGGAGGCAGCCCCCGGCCAGGCTCCTTCCAGGGACCGGACCGCGTCACGCAGCAACGATTTACCCCTGACGTTGCAGCAGCGCCCTGGAAATCCTATTCCAAGGGTGCCCCAACGAGAAATCACATTTTCCAGGCGAGAGTAAGCGTTCATTTTGCAGCACAGCAGTTGTGTAGCAAACCTGACCTTCTCCTCCCGGCCCCAAAGCCCCCGACATTCCCGTGCCATTAATGTCATATGGGGAATGGGCTATTCAGAGGGGTGGGGGGAACACAAAGTTGCCCCAGTTCAAGGGTGCCCCTTGAGCCCCGCAGCCCGGCGGGGAGGCCGAGGGCAGAGACGCAGGTTCCCGCTTGCGGGCACAAAGGAAGGGGAAGGTGCCCATTGCAGCAGGGCGGCTGCACATGGTCGGCTTCACCGCCGCCGGCAGCGGGTGACTAATGGGCTTCTGATCTGCACCGGCGAGGGATGCTCATCCCCAGCTCCCCCGCCTCGTGCCGGGCTCTCTGTTATTTTTTTGCCTTGGTGGTTTGGCCACCGGCAGCAGGGAGGCAGCGGCGAAGGCACTTCTTGTATGGGGTTTCCTACAACCAGCCTCACGTCTGCGGGGCTGGGGACGCTGGGGACAGGGCAGGGCACAGTGAGAGCCACAGCACCCCCTGGCACCCCCTCGAGCTTCGCCTTTGAGGTCACTTGCAAGGAAATAGCGTTTGCTGGAAGGCGGCCGAGCCCAGGCTGGCGTGATGGGTGTCGCGGGGCGGGGGCTGCACGGGACCCCCCTGCAGAGGAGTTTTTGCTTGGAGCCGGCTGCAGGAGAAGCTTTTCCTGCTCTGCCCCGGGAGCTGCTCAGAACCACGCTCACAGATCCCCACAGATCCTCCCTGTGGGGAGCATCCTGAGCCCCCACCAGCATCCAGCCCTCCCTGCAAAAGGATTTTTGGAGTTTTACAGCCAGCATTGGGTTTTTCCACCAGATGCCCTATCTCAGCCATGCTGTCGCTGCAGGGACCAGCTGGGGGGCTGGGAACGTTTCATCCCCCCTGGCTCGGACTCATCCTCAGGGTGTTGGCAGGGGATCCCCTCGCCCGCAGGCACCGGGGTTAGCTCGGGAGCTGAGCCCTCCTGCCTGCACTGCCTCCTGCCAGGCCTTCGGCCTCGGCTCTTGATAGCAGAAGGGGGAAGCACGGGGAGTTTGGGGAGATGCCCTGGGGGGTCCTGCCTGGGGTTTATCCATCAGCAGGGAGGAAAAGGCTGAGGGCAAGTTGCAGTTGAAGGAGCCAGGCTTTCCCTTGTTTGACTCTAAAAGAAAAAATTAATTTGCCAGCCCTATAAATAATTAATGACTGATTCCCCAGGAACTCTGAAGTACTCATAGAAATGCTTATATTTGTTAAGTTGTATTTTTAGCTGCTGCTAGTTGGAGGAAAACAAGTTATTTTCCCTCATCTGGTAGTTCTGTAAATCATGGCTGTCTCACATCCCCTGAGGTGTTTTTTTTTCCCCTGATTGACATACTTAGCTCCTAACGGTCAGGTTTTTTTATAACCCAGAAGCATAAAATGCCATCCCTGAGTGTATGTTCGGCACCATCTCACGCAGAGAGCAAAGCAGTGGGATCAGCCCTGAGGGCCAGGGATGCCAGCAATGGGGATGGTGCCCCACATCCAGCCCCGCTCCTGCCTCCTCCTGCCCCTTGGCACTGCTGGACTCCACTTTCCCACCCACAAGATGGGTGGGTGCCACCCCAGCAGTGCCACTCGCTGGCCCGGGGCCGGAGGAGGGCAGTGGCAGGGCAGGCAGCCAGTTTGGCACAAGAAGTGTGATGGCAGCAGGCAATGCCCCTGGGCCGGCAGCACCATGGAGCAGGAGGGATGCCCTGCAGGGGCTGCCTCCATGAAACAGACCCTTCTACCTGCTCAAAAAGTGCCTAGTAAAGCCAGAGCCCACCCCCGAGCATGGGACATACCTGAGTTAGCATCCAAGCCTTCTTCAGCCAGGCAGTAGCACCCACTGGGTGCAAACTGTAGCAACGCTGCAGCCTCTTCCTCCTCCTTTTCTTCCTCAGGTGTGTGCTGGGCTGTGCTGGGACCCACAGCAGCACCACTGACCCCTCCCAGCTGGGGAGCTGCCACCTCCCTCCACCTGCTGCCGAGGGATGGGCTCTCAGCCCTCCAGCCCCTCTGCCTGTCGCATGGGCCAGCAGCGACCAAAGGGAGGATGGGCCGTGACCCCACAAAGTTCAGATGGGTTTGGGTCTCCCCAGTTTCCTGGGAAGGGAAATCCTCGCTTGGCTGCCTGGCTTTTGCAGCTGCCCTGTGCCAAGAGCCGCTTGGCTTCTTGCAGGACGAGGTGTCTCCTGGCACATCACTGTCCTTGGGTGGCTGGGGAGGTGAGATGGGTGGCGATGGGGTTCTTGGGGTGCATCAACAGCTCTCAGGGCCGGTTCAGTGTGTGGGGCTGAGCCCTTTCTCCCCGGCCTCTTGCCCCAGGTGCGGCTGGTCATCGCGGAGAAGGGGCTGCCCTGCGAGGAGCGGGACGTCAGCATGCCCCTGATGGAGCACAAGGAGCCCTGGTTCATGCGGCTCAACCTGGGGGAGGAGGTGCCCGTCATCATCCACAGGGACAACATCATCAGCGATTACAACCAGATCATCGACTACATGGAGAAGAACTTCACGGGAGGTAACGAGGGGGTGGGCTGCATCTCCCGGGGGGAACTCAGGTCTAATCCAGATGCTGTTGGCCAAATACACCCACCTTTGCCTGGATAGTTTCATCTTTACCCCAGAAGAGCAGCAAGCCACCAGCTGTCCACAAACTTTTACGTTTTCCCATGAAAATGAAGGATTTCCATCAGAAATCCCCAAATGTCCCTTGGACCTCCCCTGCTGGCCCTGGTGCTGACATGCCTCCAAGAAAACTGCCTCTTTAAAGCCAAAGACAACTGTGCTGGGGACCATGGGAGGATAATGTGACACAAGCCCAGAGAAAGGGACAGCCAGGAGATGGAAGCTCGTATTCCCCCCGGAGCAGGGCTGGGGTCAGTTGCCAGCCAAGCCCGGCACACCGGGATGCTGAGACGGTGCTCGAAGGCGGCTGTTTGCAGGACCACTGCAGCAAGCAGCCTCTCCCCAGCATCTCACGTCCCTTCGCCCTCATTTCCCCCACCCTGCGGGCTGTCAGGCTGGGACGCTCCGTCGGGGAGGCTTCAAAGCCGAGCAGGGAGCTCGGGCTGTGCCGTCACGACGCTCGCCCCAGCATCCATCCCCCTTGCAACAGAGACATCAAAAACATCTCAAAATAGCTCCCGAAGCAAGGGCATCTTGCCAGCTCAGCTGCTGTCCTCTCCCGGCCCCGCCGCGGTGGTGCTGCTCGGCAGAGACACGATGCTCGCTCGCTGGCGGGGCAGTGGGGATGGGACTGGTCAGGAGAAGCCCATGCCGGCAGCGGGTTCCAGGGAATGGCAGTCACTTTCCTGCCTGGCAGCAGCCCCAGGACCAAGGGGCATCACGGAGCATCGCTCCGTGGTCCCCGCACTGCGCAGCAGCTTCACCCAGTCTCTGGGAAGGGCAGGTGGTCCAGCATATGTGACAACAGGCTGTCCCAGCGGGAGGGGAACACAGCATTGCCCATGAACTGGGAAACTCCCGTCATTGAGATTTTCCAGCCAGGTACAATTTCTTTCCTTTTCACTGAGAAGTGGAGAGGGCCCGGAGCATCGCTCCCTGCTGCGTGCTCTGCCCCGAGCCATCGCCCACCAACGCCAGCTGGCAGAAGCGTTACCAGGATGCTGCGGTGTTGGTCCAAAGGGGAATCACCCACCTCGCAGAAACGTGCAGGGCTTGAAAATGCCTTTATAAGAAGGTGTTTTCACTGAGTTATGTTTTTCCCTGGGCTGTGAGCGTGGCCTTTTTCAGTTACTTACATGCACCCTGAAGGACAGCTATCAGTAAAAGGTTGTGCGATGAGCAATGTTCTTTTTTTTTCCCCCAAAAAAAGCAGTGAATAGTGCCCATAAGCCACCTTTGAGGTTGCTTCTCTCTAGGGCACGGCCTGGCAGTGCCAAGAAACCACTGATGGGTCGGCTGGTGGCAATGCATCTCAGAGCCTGGGGCGAGGGGCTCCTCCACAGGTGCACCCCCAGATCATCCTTCTGAGCCTCCCCCTGGGCCAGCTTTGCGCAGCCCGTCAGTGGCTCGCTATATAGGGTGGCTCTTTGTCAGGGAGTGGAGCGATAGGACAAGGGGTAAAGGTTTTAAACTGAAAGGGGGGAGATTTTAGATTAGATGTTAAGAAGAAATTCTTTACCCTGAGGGCGGTGAGATACGGGAACAGGTTGCCCAGAGAAGCTGCGGCTGCCCCATCCCTGGCCCCATCCCCGTTCAAGGCCAGGCTGGACGGGGCTTTGAGCAGCCTGGTCTATGGGAGGTGTCCCTGCCCATGGCAGGGGGGTTGGAACTAAATGATCTTTAAGGTCCCTTCCAACCCGAACCATTCTATGATTCTATGATATGAAACTGCAGCCCATACGTGCAGGTCTGCCGTGGTGTGCAAAGGCGTCCCACGAAAAAACCTCCCTGGAACATACTGAAGGACGTGGGCTGGCGGCCAGCACGCCGCTATTTCATTGTGGTCGTTCCGTCTCGCTGCTGGATGGGGCAGTTGCTCTGGATGTGCTGGTTTCCAGCCTCGGCACCAGCCCTTTGGCTGCTGGCTGTGAGCCCTGTGGAAGGAGCACACACAGTCTATAGGTCGGTTATTATTTTTTCGTTCAGCCAGTCACTTTTCTTGGATGGAAAATCCCTGTTTGGAGAGCCAGAGCCCAGGCAGGGCAGACAGCGAGCAGCCCGCAAGTAGGGAGGAGCTACCAACACGTCCCCTCGCTCAGGGGACAGTAACGCTGATGCCCATCGGTCGGAACGACTTTATGGAGCCTACCAGCAGAGCCCCGAATCGGAGCTACCCCGAATCGGAGCTGCTGGAAGGTTTGCAATACCGGAGTTGCCAAAATTTCCCTGGCTCCTGTCCAGCCACAGGTGTGATGCTGCCTGGTCCAGGACAGGGTGAGCTGTGCTTCTCTGCCGGGTGGGCAATGCCAGGCTGTGCCCCCAGCCTTGCTCCTGCCACTGGCATCAGGGCCGGGCAGAACTGTCATTTCAGACCCTTAATTAAGGAGCCACGTTGGCCATGTCTGCCAAAATCCTTCTGTTGATGCGCCTTAACTCAGCCCGAGACGCCAGCACACGGTGAGCCCTGCACTGCGGACGGCGTGTGGGCGACCGGGTGTACCGAGTCCTGGTGGTAAATTTACTCCCTACCTATTAACTGCTATCTGCAAACGCCATAAACATTTATGATCCCATAAAAAAGTGGACCTGATATTCTTGGGGGAGACGAGAGCAACATTTCTCTCCTTGTGGTGTCATCTGCTGTGTATTTTGAGCTGAAAGTGTAATAAAAAGAGCAAGATACAAACTGCCACCCGCAAAACATGAATAAAACCCAACGAGGCGAGGGAGGTGCTGAGTCGTCCGGGTCGGGGGATGCTCCTGCAGCTGAGGCACCGGCTGAGTGTGGAGGGAACGTGTGCTGGGCTCCTTTTTCGGTCATCATCTCCCTGATTACCCATTTTGAATGGAATTTTCGAGGAAGCCCAAGAAAATTAGGCACCTCATTGCCACTGGTGTAATGAGTGTGTAACTCAGCAGATCCCAAACTCACATCCCTGTGGTTTAGATTTTTCTGCAGAACAGGAAGATTTTGTTCCTCTTCTGAGAGATGTGAAACCACAGTGTACAAATCCAGGGGCTGCAGAGGCGAAGGGCTTGCTCCACTGAGCTCCTGGGGCTGCGGGGCTGGGTAGTGACATACGTACATGTCCCTGTGGTCCTGCGGGCTCGCTGTCTCTGGGCACGGGCTGGCTGCGTTCCGGGATGGGATGAGCAGTGGGGATGGGGCAGAACCAAGTGGGGAGCATGATGTTGAGTCCTTGCTTGGAGGTAGCTCCGGCCAGGACTGCGCACTGGTGTCCCACGCAGGCTAACGAGCCACTAATGAGCGTCCCGCTAACAGCTTTCCCCTTTGCCCTGGCAGAAAACGTCACGCAGCTGATCCCGGAGCCGGGCAGCCTGCTGCACTCGCGGGTGCTGCAGTACCGGGAGCTGCTGGACTCGCTCCCCATGGACGCCTACACCCATGGCTGCATCCTGCACCCCGAGCTCACCACTGACTCCATGATCCCAAAGTACGCCACCGCTGAGATCCGCAGTAAGTCGCCTCTCCATGGGTCTGCCCAGGGCTCCCCCAGACCTTCCTTTAGGCTCGGTTTGGCTCCGCAGCATGGCTGGCCACCCTGCTCTTGCTCATCTGCCCTTTCCACCAACGAAGGCAGGGACAGAGCTGGGACACAGCAAAGCAGAGCTAGTTTGGGGGCTGCAGGCACCCTGTAGAAGCTTCCTAGCCCTGGGGGTGTCTGTGCTCCCATGGGTCATGCACGTTTTTCGCCCAGATTTTTCTAGAGCTCATGAATTTTCTCCCTGTCCCACATGTCCCCTCTCCCTCCCGTAGCTCTAAGGGCAAAGGTGGGTGACTACAGCCAGATTGAGTTGCAGATAGTGGATGAATCGGCATCAGACTGTGTACCTGACCTTCAAGTGCTCATGAAACATTGACGATGCTTAATATAACTCAATGGCAAGGATCGCTTCTGGAGAGAGTCCCTTGCCACAAACATGACCTTGTTAGGAGGGCACCAGCATGCCCCACATGTCTCCCCTCCTTTAGGCTCCGACCCCAAGCAGCACCCATAGCAAACAATCTTCCCCCCCTGCCCCTTTGTCTCTTCAGCTCCCTGGGTCACAGATGGTCCCTCTGAAACAGGACGCACTCACGCACAAAGAGAAACAGGCTGTTCCTGAGGTGTATGTACCTCATGGTCTGCCCTACCTCTGCTGGCACCCTGCACAGGCAGCTTTCCTCATGTCACTAAGTGTCACCTCCACCCCCAGAGCCCGTCCCCTCCCCAAAGGGTGCCGCTGCAATGCCTTCAGAGCCATCTGCCTCGCATCACCGCCCCAGTGCTCTGCTGAGGTCCTTAAAAACATCTCACTGTCCAAACCTCCTCCCTGGTGGCATTTTTCCACAGCCGCTGCAAAGGAGGGGCTGTGGGCAGATCCGCGGGGTGTCCCGGTGCTGGCAGTGCCCTTCCTCCCTGGCACATCCCCTACACCCTGGGCTGCCCTGTTGCAGTGGGCGCCAAGGCAAATCCACGTAGTTGTGTCCCAAGGAGAGGGTGAATCAAGGGCCAGGCTCTCCCAAGGCGAATAGGGAATGAAACCAGGGTGAAATCCAGGCTTCCCTCCAAGTTACAGCCCAAGGAGAGCCTTAGCTGGGAGCCTTAGTGAGCACAAGCTTCAAGGTTCGTGGTAGAAAAGAGTGAGTTTCACCATTTTGTAGCAAATGGTGCCAGCCAGCCCTGGCACCTCCCGCAGGTCGGCAGAGCCAAGCCCTTATTGGAGGGAACAAGGAGGGAGAGACAGATGGTCCCCTCGCAGGAAGAGATTAGCCCAGCTTTGGGTGATTTATGTCGTCCCTAAGGTGTTACTCTGCATGTCGTATTCCCTTCTTCCATTTACTCTGCTCCTTTCCCTCCATCCCTCCCTTGCACAAAGCCCTTGGCACCCTCCCTGTGCCCTGGGAGGGAGGAAGGTGGGCGTCTCTCCTGTGGTCCCAATGGGCTCCGCGCTACCGAATTGCATCCCTGGACACCGAGCCAGGGTGGGACAGCTTCATTCAGGGGGGGAGCATCCCCTCCCATGCCGCTCCCTGCACGCACTGCTCCGCGTGCACCCCCACACACGGGCAGCCATCTCAGACATCCCAAAGGATCGACCTGCTGGGGCTGGAGCTGCGGGAACCGGGTTATGGGGAAGCTCAGGGGTGTTCTTAAAAGAGTGGGAGACAGAGATCTGCTGGCGGGTCTGATATGAATCCAGCAGAGGAAATGAAGTGCTGGGACCCTCCCTGAAACCCGGAGAGATGGGACTCGCCAAGGCCAGGGAGGGGGATCTGCTGCGCCCCGCAGCCAGCGCTGCCCTGCCATGAGCGGATGGGGGAGCTGAAGAAGCCATGTGCCCTCAGGAGGGCATGCGATGCCCCAGCCACCCACTGCTATGACGACATGGTGTCAGCAAGCCATGAATTTGGCGCATTTTAGCTCTCTGGGCTGTTTTTCTTGGTGCCACAACACTATCTTGCATGAAGGACAAGGTACTTTGCTACTAGACACAAGGCCATCCCTACCCCCACCAAACAGCCCCCCCCCCCCCGCCCTTCCCCTCCGTCTGTCTCCCCCCAGGACATTTAGCTAACGCCAGCACGGACCTGATGAAGCTGGACCATGAAGAGGAGCCACAGCTATCGGAGCCCTACCTCTCCAAGCAGAAGAAGCTCATGGTAAGTGGGTCAAAGCCACACACATCTCTGGTGGTGGTGGGAGACATAACCCATGGACCTGCCATGGGCACCTGGTGCCTCGTGCCCCTGCATGGTTACAGGGAAATATGTCCGTCCGTCCGTCCGTCCTTCCATCCGTCCATCCACCCACCCATCCCCAGTCCTAACCCTGCTCTCCACCTAGGCCAAGATCCTGGAGCACGACAACGTGAACTACTTGAAGAAGATCCTTGGTGACCTGGCGATGGTGCTAGACCAGATTGAGGCTGAGCTGGAGAAAAGGAAACTGGAGTACCAAGGTAGGCACTGCGCTGGCTTTATGGGGTGTTTTTCCAGGCGAGACCAAGGTGCGACACCAGGAACAGCTGATGGCTTTGCACCTGATGAACATTCCCCACAGGGCAACCACCAGTGGAGCCAGGGTTGCCGCTGGGCTCTCCTGTTTTTGGGTACACCGATGTCATTGCAGCCGTGGTCTTACTAACCTCCGGCAAGCCACTCCTGCTCTGGGGAGCCCCCGGGCCCCTTGCCACAGGGGACAGCAGGACCCCTGTCCTCATGGCTGCTCTGTGGGAGCTCCAAAGTCATCACAGGGTGGTGGCAGGTCCCCTCTGCCCCAGCAAGGGGCTGCCAGTGGTTTGTTTAGGAAGGAGCAGGCTGGTCCAGCCTCTTGCACCACAAGGAGCACAGACTGACAAAAGCATGGGGTTGGTGACATGTCCCACAGCCAACTCCCCCCCATTCACCGGGCCGCGGCACATCCCGGCGGAGCGTGGGCAGGGAAATCTGTTTGGAACTTGAGGGGACCTGGAGGGGTGGGAGCCTTTACAGGACCTGCGTCAAACGCCAGCGGGTGGGAGAGAGCGACACCCACCATCCCTGACATCAAATACATGCTGCTGGGTGCCTGCCGAGAGCCACCCCGGCGCCCTGGCAGACAAGGATGCATGGGCACAGCTGGGCATCCCTTGTCCCGCCGTCACCCCAGGATGACGCCGTCATCCTCCTGTCCCCGCTGCCGGCAGGGTTCATAATCCCAGCCCCGGGACGGCTGGTAGCCGCCAGCGCTGCGGTGCCAGGTCCGGAGCAGAGCTCAGGCGCAGTTAATCAGGGGATGGTCCCACAGCTGCCCCTACCCTTGGGGCCGGCCTCGGCCGCGGGGAGCCGTGCGTCACGCTCGGGGACACACCGAAGGGCCCTCGGAGGTGCTAAGGTCGGGCCCTGCAAGGCACCGGGTTGGGGATTTGCTGAGAGCTCTGGTCGATTCACAGCGGCACCCTGCATGGCCCTAATTGCCTCCAACGAACACCCTCATTAACGGATCCGAGACCTGGCGCAGCTCAGCAGAACTCAGCCTAATGAGGTGCCCTTGGAGGACGTCCCGGGCGCCTGGAGCAGTGCGGTGGCTGCTGCCGGCACCCGGTCGCTCCGCTGCCTTCGGTCCTCATGTGTGGTTCCTGCCCTCTGCTCTGGGCCCCCAAAGTCCCCCCGCTGTGGCCACGGCCAGGTCGGGATCTCGGCAGTGGGCACAAGCACCAGCCCTTTGGCAACCTCCCAGGAGCCGCAGTGCAGCAGCTCTCCTCCCACGCAGCCCCGGCTGCCGGCCCCGCAGCGCAGCAATGCAGGCAGGGCAGGGGGAGGGTGGGAGATGCCGCAGGAAGCACGGGGCGACCCCCCGGCCACAGGCACCTGCTGGGCTGGGACGGGCTGATCCCAGCTGGAGCCACTGCGGATGCAACGGGGACGAGTTGCCCTTGCCCGTGCTTCTGCCCCGGGGTACCCACAGCCGGGTCCAGACCGCACCAGCGGGTGCAAGCCCAGAGCCAGGAGGAGCAGGGCTGGATCACAGCCCTCTACCAAAGTCACCATCCTCACCCGTGCTTTCTCCTTCACCCACAGCAGTGCCCAGGAGCAAGACAGGGACTGCAGCCCCGCTTCCCTCACCTCCCAGCCGGAGCATCCTCAGGGTCCCCAGAGCACCCAGGAGGCTCCAGCCACAGCACCCCCACAATTCATTAGTCACCAAAAACATTTATTGACTAATTAGGCACAGGCAATCTGTCCATTTGGGCTGTGCCTCTAGCAGGATCAGGCAGGCTGCCAGGTGGCTACAAACGAGGGCTGCTAATTACCAGTAATTCCCCTGGCCTGGCCCCGCAGGCAGCACCAGAGCGTGCACAGGAGTGCACTAAAGATGCCGCTCTCTCCCTCCCAGATGTTAACAGTCACAGCACAATGGAAGGACCCCAAAATTAAGGATTTAGTGCAAAGCTGGGGGCTCAGGCTAGATGGGGACAAGTTTCGTGTCCCTTCTGCTGTTCTTCCTTACCTGCACCTCCCGTCATCTGCCTTAGCTGCATCCCAGCCCTGCTCCTTAGCATTGAAAGGGCATCCGGGGACTGCTTAACACTATCCTGGTCTGAGCCCACTTCTTCCAGCCTAACAGCAACTTGGTTTATTTGTAGACATCTCCCTCGTCAGGTTATTTCCAGGGTCACCCCTTATCAGGGGCCGTCAATGCTTTGGTGCCCGTCCTCACACCCAGCATTCGCACCGAGCTCTGCCTGCCCCAAAAACCTGGTACTCGGCACAGATGTGCTGCCAGTTTTGGTGTCCCAGAGCTGGGTCCCTGCTGCAGGAGAGGGGACAGAGGCAGGAGCTCCCCGGCAGCCCGCGGGGAGGGCACCCAGGCCAGGCCAGCAAACGGTTTTGATTCCTGAGGATTTCTCACATCCCTAAAATAGGACAAGTTAACATGAGACTCCTGAAACAGCTCCCTGCGCAGCCAAGGACAAACTCCGCTGCTGTCCCCGAGCACGAACACAGCAGCAGGGGTCACCGCACCGCATCTTCCTTCAAGAGAGGCCAAGGGCCCTTTTCCAGGGACCTCCTGGGTACGGGAGGATGCCATCTCCCGCTGCTCTTGACTTGGGAAAGAGGCAACAGAGCCATTTTGCAGGCAACGGTTGGTATCTTCACGTGGGCTATAAATGATCACTTCATATTCCCACCTTGGTGGCCCCACACATCCTCCATCACGTAGCCCGGTAGATGGGGTCTGATCTCTTGGGACATCAGAGAGCTGAGAAAAAACACGCCAGGTCTATGCAAATGCTCCAGCCTTCGTGGACCTTTTGAGCAAGCCTTTAGGTGTTCACCCAAGGGTTTCTTCTTAACCCGACCTTCTCTCTTGCTTCTCTCTCTCCAGGGCAGAAGTGTGAACTTTGGCTCTGCGGATGTGTCTTTACTTTGGCCGATGTCTTGTTAGGAGCAACCCTGCACCGCCTGAAGTTTCTGGGACTCTCTAAGAAATACTGGGAAGATGGCAGCAGACCTAACCTACAGTCCTTCTTCGACAGGATACAAAAACGCTTCGCCTTCAGGAAAGTTTTGGGAGATATACATACCACACTCCTCTCTGCAGTGGTGCCCAATGCCTTCAGGCTGGTCAAGCGGAAACCTCCCTCCTTCTTCGGAGCCTCCTTCCTGATGGGATCTCTGGGAGGAATGGGATATTTTGCTTATTGGTACTTAAAGAAAAAATACATCTAGTGCTGGCTGCTCGGTGTTTAGTTTGGTGTCTCTGTGCTGTGTGAAATTATGATGAAGCCTCAGTAACTGTAATGAAATTTGAAGCAAGGTAATGAATAATTATATTGTTTAATGTAACATTCCATAGTCTAGAAGTAGAAACGTATACTGCAAGGAAATAAGACCACAACAACAACAACAACGAAATATGCGTCAACTTGTAAATGCCTTTTTTAGGTTTAAGTATTCAACTCCAGCGAGAGGCTCAGGGGTTCACGGGCTCAGCCATGCCCACCGGGAAGCGACGCCGCCTCCGGCACTGGCCAGCTCCAGTGGGAGAGACGGGAACCCCGGGAAGTTTCCTGACGCCCAGGTTAACTAATGAGACTCGGATAATCCGTCCTGTACGTTTGTGTTTCCAAATTGTTCACCGGCCACATTTCACACCTGCAGGTAGCGCGGACTCTCTTCTCCTAGAAGGCGTTGTGTTGTGCTCGGAGGCTTTCCTGGGAGCAGGGTGCAGTAGCTGGTCACAGTCAAGGTGGATTTGCATCCTTCAAATATCCATTTTTTAAATTATTTTCATTAAAAGGAATATTTTTTATTGAGCTGCTCTTAGAATGTATCCACTTTCTACGTCTGGTTTTGGTGGGCTTTTTTTTAAAAGAATTTAGCGTCTGTCTTTAACTGCTGCACTTTTTTCCTGAGATAAATCATTTTGACTTCCATCCTGAATTTTGGCACACGAAGGAGATTGTTGTTTTAAGCCTTTTGGCTCTGTCTCTTTGAGTTTTCTTTCAGGGATTTGCAAAGCCTCTTTCACCGACTGAGCGTATCCGGACTCTGAAAAAGTACGACCATTTTCAGAACTTTTCAGCACTTTCCTGAAGGCGCTTTGGCTTTCTCTTCCATCGGGGGCTCTTTTCTGTCATTTCCTCGCTGTGTGTTTTCTTAGGGACACTTTGCACAGAATCACGTTGATGACTTTCTTGTGCCTTTTGCATGTTGGAAAGAATAACGGGCCTCACTGCTACTCATGCTTTGAAAACGGAGATCCTCAATAAACCATTCAGGAGGAGAAACGGCTTCACATTTCTAAATGTGTTCAACATCCTTCTACTCTTATTTCAAAGCATGCCCGGGGGCAGAGGGATGCGCAGGTGGTTTGTGCTTTTTCTCATGTATTGCCTTCGTATAAAACTTGCATGGAAATAATACGGAATCACGGAATTTTTCAGAGTTGGAAGGGACCTCTAGAGATCACCTAGTCCCACTCCCCTGCTAAAGCAGGATTGCCTGGAGCACATCACTCAGGACTGCATCCAGGCGGGTCTTGAAAGTGTCCAGAGAAGGGACTCCACAACCTCCCTGGGCAGCCTGTTCCAGTGCTCTGTCACCCTCACCCTAAAGTTTTTTCTCATTTTGATCGGAACTTCCTATGTTCCAGCTTGTGCCCGTTACCCCTTGTTCTGTTACTGGGAAGCACCGAATGGCTCCATCCTCCTTAAACCCACCCTTTAGATACTTGTAAACATTAATAAGGTCTCCCCTCATACGTATTCCTCTTCCAAGGCACTCATTTCTGTAAGCGCTCAGCCTGCTAAGACCTCCTCTGGCTGGTTTTCCAAGCACTCCGGTGATCCCTAGTGAGCCGTGCTGCATTTCTAGGCTCGGGAATGTTATGCCAAGCGTGGCTGAAGCCATAGGAATTGCATTTGCCCCCAACTCAAAAATTAGCTTTATGTACTTGAAAGCAGCAGGATTCCCCGGGAGCTTTGGTTCTTGATACAACCTGGCAGCCACGGAATTGTGACTATTTAGCAGGAATTACAAGGGATGAGCACGTAGAGATTAGCCAATGCGCGAATTTATGCTGTGCTTGCCACAATTGCGTAGGCTGGTCTGACATACTTCTGGAATACAACGACCTGCGCAGCTGCAAAGGTGCTGTGATACCCCCAGTGATTAGGGCCACGCTTAAAACTGGCACGTGAGGACCCAAATCCACCCAAATCTGCCCGTGCAGACCAGGCACCTGCAGCCGAGCTGCCCAGTGAAACATCACAGACGCACGCTCCCCCAAATAACCGTTACGTATTTGCTTTGTGGCACCAATGACTTTGGAAGAAATAGTTATTATGCTTCTTTTTGAAGAGGGAGGCAAGAGGGTCCCCTGAGCTCATCCCTTTTGCTGAACGCAAAAGGTGTAAGAACACACAGGATAACCATAGTTCATCTGGTCCCTCAGCTGATATTAAACTCCCCAGAATAATTTATAAAAATACACCGACATGAAATCCTTACCAGGATTTCAACTTTTTACCTTCGTCCATTGTCCTACTCACACATTCCCTGGTGATCTTCGAAAGCTGATGATTCCTTTCCTTTTCTGTAGAACGGAATATTAATGGGGGTACAAGGCCAGGAAATCCAGAGAGAACAAGAGCAAATAGTCACTCCATTCCCAGGATTTCAGCCCAAAACTGAGGCAGAAGGAAGCTGTTTAGCAAGACTGCTGATGCTCACTTTGCTCCTCAGTTGTTTTGGGTTTGTTTTTTTTTTTTTTTTAAAGCAAAGAATAAATTTAAAATCATGGAGCAAATCAGAACTCCAAACACTGGAGAAAACAGGCGTTGGATTTGCTTTGGAGCACCCTGTTAAGATGCAGCCATGATAAAGAAGCCAGAGGCAGGGGCTGGAACAAGGCGCGGGTCAGTTTGGAGCAACACGTGAGAGCTGCCAGCCACGTCGCTTCGTGGGAAGCCAAAGATGCTGCAGTGATGAGTTTAGTACAGGTTCTCAGCTAGGACTATCCACTAATGCGCCTTTGTTTTAGACCAAATTAAAAAAAAAAAATAATAGTAAAAAAAAAAAAATCAGTGCTACTCCCTGTCGCTGAGCCTTGTTTCCCTGCCGTGGTAATGAAAAGACACCAGGACTTTGCTCCAGGGAAAAGCAATCCGGGAGAGCGATAAAAGACAATTACTGTGACAGGCAGAGGCTGGATTGATGTTCAAGAGCATGCTGAAACGAACCGGGAGATGAATGTCACCACCCCGATCGATCCAGATTAGCGAGTTACTATAAGCAGCCCTGTGGTGATTACAGCAGTCATAAAAAGTTGCTTTGGCTGTAGCTGATCTGAGACTAATCAGACTTTTTCTGCTCTAGTTCCATTTAAAAGGGGAGCCCACCGCACTGCCCTGCCATCAGACAGGCGCTGGCCCGATGCTCGCTACCCAAAGCGCTTTCCCTACACAGAAATATGAAAGTGACAGCAAAAATCTGTTTTCTCACTCTAGGACTTCAGGGTTTGCTCTCAGCAAGGCGTGGGGTGACAGCAGCACCCAAGGGGTAAGGCTGGAGGGTGAGGCACCTCAGAGATACTATTTGGAGCAAACCTCTGCTCTGGGACACCATAGGATTTGCTGCTGAGCCATTCTGTGGCAGCTGCTGCCACCGAAGCGCTGGTTTGGCCGCACCAGGCAACAGAGGGAATGGCTCGTGAGGTATCTTGCACCAAATCCTTCTGTGTACCCGATCCCGCTCCAGTTAGGGGCCTGCCTTCTTTGGCTTTACTCTACGTGTGTACTTATTTACCCCAGCAAATGTTTACCCTTCAAAATCTCTGTGGTTTTGAGGCAAATGTGCTTCTAGGCACCTCAGGGCCCTAAATCTGTCTGTGCTGTGGAACTTTTAATTATCAGAGTGGATAAAATCAGGGGCTAGTTGTCAAGTCCAAGCCACTCCAAGTACCTCTGAGACGGAGCTTCATGACACCGAGCGAGCCCACGAGGAGCTCCCTCCTTGTCACTCCCTCCTCCCTCCCCAGCTTCTGTTTAAGGGGCTCCCAATGGTCAGATCTGTACAACTACAGCTTCTGAAATCTTTTTACTCCTACAGGTTTTGCTTAAAAAACTCAATTATAAAAATGGAAAAATGTACATGTCGGTCTTGCAGCTGGCTGGCAGCCTTCTCCTTTGCTTGTTCAAGGGATGGAGAAGACCTCTCCATGCAGAATAATGGATTTCAAAACCGAGCTTGCCAGAGGACGGGGAACACACCACAGAGCCTGTCTGTCACAGGTTGCCAAAGAAATCGAGATCAAGGGCTCTCTAAGAATACTTAGTGACCATCCTGTGGCCCTCTCAGAAATTAATTTCTGAGTCTTGCTCTGTTTCTGAAGGAAAAGAAACACCCATACCAGCCCGCTGCCATTTCAGTCTCCTGGCTAAGGAGGAAAGGGGGATGGTGTAAGAGCTGTTCCTTCAAGCGAGGGAAACCCTCTTTCTGCTGTGAAAATATATGAAGGGCTTCCCCACCTGAGAACAGCAAACAGAAAACATTAAAGCTTGTGAAAAATATTTGACATCAGGTGGTGTTTGGTAGCGTTCACTGCTGTCATCAAGATCAAAGCCAAAACCACCCCGACTGGATCCACGACGTAGGCAGTGCGAATAACTAAACCCTCGGGCTCCTCAGAGATATATAGGATTAAAATAATATGGGATAATATAATAGTATATAGGATTAAAATAATATGGGATAATATAATAATAGTATTTTGAGATGGCCAGGGATAACATAAAATATGATAATATGGGGTTAAAAACTAAATAACCAAAGATCCAGGAAATAATGTACAACCTAAGAGCTAACGACTGTAACTCCACACCTGCAGTTATCTGTGGCGCGGCGGAGGATAAGGAGGTAACCTCACATCTCTTCACGCCATCAGCAAAGCCGCTATTACTACACAAGTCTGCGGAAAAGCTCCTTCTGCCGTGGTGGGACAGAATAAAGTCCCCGGCATGGGGACTCTCAGGCTGCGCCCAGAGAAAAGCTCAAACCCACAGGTGTGACTGGGAACAAAAACATCTGCGTGAGCGTGGTGTGGACAGGGAGAGATTTCGTACCCCTAAAGCACGGCCTCAGCGGTAAGTCAGAGAGGTTTTCAGGCGGAGCCGTCTATAACACTGAATCTAAAGTTTTAAGCAGTAGTGAAAAAAACACTAGAACTCGTATTCTGAGATAAAGGACATTCATGACAAACAAATTCCCTCATGCTGATTTCCAAATGACATATTTACTGTCATTGTCTTTTACTCTCCATTTTACACGCTTTCCTCTGAAGGATTAAACAGAGAGAACACAGTCTGCTTGTAACGCCTCCCAGTGAAAGGAAGAATACCACACACGGCATAAATAATTTAGGTGAAGAGTTGCTTTGTCAGAGCCCAGCTGTCTGTGACCGCAGCTGCGGCGAAGGCAGAGGCTGTGGACTGCAGTAACCTGCGTGCTGCCCGCCAAGGCTCTACCCGCAGACGGCAGACGCCGTTGCCAAAGCAGATTCTTCCCGTTTCCACGCGACTTCGATGCTGAAGAATATCAACGAGCAAAGCGTCAACCTCTACCCGCTCCTCGGGAGCTCACGATAGGGGGCTTTTTCCTTTTTGTCTTTCTCCTCTGCACATTGATCAACTTTTTTTTCTTTCCGCTCTTTTCTTCTTTACCCCTCTCTTCCGTCCTACCCCTTTCCTCTCTCCTGGACCCCCCCGAGTTCACCCTCCGGCCGCAGACAGCCGGGGATAGATGCCCATTTCCAGAGACATTTCTGTCGCCAGGAGCCCAGGGGCTGTGAAGCTCTGCACCTCCCATTTCCACCTGCTGAGAAAGAACTGCTAAGAAATGAAGGAGACACGGTCTTGCTAGAAAGCTCTTAACAGCACAGACCAGCGACAGCTTCAGAAGCCTTTCTGTAAAAATAACAGCATCCAACCCCCTACTTTCATTGCCTCCTGTCTCAGCCCTTTCCTACCAGCACTTCATCTCTCCCGCGACCTAAATCCTTTTTAGCTCCAGGAGAGTTATCCAAATAAAGCTACTTTGCAATCAGAACAGAGCGTAACCAGGTCTGAGGGTGCTTTATAATGCTGCAGGCACTTCTTGACATAGAATTAAGCATTCTGCAGAGTTACGCGCTGTTTTGCACATGCTCTTTACATCACAAGGTCATGTCACTCCACTGCAAGCCTCCTGGAACACTCTTCTATTTTTGCTTACCAAAAGCAATTTCTTTCCATTCCGTGCCCTCGGAACCAACCACTACAGAACAGCAATCGGGAAGATTCTTGGCCACAAGCAAAAAAAAAAAAAAAAAAAAAAATCCCCAGAAAACAAAATAAGACAAAAACCCACCCTGGCATGATTTTTCTCTTAACTTCCAAATCATGACAATCAACCAAAAAAAAAAAGAAATTCTTAAAAAACTCAAACCTCTATCATTCCCATTCTTCTGAAAAACAAACCAGTCAGGTCAGGCTATGGCAAAGCTGGAGCAACAGTGCACAGTGCTGGGAAGAGCTGTGGTCTAGAACGACACTCTATCAAGCACACATTAAAGCCGTGCTCACTTCCATCATTTGCAAAACACAGAGGGCAGACCCCGAGTGCCATTCCGAATCCCCACAATCCTGCTGGGCTTGGATTTCCAAATTCACGTATTTGGATATAAGGCCAACAGGCTTCGAGGCCTTAGCATCATCTTTATTTTCAATTAATTTTGCATGGCTTTCTCCATCACATCAACTATTTTGAGCCACAACCTATTCAGCTGAATTTTCTCCAGCCCTGAGTCATGATGTTCAGGCTGTCACTGATGCAGTCACGCCGCGCGTAACCCCTTGGCACTGCTCATCTCCCCGTCCCCAGGAGAGAAGGAAGGCTCCGCAGAACAGAGGCTGCGCAGGATTCAGGGAAGAGATTTCCAAAGAGAGCTGACATTTACACTGAGGACATGCCTATTTATTGCGCTGCCATCAACAACGCTTCCCACAGATTAAATGCATTAAATTGTGCGACCGAGGGAATACGTGACCTAAAACTGCAAAACGAACCCAAGCTGGACATGCAAAAAGGCTTCAGAGATGCGAGACAAAAAATAATCATCATTTGTATTTACTTTGGTGCCACACTTTCCTTTCTTCAGTCTTACCCCACTAGGGAGACACACAGTACAAGTGCAGATCTCCTACCATCGTCAGGAAAAGCATGATTGAAAAAGGGCATTTTTCTGAATACTTCTTTCCCTTGATACTCAGCTCTCCTGAAAGGCTGGTGAAGCTCTTCACCTACTGCTTATTTTCTGTGCCATGTTATAGTGCCAAAGCTTTACAGAGACGTTACTCAGCTTGTTACAAGGCACACGGCATTGCCTGCGTTTTGTGATGGACAGAGGGTAGTTTAAAAATATATAATCTTTCAGACTAAACAGTACTACAAAATTGCCTGAAATTTCAGGGACTGCCCTCAATCCTGAGAGTAATTTCCATTTCTGCTTTCCCAACTTGTAACCTCTACATTCTCGCTATATATTTTGTTTAAGCCCTAAGGTACCCTTCTCATAGTCAAATGAATTAGCAATTTCCTACTAAACACCTGGGTGAAACCGCTGTTTACCAAAGTGCAGCGTGTGCTCCCGAGAAAAGGGCAAAGCTAACTCTACCGCCGCACCAAGTGGCACCGTCGCGTTACCTTCTCTTTCCTTCCAGGAGTTCAAGCACATCAGGCACAGTTCTGCTTCAGTGAATTAAGCCTGTGCTTTTTTCCAGGTGAACACCACTTTCAGTGACAGACCAACTCCCTTTTGACAACAGTTAATTAAGACTTCAGAGTCACAACAGCCTATTTTGCGAGTATTAATTACTTTTCATCTTAAGCTTTGGCAAAACACTTAAAAGAGGTGTAGACAAAACACAGAGAAAGCATGCATCTAGCAGAGGTAAAGAGCATTTATTATTAATCTGCACTCCAGGAAGCGAGGTGAAGCTATGAAAGAAATAGTCCCAGGAAACAGGTTTCTGAGTGGAGAGAGATAAACGCAGGCTGATCAAAAGGGAAAAGAGCTGGAAAAGGCTGATTGCAGAGAAGCTGCGGGGATCTGCTTTAAACTACGGTGGAAAAAACAGATACTATTTCACTAAGAAAAGTGACCATAGACTGTGTTCACAACTAAAGCCTGATTTTTCGAAGCATTTAATATATCACAGCAGCCCCTACATTTTCCACTAAAGCGCAACACGGGGCAGAACTGGGTGTTTCTCGTTTTGTCAAGAAAGCAGGATTTTACTTTTGCAGCCGCTCCATGACCCGAGTTTCAGTACACACAAATAAATTGGCAAACCAAGAATACTATTTAGCACCACCGAAGCATTCAAAGAGCAGGCTTGCTTTGAACAAAGACTTTGAGGAAGAATCCAACCCCAGTCTCAGAGACGTTTAAAGCCCAAACTGTTCAGATGGCTCTTACGAAAGATCGAAACTTTCCTGTTTGCCTGATCTTGCCTCCAAGTGACGCAAACATTTGAAAGCGTCCCAGGTAAGTGAAGAGTGAAATGAATCCTACTCCGGTTAATCTTCCCACCATGTTCTAGCTGAGACTCCCTTCCTTGCTGGCTCCAGCAGAGGAAAATGTTTAAGGCACCAAGAACGGTCTCATCCACCTCAGCCAGGCCAAACGCTGCTTCTGCGAAGTGCTGTGATACGGAGCTCGCAAAACAGGCTGGACAAACATAGGCAGTGAAAAATTAGCAAACGTATGTTCAAATATGTAACATGCCAGTAATTTGCTGGAGACAAAAACTCCCTAAGTAATTCTACAGACACAGAAAGACAGCTCTACAGGAACAAGACCAGGGACAAAGGAAAAAGACCAAGTGTTTCTTGTGATTACAGCTGCTGTCTTTTGGAATTCACTTCAAAATGTGAAAATTTATCTTTAAAATGTTACACTTTTTTTAAAAAAAACTGAAACAAATTAACAATAGCTGTTGACAGCTGATTCGTGCCTTTGGCAGAGAACATCAAATCCAACTACTCACAGCGCTGTTTCTCTTTAGCTGCAAATCTGTTGTAGAGGGGCCACATTTTTGTTTTACTGATAAAAGTGTATTTGGGAGAGGGAAGGAAGTCAGATAAAGGTGATGGCAAATATGTGAACAGAAAATTTGCAACCTTTCATTTTCAGCACAAGGAAGCAAAGACTTACTCCAAAATATGAGTCAAAAAGCACAAAGAAATGGTCTAGAGCCCAGGGGAACTTTCTAAGCCAACAGCTGGCACATGGGCTCTGGGTACCGAGAAAGACGCACACGCCAAGATTTCCAAACTCATAAGCAGTATTACAGCCACGAGAATTCCTCCATATATTTCAATGGATTAGGCTTTCATTTTGCTACAATAAGCAACTGTCCATGTTTATGTAATCAGCTGCCTGGCGTAAAAGGCACACATTGGGAAACTTGCTTTTATCAGGCATGGCTTTTTTTTTTTGTTTTGTCTTTGTTTGGTTTCTTTTTACACACTGTACTTTTGAGAATCTGTGCTATATTAACTCATTCAAATACTGTGGAATTATCAATGTCAGTCTGATCATGCATCTAGAAGTCACAAAAACACCGCGAGGCTGGATCATTCCGGGAAACGAAGAGCAGCGACAGTATCTTTACGGACATCAGAAACAGATTCTCAAAGACACAAACACCGATAAAGTTTTTAAGTGTATTTCTTTCATTGTTTAAATAAAAGTTTTGAGAATAACCATATCCCATATTATTTCCATAATAAAAAGTTTGTATGACACTGGTTAGAAGTGGACAGAAATATCCATATAGTGATTGCACAAAACATTTCTGAAACTGAAGATAATTTCAGCAAGTCAGTTGGTTTAAATAAACAGCATTTCCTGTTTCAAGGCCATGTCTATATAGCAAAGTTACATAAAGATAACCTAAAATAGAAACTTAAATCTAATGAAATGAATCAGAAAACCTTCTGGGTATATAATCCCTTGTCATGGTGAAAGTGGCTTGCGGTCTAGCTTAACTCTATTTGGAGCAGGCTTACATTACATCAAAAGAATGTCTGCAAATGAATTTGCGTTGTTTAAACAAATTTAGTTAAACCCAATATGAGTTAATCAGTGCAAATTTTCCAAAGAGTCAGCTTAAAAGGCAATTCAATGCAAAAACAAAAGGAGGAGCTTGACAGAAAATACGTAACCTCCTGAAACGGCTTCTTTCTGCGAGATTTGTACGTTCTAAGGACGCACAACTCCCACCTGCCACTGAATTCAGTGGAAATTCAAGTGAATTCAGCTCTCCTCAGAGGCAGACCACAAGCGTGGAATTAACACTGCTGTATTTATTGCAAACACTACTGCTCTCTTGCTGGAAGAGAGCTGTTGAGATGGCAAACAGAAGCGTGCCGAGATTAGAGTGTGGTGCATCACACCCTATATTCAGCAAAATAATCACCTTGGAGTCAAACGCTACAGCCAGATCAAGCCTGCTCTCAGATTAGCGGACACTACCTCCAGCCTTGCCCACAGACCTTGTTGGCTGTCTCGTTCATCACTACAACTGTCAAACAAATTTTGTGCAGTTGTGACATGAATAAGCCTTTACGAAATAATAAAAAGCTTTTCAAGATAAAAACTATGCTAAATGGTTGATTGATATGATGAGTAAACCCATCCCATTTCATACCTATTCATTATACAACAGCAGTGTTTTATTCAGTAGTGGGTTTCCAGCCACATCAAAAGTGGCCACAGCTTTATGTGCAATCAAAATTAATTAGCTTATTGATATTACTGGATAAGCAAGAATAAATATTGCTTCAAGCACGCTGCTTTGCAGCTCTTATGATAAACAATGTGTTTCATTCATTACCAAGCAGACTATTTGGGAAACAGCAGGTTAAGCTAACTTGTTGCTAACACCAGAATACCATTGTTCTTCTAGAAGAAACAAACTGCGAAGTACTCGTTGTTGCAAAGTGTGCAACTCATAAGATTTAAAAAAAATTAAAACCACAATTCTCATATTTGACTTTATAGCAAAATTGGAAGGAGTTTGGTTTTTTTTGTGTCAAGAATAAAATGACAAAATATTATTACAGATACTTCACACAAGGAGAAAGTTAAGGCTGTTTTTCAAGAATTTACTCTTTAAAGGCAGGCATGAGTTTAAAGTCACTTAAAGTCTCCTTAAGACATTTAATCTCAGATTTACTCTCTGTTGCAGAAGATGTAGACAGCTAAGAAGCATTTGTGGCAAGTCAATGTATTTAACGCTTGATAACATGAGATGTTCCAGTTTCACAGCAGAACATATACTGCTATATACTGCTTTAATGAGTACTGATATTTTTGCAACACTTGGCACCCTTATGAGCTTTCCCATAAGGCAATACAAACAGGAGTACTAAAAAAAAAAATAATAATAAAGTAGTATGAGGTTTGGATCATCAATGATATTTTGACATAAATAAATCAAAGAGAGAGAATTAATCTGAGATCAGTCAAGCTCTTAAAGAGCAAAGGCCTCTGTCAGCCTTGGATCTGCTCCTCCATTTATTAATAAAACAGATCCAACTTCTGATTTCTTTGCTGAGAACGCCAGTCAGAAACTCCTAAACAAGAGCAGATCTCTTCCAATACCAATTTTTTTTTTTTCCTCCCAAGGAAGCAGCTCATTACCACCTGCCAGTCATCAGCTACTACAGATTTGGTTTCCTCCAGCCCATCACCTCCTCTTTACAGTGGAAATGCAGTAACCATTCCTACATTCGACTACGCCAGTACTGAATTTTAAAACTTATCTGCTATAACTGTATTTCTTTGAACTCAAAGGTATATTTGGAAGAGGTAGTCCAGGAGAAAAGGGTTTCAAGTACCAAAATCTGTATGTCCCGTACCAAGCTGACAGACCTATCAGCACACCGAGAAGCTTTTGACTGAAGTCATGGAAATAGACCGCAGTGCAGAGAAACATGAACACCCAGATCATGGTGAGAAAACACAAGGAAACAAACAGGCCGTTGATCACAACACGCAGCTTAGAGTTCTGGTCTATGGACAAGCCTTCCAGCACAGCCACCTCCTCCACAATCATCAGAGCACAGTATGAGAGCAGAAAACAGTGCCCTGAGATATCAAAACCATTCCAGATCCCGTTGTCCTGGTGGCACTCCTGCTTGGTGGCATACAGCCGGCGAGGCTCGCTGAGTTTACCCGAGGTAGAGCATGCGCCGGTGAGATTCTCGATATACATGAAGAGTCCGGTGCAGACATACCAGATGGCAGTGCCCACTGCAAGTGCACCGAGACGCCGCAGCACCATCAAAAGGCTCTTTGTGGTACCATAGAGGAACTTGCTCTTGGCAAACTGATAAGTAGTGACTGTGATGAAGGGCAGCAGAAGCCAGAACGTCCATGCCCAAGCCACCTTCACAAAATATCTGCCAGAGAAAAAACAAGAGAAACATCCATGTGTGGAACTTCACAGGACCTGAGCTAAGTGGTGGTGCTTGAAGAAGCAGGTTTTCAAGGTCAGTGCTTAGAGCTGTCTAAATCTGACACTTGTGCCATCCCTTCAAAATAAAGCATAGCTAAAATCTTAACTGTCTCCCCACTATTTCTCTCGGGCCCAAAACCTGAATACTCCCCCAATTGGGTACTTCCACTGTTTCCCAGACAGCGTTCCCTCAGACCTAGAGCCCTCGTTCAGACTTGCAGTAGACTTGCAGATCAGTTTTGCAATTGCTTTTACCCTACAAACCCGCTCAACTCTGCCCTACTCAGAATGCAGCTGCAAAGAATGTATTTTTAGCTTGCCACCCTGATCGCAGTAACCCTTTCTCTGACTCTCCTCCTCCATCTCAATTATCTTTGCTTCACCACCTCACCCTCTTAATACTGAATAAGACAGCCAGGAGGAGGGCTGACTCTTTTCTCTAATCAGCCTGTGAAATTTGTCCTCCGTTATCACCTTATAAAATAAATGAAGAAGCAGAATATGTTTGTTCCTTTGCTGTCCCTTCAGTTGATAAGAGCTTTCCTTCGGCAAAGACAGATCCTTCCATCTCTAAATTCACTCACTGCCTTGAAAATTTTTGCTATGATGCTTACGAAATCTCAAAAATCATCTGATGATGTGCTGATATGCTGTTTAACAGGAGAAAATATTGCGTAACTAGCCCTCTTCAAATCTTTAAGTGGAGCAGGTATAAGTGAATTTACTAAGAAGCTAGGGAGACCAAGTCTACGATCACCTTTCTCCCCTTAGTACCTTCCAATGCAGCTTGCTTCCTATCAGCTGGTGGGAGAAGGGAACTGTGCAGCCCCCTCTTTGCCCACATCCCAGTTTGAAAAAAAGAGATGGCAGAATTCTGGCCTATGGCTGAGCTATTGCTAGACACGCAGTCATCATTAAATCATCACCTCAGACAAAACCAAGCAGGAATAGAGTTCTGAATCTTCATTAGGACCCTAACAAAAACTGTCAGGGCCTTGCCTAGGATCTTGAGGAGTACCTCCATTACTCTTCATTTTACAGTAGAGGGGGCATCTGTGTGGGAACTACAGCTGCTATCATGGAACAGTAATTGAAAATAAAATCCTCATTTTATTGAGACAGTTAAAAGCAAAAAAGGCTGCTAATATCATTGCTGCCAGCAAAGCAGCAGGCAAGTAATTTGTGGGGAGAAAAATTGCTTCAGGAACTCTCACTACAGATAACCTTCCTCTATTTAAAAAGGGAAAATTGAACTGTAGCATGTTTTTACTGTAACATCAACTTCACTCTCTTAAGTGTTCCTGCCAATCTTTCTTTTCAATTGCAGTAAAAGCGGCTCCTCTCCCACACGTCACCAAATAACAAATCCAAATCAATAAAGTACAAAATTCCCCAAGTCACAGGGGAAAACAGCAATTTTAGCTTTACTTTCTGATCTGTAGCAGGTATAGTGCACGTGCACTGTCCCAGCTCATTGCCTTCCTCATGCCCTTCAAAATGCTCAAGTGTAGCTTTAAAGAATGACTAAACCAGTTAAATCATTGCCCGAGTACTAGGAAAGGACTGCAGTAACTCTGCTTTTAAAAAAGATGCTAGAAGACGCTAAACTACTTATTTTCTTCAGCTTGCTTTTAAATCAGTTCAATAACTATCAGTTGACTCAAACCTGAGGAATAACCTGGGAGCTAAAGAAGGGGGAAAACCCCTCTTTTTCCCCTTCCCATAGAAACTGAGCAAGAAACTCCAGTTGTTCTGAAGTCTTACGGCCCTGTAGTCTGTAGCAGACGTTAAGACCGCGAGATCTAACAGAAACCACCACTTAGCCCCCTCAGCAGCCCAGCACAGGCACGCCCCCCGCTATTCCCCCCCCCGCCATGGCGCAGGCCTCCCCGGCCCCCCAGGCCCTCCTCACACGTTGAGCGGGTTGCGCTTGTTCCGCATGGGCGTCTCGGGCACCAGGTCGCCGTCCTTGAGGGCGGACCCGAGGAGGACGATGGCCAGCAGCAGCCAAGGCAGCCTGCGGCTCACTCGCCCGCCGGCCAGCCCGGCCCGCAGCCAGCGGCCGCTCCGCTCCAGCCGCTCCATCGCCGCCGCCGCCGCCTCCACCGCCCCGCCCGCTCGGCCGCCGTACCGCGTCACACGCCGGCCCCGCCCACCCACGCACCGCCCCCGCGCCCCCTGGCGGCGCCCGCGCGGGAACGGCGGCGGGGATGCGCATGCGTACTGCCGCGCGGCGGCGGCGGGCGGGACAGCGCCCCCTGCAGGGCGGTGTGGGGTGCACGGGGGGCCGGCACGGTGTGGGGCCCATAGGGGAGCCCCGTTACAGTGTGGTATCCATAGAGGGCGGGCGTTGCGGTAAGGGATCCGTGTGGGGGCCGTGTTATGGTATGGGATCTATGGGGGGGGCGTTGCGCTATAGGATCCATAGAGGAGCCCCGTTAGGGTATGGGATCCATGCAGGAGTCCCGTTGCAGCGTGGGATACATGGGGGGGCCCCATTGCGGCATGGGATCCATGTGGGAGCCTCGTTATGGTACGGGATCCATGCGGGAGATGCGTTAAGGAATGGGATCCGTAGGGGGGCCCCATTACAGTATGGGATCCATCGTGTATCCCCATTATGGTAGGAGGAGCCTCATTATGGTATGGGATCCGTGTGGGAGACACGTTATGGAATGGGATCCATAGGGGGGCCCCATTACAGTATGAGATCCATGCAGGAGCTGCGTTACAGTATGGGATCCATACGGGAGCTGTGTAATGGTGTGGGATCCACAGGGGAGCCCCGTTATGGTATGGGATCCATGCGGGAGCTGTGTTACAGTAGGGGATCCATAGGGGAGCCCTGTTACGGTATGGGATCCATGTGGGAGCTGTGTAACGGTGTGGGATCCACAGGGGAGCCCCGTTATGGTATGGGATCCATGTGGGAGCCGTGTTACGGTAGGGGATCCATAGGGGAGCCACGTGTCCCACACCGGGAAGGGCCCGCGCTCGTGTCAGTGACAGCGGGGTAAGACGTGTGCTCAGAAACGTCCCTTCCCCACTGTCCCCTGTCAGGACAGGAACGGCGGCAGCGGTTCGGATCCGTCACCCGGTGGGCTGACCACCTGCAGAGCACCGGCAGAGACCCCTGAGGGGCTCGTGGGGTGTGGGATCTATGCCATAGGTTAGGTTGGAAAAGATCTTTAAGATCCTGGAGTCCAGCCGTTACCCCAGCAGTGCCCTGTCACCACCGACCCACGTCCCTCAGCGCCACATCCACACGGCTGTTAAATCCCTCCAGGGATGGAGACCCCACCACTGCCCTGGGCGGCCTGTTCCAGCGCTGGACAACACTTTTGGCGCAGAAATATTCCCTGATATCCACCCTAAACCTCCCCTGGCACAACTTGAGGCTGCTTTCTCTCATCCTATACATGAGCATCCAGTACTTCTAGAGGAAGGCGGCAGCTCCCCTGAAGGAGAGTGTCCTACCATGACAGTCAAGAGAAAGTTTAAGAATTTCTTCATTCAGTAGAATTTTTTCACTTTTTTCCTGGGGCTTCAGAGAGAGGGAAAAAGTATTTCTGAGGCTCTCAATGCTCCTGCCCCTTTTCACTGCCCATGTTTGATCCCTGAGGTCCCTTCCAACCTGGTATTCCATGATTCTGTGATATTTCGAGCTGAAAGTGGTGTCCAAGCACCGGCCGTCGCCGTGGTATTTCAGACCTATGTCATCTACTGAACTGCTGCCGCTGTCATTTCAGCTTAGTTCTTAAAAATAATAAAAAAAAAGCATCAGCAAGCAGAGAAATGGCTGAATGAACAAAGAGCCTTTATTCATCCCAACGGCCTCCGGAAGAAAAATAAGAAAAATGTGAGGGGGGCGGGGGGGAAAAAAGCAGATCCTATCTGAGACGGGATGGGAAAGTGTTTCTTGCCAGGGCACGTTTCAGAGCTGGTTTGCAGACATGGCCAGCGAAGCTGGGGCAGCATCTGGGCTCAAAGAATCACAGAATCAAAGAGCAGAAGGACACATCAAAGGGGCTGCAGCCGATACGGAGAGTTTCAGCGACGGAGCTTATCCAGGGTAAACGGCGTTTGGCAATTTGTTAGGTGTTGGTTTTAATAAGACGGCCACGGCCGTGTCTAGCACTCCCGGCCATGGCGTTGTGTGTCGTCCCCCCCCCCGAATTAGAAAAGATGGGCGGCTGCGTTCACTCGGACGAGCGAGGATGAGAGGGGCTGGGAGCGGGTTTGACAGAGCCCGGCATTGTCTGCCTAAATCCCCCCTCCGCCTTTGAAACCTGGCCTCCCCTCCGCTGCCCAGGTGTGGGGCTCGGAGCTCCAGACTGTCTGCGACACCCCGGTGAGCTGGAGGTGGCCAGCGGCTCGGCTGGTGGCTAATGAAGCATGCGGTGGTGTCTGCCACCCGGCAGGAGGATTTCACGAGCTCGGCACCTGCTCCGGATGAATGGAGTTGACGGCACGGGCTGGAAATGCGTCTGTCTTCAGCCCAGCTTGAAATGTCTGAGGATTATCTCTGTCAACCGTGGATTCCCGCAAGCAAAGCTCAGCTGGGTCCAGGTGTCCTGCAGATTTAGAGTAAATCTCTGCTTTCGGGCCATGCATTAGCTGCCACGTGCATCGGCCAAGGCCAACAGTCCTTCTGAGGAGCCGATCGCCCCTCCTCTGTGAAGAACCACAGAAGCAAAATTTAGGTCTTTTAAAACTGCAGAAAAAGCTTTTATTCATAAACGGGGAATAAGGTTTGTTCCAGGGGGATTGCAGAAGGTTCCCAAAGAGCCCTCACAGACACCCGGTCGAGCTGCGACAGGTATAAACCCTACTAAACTGCAATAATTTGTCAGGTATAGCAGATATGGCTGCCCGATATGGCTGTCCTTCCCTTTTTTTGTATCTTTTTCCTTAACCTCACCAAGTCACCGCCTGATGCAAGCTGAAATCTTCCAGATTTGTTTAAATAATTCTTTGGTTGTTTTGTTTTTATTTGTTGGGTTGGTTGTTTTTTTTTTTCAGTTTAATTTGAAGCAAGGCCCCCAACAAATCGTTTCACTTTCATTGAGAAATCCCAGTTTGCCTCTAAAGGACACAGGGATAGGTCCGTTAGGGGCTGTAGAACCCCCTTCAGAGCTGATGGGCGGTTGGTGAGCCGTGTCCCTGCACTCCCAGTCACCCGGAGCGTAGGGCACTCACTTGGAGAGACAAAGAGGAGATGCCGGCCGCCTGAGCAGAGGTTTGAAGCGAGAACCAACACACCTGGGAAGAGCATCCTCACTCCTGAGCTGCAACAAGCTTGGGGGAAGTCTGTCCTGCTCACAGAGTTCACGTGGTGCCAGGTATTTCACTACTCATTGGAGCAAGAACGACAGCACTGAGTTATTCATTATTTTCAACAATTCTAATTGCTTAGAAAATTAATTTATCTCATTACAGTGATTCTGTCAATCACTGTGATTGCAAAGAACTGTGTCTCGCTGGTGTGAGACTATGGTATGGATAGCCCTCCAGCAGAGGGCTACGAAGATGGTCAGGGCACTGGAGCATCTCGCTGATGAGGAAAGTGTGAGACCTGTGTCTGTGTAGCGCGGAGAAGAGAAGCCTGAGGGGGGATCTCATCAATGCTTATCAATATCTAAAGGGCGGGTGTCAAGAGGATGGGGCCAGACTCCTCTCAGTGGTCCCCAGCAACAGGACAAGGGGCAACGGGCACAAAGTGATACACAGGAAGATCCATCTGAACATGAGGAAAAACTTCTTTCTTTTCAGGGTGGCAGAGCACTGGCACAGGCTGCCCAGAGAGGTTGTGGAGTTTCCTTCTCTGGAGACATTCAAAACCCTCCTGGATGTGATCCTGTCCAGCCTGCTCTAGATGACCCTGCTCTGGCAGGGGGGTTGGACTAGATGATCTCCAGAGGTCCCTTCCAACCCCGGCCATTCTGTGATTCGGTTCTACCTTCTGCAGAACTGAGGATCCTCATCTTGAAACAGAGTCGCCTCCGTCTCAGCAAACAGCCAGTGGAAAGACCACCCTAGCAACCCTTGCCAGGAGCCTAGGGCAACTGTGCACCTAATTTGGGTGCTTAAAATTCGCTGTGGAGAAATTTAGACCTTCTTGCAAGACAGTGACATTTCGCTCAGGCTTGTGGTGCTGCACCGTGATCTGCTGTCACTTAAGACGCTGAGAAAATGGTGTTGTATTCGAATATGCTGCAGTAGCATCATATAGTAGTCTCACAGGTGTGTCATGAGACCACTATGCACAAGCTCTTCCTGCTGAACACGCTCAAAAGAATTGCATGTTAGAAGGCGGCAAGATCTCTACTGAAAAGTCGGTTGTGCTTTAAAGCCATTTGCAGAATGAGTTACGGGAGTTTAATTCTTCATCCCTTTGCTAAAGCCCTTCAGCCGCTGTGAGCGCCCCAACAAGGGAACCTCCCGGCACCGAAGAATAAGCTGGCAAAGCTTTGGAGGTTTGCTGTGGAGCAGGACCAAGAAGTTTGAACTGAATCCTCGGCTCAGTCAGTCAAAACTGAGTCTCTTGACCGTGCTCAATAGGAATCTTTCTTTTCTGGTCAGATTTCTGGGTCTGGTGCGCTCTGTTGCAGCCAAGGAAGGATGCCTGGAGGAGAAGGAGAGAAAAGCCACGCACATTTTTTTACAAAACAGAAGCAATTGTTCTTTTCTGATGCAAGTTTGGGCTAGGGTGGGTTCTCCCATGCTGCAGGGAGGTGTGCTCCAGGAGGAGACCTTGGTCGCCCCCCAGCACGCTGCCTGGTGGGACCGGCAGAGCCACCAGCCTGTGGCCGCACACTTGTGGGGCTGAGTCACCCCACCACCACCGGCCCATTTGAGACCTCCTCTCCTCCCATATTGTCCCCCCGCTTCGGAGCCGTTCCCACACCCGCTAGCATCTGCTCACCCACCGTTGCCTGCCCAGGGGGCCCCTCGCCAGCCCCCAGCCCTTCCCTTGGGAAGCCAGGTGCTGGTGGCGGCCGTTCTTGCCCAGCCTCCCCTGCTCTCTGTTTTCCTTGGCGAGTGCTGCTCACATCTCCATGATTGATTGTGTTTGAGTTTGATCGTGGAGCGTCCTGGGATGTTTGCATGAGAGGTGCTACATAAGCGTAATTCGTGCTGTATTTTCTTTGCCTAATAGAAGCTTAAGCTTGAAGTTTAAGATGGTTTCGGCCCTTTGCTGAGACACTGTCCATCAACCCAGATGCTTTCAGCTCCGCGGCCTTCTCTATTCACTGTCAGCTTAAAAAAAAAAATAGAGAAAGAAATAATATTGTGCTTTGTTCCTTTGTGTCAGTGATGCCTTTGAAATGCAGCCTTCCTTTCACATCGTCCTAGACTTTGGTGCCCGTCTCTGCTGGGGAGCGATGCTCTTCCCACGAGCCGCGGTCTGGCCATGGGTCTGGGCAGAACCAAGAGCAAGTTTCGCTCCTGCGGGTGGATGCTGCGTTATTTATGGCAGAGATGCTGAGTCGAGAGACAGAAGAGAGGCGATGGTAACCCACCACCACCTGTGTGTCTGCCCGAACCTATGGGAAGGCTCTTTCCCAGTCCTGAAACCCCAAGAATTTTAGAAAAAGGTGCGGAAATTAACCCCAGGGAATTTGTACAGGCTGCACCATCACTGGTACTGGCCTGAAAACCTCTGCAGGTCACACGTTTCCCCTCCAGCTCCCCTCAAATGAATAGGGAGGGTATGATCTGAGCTGCAGGGAATTTTCAGCATATTTGGTGGTTATATCCAAAGATCAAAATATTTTGGGATACCGGGCAAAGCATAATAAAGAACCGATTCAGTTTTCAGCGGCGCAAACTTTACTAATGCTCCAAATTAATACCTACTGCTACAAAATATTTACATTTCTTGTTCTGCGCGGCCAGATTGCAGCAGAGCAGACTAATGACGAGTTTTAATTTACAGGAGAGAATGGTCTTGTGATGAGCGTGGACTCCGAGGAGCTGGGTTTAATGTCGGGCTCTGACAAACCCCCTCTCCAGCCATAGGCAAGTCCCTTCGCCTCTGTATCCCCGCGCCCTGAGCGGGATACGGGAGAAATTCTGTTCTCCTCCTCCCTAAATTTCTTTCAGAGACAATTGTGAGGTTGCAGAAGGACACGATAATGATCCGAAGAGCTTAAAAATAACCCAAACTCACAAAGATGTAAAATAGTTACTCTTCCTACAATACAAATTACACAGCCCATTAGCAGATGAAGTGGGGATGAGATTACACATGAAAAAGCAGAATTCATGTGATTAAGTATACATGTGCTTGGGCATAAAATGGTCTTAATTAGTCATGTTTATCTATAATTGCCTGACTTCCTCGAGCAGCTGTGGTGGCTGCGTGCGCAGCTCCTTGCTGAAATCTTCCCTGGTTTTTGCACAGCATATAACGTGCGCCTTCTGTGTTTGCCAAAGAAAATCCTCACCGCTGCACCCCCCCCACCCCACCCCCGCAACAGCTGCGTATTTGAATTAATTCCATTCTCGCTGCGTTGTTTTTTGGGGGGTAGCTGCTGGGTAGGTTTTTCGCTGCAGGCTGAGTGGGCAGCGCTGTCTGGGCAGCAGCCCCATTAGCCTTTCTGTTAGCCATGTGCTAAAGGTGGTATTTCCGCTTATTCCCTTTCTGTAATGATTATCAATCACAGATTAAACATCATGTAAATCTCACAACAACAATTTCCACAAAAAAAACCCCAAAACTTTGCTGGGTGGCCCTCTAGCTACTGTAGAAAAATATTGCCTTTTTTTTTTTTTTTTAAGATGAAGAAACTGCTGTTTGTTGCAACTGGTCAAATATGGGAAGGAAATGGTCTGTGCTTATTCATTCACATTCAGAAATATGAACTTTTCAAACTTTACTGGTGCATTTTTAGCTTGTATGTTTGCAGGAAAGAATCAGAGTCATATACTCAGGTGTAAAATTTGGAAGTGACTTTGTGTTGATTACCTGCAGGGGCCACAGTTAATAGTTCTGGTTTCTTGACTATATAACTGGTACAGCCAACCACATAACATGAGCTGTTGCTATTTCAGTCAAATATAGAATTACAAATATCAAATGTAAAACTAAAAAAAAAAATAATATACATACATAATATTTAATCTGTGCTTTACCGGCTTGGTTAATTATAAGTGTTGGCTGAAAATGTGTTATGAATTTGTCCTGACCATAATGAGTATTGAAATGCTCTGTAGATTAAAATAATAATTACAAAAGATGTTCAAAGGGTATGCTGGATAGCCAGTGCACTCAAGATGGTCACAGTCTTAATTTAGAAGCCTAAATTAATAGAATAATTTTTTTTTAACCTACGTATGTGCAGTGTTCGGCTCGCTGAAGGCCTCCTGCTCGCCTCGCCACGCTCCTCTGCTGCGGGGCTGCCCCACATCTCAGCCTTCCTCAGAAGAAACAAGGGTGCCCCAAGCCATGGAGTGTATCACTGGGGTCATCAACCACCGGTGGCATCTGAAAGACAAGATGGGCAGAAAGACAGCGAGGTGAGGGGATGTGCCAACGTGAAGAGCTCTGAGCAGCGCCCAGGTCAGCCACCCCTGGGATTAGGACAGTGAAGAAGTGAGTTTGCCTCAAGGAGAAGCCCAAAGCTGTACTGGTGTCTGGGCTTTGGGCTCTGGTTTATCACCATTTTTCCCAGCCAGGACTCTTCCCTTCAGCTTCTACCAGAGTTTGGGAGCACTTGCTTTGCTGTCTGTACCTGTGTGGTCCCACCGGGTGTAGGGGGAGATCTGCCATTAGGATTAAATGCTCCCAAATGGCAAATTAAACCTATTCGTTATGGAGCTTCTGCACCTCCCTAAGGCAGCTAATGAGATTTTACCGTCAAGCCCAAGAGGCTGGCAGGGCCGTTACTGGTCCATTATGGTCTGGCCTAGTTTCCCAACACAAAGTGGGCCAGACTGGCTGCTCTCAGCTCTTGACGAGGAAGCACATCCCAGTCCACCAGGAATGGAGTATCTCCCAGAATACAGCGGTCTGTTCTGCTCCCTGCCATGGTGGGAGGAAGGTATAGAGGGTGGTCAACAGTGCATGGTGGGGGGGTCACCAACAACCCGAGGAGGAGATGGGTGATGAAAGTTGTACTCCTGCTGCCTGGACTCTACCTGTTCTGAGAATAAACAACGTTTTTTTTTTTTTTCTTTCCCTTAGCTTTAAGTTTGGTGAAAAATAAAATTAAAGCCAAATCTTAGTGCTTCAACTAAATCAGAGCATTTACCAGCTTCACTTAAAGAAACAGGATTCTTTTCACCCGTGTTTATTTGTACAGTTCAGACAAGCTGTTTATTTAAATGTGAGCCCACCACAGATGTGCAACTCAGCCCAATCTCTGTTGACACCATTCAGAAGTCAGGGAAAAAAAAAGTAATACACGAGAAGCATGTTCTGCCACTTTGCTGGAAAGAAGGCCTTTCTTTCTGCTGTTTATTTAATATAGGCTCCAAACAATTGGCAAAGCAGATCTTACCCTGGTGCGGGGAGATGAGCAGGACCCTGTGAGGTGATGGAAGGTGCCATCGCCGCATCAGGCGCCCTCTGAGAAGGATGGGGGATGCAGATACCCTCCTTGTAGCGCAGCTTTTTTGCATGCTGGGGGGAGTTCCCTCTCCCCAAGACGTCCGCGTTGCTGGGGCTTTGAACTCCACTTCAAAGCTGGGGCTGGGGCGAGGTTTCTGTAAACCCAGAGAAACAGGTAAATATTTATCAGAGTCAATTAACCCTCTTCATCACCTCAACGGTCATCTGTGCAAGACGGCTGGAGGGGTTTTGGCAGGCACAGAGGGGAGCCTTGTTGATTTACTGACCCACTTTGGGAGGCGGGTAGACACAAAACACTGCGGTGAGGAGACCTGGAGGTTTTCCCCTTAACACGGTCCGTGAACTCACAGAGATGTCTCATCTTTTCTGTTACTGGAGCAGGCAGAAGAAAAAGGTCCTGCTCTTGCCTGGGGAGAAAGGGAGAGCACCAGTCCTGCTCCTAGCACTGCTACTCTAGCTTTATAACCACTTCATTCATCCCACTCACTCCAGATGGGCATCAGCTGCTCACAGAGGCTGAGAGCTCATTGTGTCTCTGACCTGCTATTGCAGGTTTAAGGGTAGACATTGTGAACTACCCATGCCAGAAGACATAATATCATATAATGCCTCCATGAATTTATCAAGTTCTGGTTTCCAACATTGCCCCAACCCACTTGCAGGGGTCCAAGGTCTTGGTTTTGGAAAGAGGGCTTTGCTGGGCCACTCTGTCCCTGGTGTCTGTGTAGCAGCCAGTGGAGGGGGCAAGGAGGACACCCAACAGCTATCCCCAGTCACCAAACCAGTCACCAAACCACTCACCAGCACTCCCAGCTCCCCCTCTCTTATCAGCACAGCATGAAAACACCGGCTTAAATAAGAAAAGGGGAAGGGAAAACTAGAAACAGCTGAGCACCAGATGAGAAGGATGAGGCTAGGCTCGTTCCTGAGCCCCAACCTGACCCAGCACCCCCCTGCTCGGACATGGCCCCCCGGGCAATGCCACCCTCCCTTTCTGTCAGCCAGGAACCCGCAGCTGCATGCTGACTAGCCGAAAAGGAAGCGCTGGGGCTGTAACAGGGTCCAGCTGGGACCTGTGTGCTGCCCCTGAGGGTGTCTCTCCACTTGGCTCTGGGAAGATGCTGGGGGAGGCTCCGTGGGTGTCCCCCTGCCAGCTTCTGGAGTCCGGTGCTCCGGCACAGCTCTCACCTCCTGTGCTTTCAAGGCAGGGAAAGCCCCACCGCCCCGGCGGGCTCGGCTCCACAGCAACACATGGGCAGCAGACAGGACACCGGGGTGAAACCACGCTCCATGTCTGCTGGGGAAGCGGAGCGGGGAGAGGGATGTGCCAAAGGCAACATCTGTCTCGGTGAGCTCAGTGTTTGCTGTCCTGCGAGACGCCGGCCGCGGGGCAGATGGGCTCTTGTCCTTTCCCTCACCGAGCGCTGAGCTCCGACCTACCAGGTGCCTCTGTGGGAGCTGGCGCCGGCACATCTGTTAGCAGGATGAAGGCTGGATTGTACCAGGCTTGCCTGCGTGGGATAGTTAAATCTCACTAGCGGCAGTGGGGAGGACGAGGCAGCATGAACCTTATCGGCTGTGGTCCTTATCAGACACCACAAGCCCAGGTCCCCGTGGGGCTCGTGCTCCCAGTACTGGTGTGTGCCCAGCTCCACTCCTGTTTCCTCCCTGTCACTCGTGGCACATGGTCAAGGTCATGCAGCAGGGATGTGTCAGCTCAAGCCACCATCAGACCTCTGTGTCCCTGAGGGGTGGACAGAGCCACTGACGAGCTGCAGGAATCCCGCATCCAACTCCCTCTGTACATCAAAGGGCGGGCACTGGGGAGCGTGGGCTCAGCGGAGCTGCCAGGACTCAGAGTGTCCTCAGACCAGACAGTTATCTTCAGATGAGGTGTCCCAGTTCCCAGGGTTTTCAGGGACTCACGTGTCAGCACATCCCCTGGTCAGAGCAGAAAAGACCCCGGGGAGTGTGTCTCCATGGTGAGAGAGATGTGGAGACAATCGCTCCCATTTTGGCTGTGTTCAGTTAAACTGCAGATCATGGGTTTGGACCTTCCAAGGCCTTGCTTGGAATCAGATTTCCTTCTATATTTCCCTAGATACATGGGGTTTTAAACAGCCTCATTTATCCCTGGCAGGTCAAAGCACATGCACCTCAGGGAGCCATGCCCTGCTGGGACGGTCACCCCCGTGTCCACCCACCACCGTGTCCTGGCTGAGGAACCCAGGCCATGCACTGACACACCAAACCCTTCCCCAGGGCCAGCAAAGAGGAATCTCCCTGTACGGGGAGCCTTTCCTGGTGGGAGCCCCCCAGGATGGCTCCCCACCACCAGCAGTGGGGACCAGCTGGTGGCACTGGTGGGGAGCAGAGTGCCATTTGTCCTGCCCGGCACCAAGAGCCCTGGCCGTGCGGCAGCTAGGCTGGTGGGCAACTCTCTGAGGTTTACAGCTGTGTTTCAAGCTCTTCAGGCAGGAATAATTCACCGGCAGGCAGGTTAGCCCATACTTTAAGAGAGTTCATGGGCTTCTTGTTGACATTAAGATCACACAGGGCAGGATCTGCAAGTAACCCTCGTTGTGGCCACTGTGGCCAGTGACCCAGCCTCTCAACAGGCCAGGAAATATATCCCAGCATGAAATAACACCAACTCTGCCTTCATGCCCAGAGCAGAGGGGTAACGATCCCCCAAGCGCATGCACTGGCGAGCACTGACACTTGCACCAGGTCATGGGCAAGGGGCTGTTGGCAGAGGGCAGCCTCTTTCACTTGAAAGACAGGGCAGATTTGGTACGGGCTCTGCACTGCAAGCACGGGTTCTCCTCTTTTTCTCTGGGCACAGATTATCTATAACGATGTTGTGCTGTTTGCTGCTTGTTTTCCACTTCCAAACCCTGTGGGATGGCCCAGCCTGGGAAGGAGGCATCGGTGTGCTGCTTACCACCTTTGGCTCTTCTTGCTGAGCTTCTGCATCCCAAAACCATGGCTGTGCCCATCTCCCAGCGCGACTCTCTCCCAGCCTCTGCAGCACAGCACAGCACAGCTCCACAGAGATGCCGTGCCACCGACACGACGTGTCTCGCCAGGACCTCCAGCTGCACGCTTCCTCACAGGCTTTTATGTTCTTGGAACAACAAAATTTATCACTTGTGGCAGACAGGGTGTCTAAGTGAGTTCGGGGACTGCAGCTGCTTCTCTCAGCATCTGGCACAGCCTGATCCTAGGGAGCTCCTTTCATTAAATCACCCAGCAAATACTTGTGGAATCAGAGCTCTTGATTTCCATTCCTTTATACTTCACGTATGTGCTTGGCTCAGCCTCGGGAGGTTGCTTTTTGGACGGTCAAGTGCATGCAGGCCCCCAACATGCACATTTTGTCGTAATAAATGTGGAGTCCAAGACACAGGAGGAGCAGATGACGCCTCGGTAAGTCTGAGACAAGGCATCAGTGATGGTATGTCTACGGGCTCTGCAATCCCTGCCTGGTGTGCCAGGGCAGGGGCTGCTCGAGCTGTGTTTAAAGGGCAGCACAGTCGTCCTTGGGTGAAGGCTGAGGAAACTGAGCAGAAAAGAGCATGCCAAGATTCTCGTTTTCCCCTTTACCAGCCTTTGTCCAGCTTTGAGCAAAATAGCTCTTGCAAACATCTGAGCCTCCGTGGCTGAACCTGCGAAATTTCATGCCTAGGCAGAGAGAAACCTGGTGGCTTGGATCCAGCCATCTGGATGTGGGAAAGCTTGGAAGTCCCATGAGAAAAGGGAGATTTCTTGGCAAAGATTCACATTAAATCTTTACGGGAGAGTGGAGGGGTGAAAATACAAAGTGTTCATCAAGATGCTCCCGTCGTGCGGGCAGAAGCCAGGAAGCCCCGAGATCATAGAATCAACAGCATTGCCTAGGTTGGAAGGGACCTTTCAGATCATCTAGGGGTGTGCAGGTACAGCAAGAGATTTTAAAAGTGCGGAAAAGTATTTGAAGCTCATTTCAGCTTCAATACCAGAAATAGGCAGATGTTGCAGAAATCCTGTGTAGTCCTGTCCTGCTCACCTGGAGGGGCAGGACCAGCTCCGAGGCGGTGCTGGTCATCGGCAACCCTCAAAGCCCTCTGGTAGATGTGATCAGGATGATAGTATGGATGGAGAAATGTGTATGGAAAGCGGTTTGCCCAATGTCACTCATGAGACCAAAAGCTTCAGGATTACACCCTCGTCTCACCCGTTAGGTGCTCTCTCTGCTACAGCGCTGATGGCCTCCCCGGGAAGTCCCAGGAGAGCTGAGCCACTGCTGTTCTCAGCCTTGTGAAGAGTTGTTAACACACCGAGAGCCCGTATGGGCTCGTCTTTCCTGCCCAAAGCTTCCCCATCTCCTCCAGACGCCCCTGGGAGCTCCTGTGCTGTGTCTTTCCTCCTGCACCACCTCGCTGCGCTCACCAGAGTCTGCTTTTAAAGCTGGCCAGGCTGTGAGAGATCACCACCCACCGGAGCCACGGCCTCCTCCCTGCTGGACATGCCCCAGGCAGACCCTGGGGAGAAGCAACACCTTCAGGAGACCCCATCCCAACATCCCAAGGGATGATAAACCACTGCAAGCACTCCCTGCTTCCTTCAGAGCTGGGGAGGAAAAGCAGCATCTCTTCTAGCCCCACTGTTATTTAGTCTGAGCCAAGCAAACAAACAAACAGCAGCAACATTTTTCTGTGGAAAAAAACCATTTTGCAGCTGGAGAGAGCGAACCGTGCGCTGGTGGGGATGGTTGGGGGGTGTCCGACAGTGCTGCAGTGGGGGCCCGGGCACGTGAGCACCGGGGCCACCCCCGAGAAGAGGAGCAACGGGAACAAGACCTCCCTGTGCAGCCATGACCAACCCGCCTGTGAACCGGTGCCAGGTGCTCAGTTTCTATCTTAATTTTGGTCTTGGAAAAAAAGGGAACGGACTGAACACACAGGGGCTGCAGTCAGGCTGCGGCACACACCCGTCCAAGCAAGAAAATTACACGGTAAGGCTGCCAGGGTGTCCTGACTTCACTTCGCCGGGTCTGGGCTTTCGGGGCTGTGATCCGCTTGCCCCCGACCGGCAGCTGATCCACCCCTTTGCTGGCGCTGCAGCATTTCCCGACTATTGCACAGGTAGCGCTTACTGCATCAGATGCCGAGGAAAGAGACAATCTCCGCTCGCCCCAGATGATGCCTTTCGTGCAGGCTGGTTTTGCCCTGTGGGTTGGGGAAATCCCACCAGGACCCCGGGGTGGGACCGACGGATTTCCCACCTCTGAGCCTGAAAGCCGACCACATGGAGAGCAGGCGATAAGCACAGTAAAAAACCACCCCACCATCGTCATGTGTCCAGGGCTGCTGGCTCCTGTCCGTGTCTGCGGGCAGGGCTGTAGGTGCACAGTGGGGATGGGGGCGGTGGGGTAGTGGGCACGGGGCTGCTGTGGGGTGGGGGGTCCCGGTACCCAGCCTGGGCTGGTGAGGAGGTCACGGCTGATGTTTGGTGCCCAGGTTTGGGTCTATCTCGGTCTCGGCTGGCTCGTGGTGTGATGGGCCCCTCTTTCCATTGACCTGTTAGATTCTTCTCACGTTGGCAGAGCGCAGCAGGACCATCACGCACCCACAGCGCCGGTCTAAAAAACAAATCGTTAGCAAACAGCGAATTAACTACCTTCTGGATTGTGCTGAGAGGAGCTTCCGCGCTATTTGTTAAGTGGATTTCTAAACTTAGCCCAGTTACTGTAAAAAATACCTTTGCGAGAAACTACCGTCCGCAGCACTCAACTTCAGAGACATTTATTTCTAGAGCCGGCGGAAAAATTTCTCGCCTTTCAAAGGCTCCAATTATATCTTGGTGCTGGCTGGAACCGGTGGCCTTTGCAGCTTCCTCACAGGCAGTCGCGGGCTGCTGGTGGGGACCACAGCTCTGACGGTGCCGCAGAGACAGGGGGAGAGGTGGGGGGGCTGATACCCACCTACTGACCAAGGAGATCACATAGGATCCCATTAGCCGTGATGGACGCCTTAGTTAGTACCCCAAAACAAGCATTTTTCACTTTGCATCACAAAAGCATTAGTCCTGCTGCTTTTTCAGCTACGGTTGCTGTTAGCACTAAAGACTCCCAGGGTCAGGCTTCTGTCAGGACCTGGCCAGTTGCACCAGTAAAAGGAGCAACTCACAGCTCGCAGAGCTGGGGTGATGCCCAGGTGGCCTTTGGCTAGTGGGTCGGTAGCCAGGCTGTGGGCAAAGCAGCTCTGTGTCACCCCACCGAGCCCAGCCTGGGTGGTCGGACCCACATGTGCAGGCTCCTGCTCCCGACTGCCCGTTCCCTGCAGCATCACTATGTGTAAAATGGGAAAGGGTGGGGTTTTTTCACCTTTATTTTTAGTTTTTCGCATGTCCTAGCAAATATGCAAGTGGAAACAGTGGGTTAAGAGAGGACGTTGCACCTAATGCAGAGGCAGGCACTAGGCATTGTGTGAAAGGCTCCAGGACCGTGGTCCCGACTGCAGAGATTGCAACTGCTTGTCCCTGTCGATGGATGAGCCGGCCCCTGGCACAGGAACAATCCCGCAGATGGATTTTACAGCAACATCCATGGATTGCAAACAGTCTTGCAAATCAGAGAGGTGATTGGAGAGAGCAGGAGGGAGTGGTGAAGCATCTCATGTTTATTAATGGAGATGCTCCGAACCCCAGAGTTTGGACTAGGCACATGCTGCCACCATGTTAGCCTGCTGTTGTAGGCAAGCCGTGATGCCTTAAGTGGTTGAGATGAAGGCTGGAGAAGACTTGGCCCTCTCCAACCTGTCCTGCTGATCTCTCCGCTGTGGTCCCTGCTGCCGTGGCTGCACATTCAGGGTCACACGCGTGGTACCCCCGGCATGAGCTGTTCCCCGCAGCTGGCTCAGGCGCTCCTCCCTTCTGCCATCCGTCCCTCCTCCCCCTAATCGCAGCCCTGGCAGAGGTGGAATCTTCTTCTGCAATGGTCTGGAAGTGTATGGCTGGTGCTTCCAGCTGGCCACAAACAGCAGAAATGCAGCCCAGGAGACAGGATTGCTGCCCAAGCGAGTTAGGAGGCAGCCTCCAGCAGCAGGGTTCACATGGGCCTGGGGTCAGGAAAAAATCCAGTAGACATCAATAACTGAAGCCTTCATAAATAATCCTGCAGGCTCTGGCAAATGCAGCTGGGCTATCTTGCTTCAGGTTTCCTCCAGAGGTTTGCTCCCCCTGCTCAATTTTGCCTCCTGCCTGGTGTGACTGTGCCGCACTGGCACGGGGAAAGCAGGTTCCTGGGTGTGGAGATGGCCTGGCTGGATGAGGGATGACCTGATGACAACGAGGGAGAGTGAGGTGAATGTGCATTGCACCTTGGCTCTCCGCTCCATCCCAGCTTTTAAAAGTGAATAATAGGAACAATTCGGGCTACCAAAATTCACAACATATCACAAAATCACTCCCTCTCATTAAAATTGTGAAATTTCCTTTGAAAAACTTGCTCTGTTCCTGCGATGTCTGAGATATCAGGGAGAAGGGGTTTGATACTTATCAAACTTCATTAATTTTGATGAAGAAAGGCTGAATCCTTTGGCAAAGCCCATCCCAACGTGGTGTCCCTGTGTTCTGGCCAAGAAAGGCACAGTTCTGCTGGCAGCCAGGAATTGACCCCCTGATTCGCGCAGCCTGGGAGGTCACCTCTTCGGCGTGAGATTTGACTTTTCCGCACCCCTTCCTCCAAGGCTCAGCTTGGTTCAGAAAGGGATTCAACATTTACAAGGAGTTAATTTCCTAATTAGCAAGAAAGATGACTCCGAGGTCCTCAGACCTCAGGACTGGTCTCGGTTGGGTTAGAGCTCAACGGGGTGTTTCACTCCAGGGAGATCACAAATAAACGTGCAGGAGTTCAGCCTGGGTTTTCTCACACCACAACATACGGAGATCAAATCTTCTGACCACGAGAGTCAGAAGGAAGATCTCCTTTGATAACGCATGAGCAGGAACCAACCTCTGGGTGTGTTGGACCTCTACAGGGCTCTAGAAACACAAAAAGCCATCAAAAGCCCCACTTTCCTTCCCTGCCAGGGTGGGCACTGCGGTAGGTGGAGCCGCTGGTGGTGTTTGTGGGAGGACTGGGGGAAATGAACAGCTTTCAGCAAATCTGGAAAACGAGCCTTTCTGCCAGTTCATAAGAGGGGGGTATTTTACTAGAGCAACAAATTTTGTGCATTACCTGGGAAAACTGCTTTGTTCAAACGGGGCTTTTGTTTTGATTTTACCCCAGTAAAGAGAAGGCTCCTGCTATGGAAAGCCACACCAACCTCCTCCAGGCACAGGGATGCTCAGGGACCAACAGCACATCCCGTCCCCCAGCAAAGGGCAAAGCCCTGCTCAGTCCTGTGTGGGCTCATGTCACCACCTGCCGCCTTGATCCACAGGTGATGGGGGATGCCCGAAGCCAACAGACGGGAGAAGCAAATGTGACAGAGGAATCCTGCGAGCCCCGTCGTGGCTTATTCTGGGGCGAGCTGCTATGTGTGTCAGTCTTAAAAGCATCGGTGGGCATCTCTGCCACGAGAGTGCCGTGAACCCAGTGATTTATCTCTTTTTTTTCTCCCCAATGCTCATTAAAATGAGAATTTGCCGGCACGGCTGCTGTATCCAGCCGAATGCGTGTGCTTCTTGGCTCCCAGCGAGGTCCTCGCTGCAGATACCGTGTGCTTTGGCAGCCGGGCCAGTCTGGGCTGCAGGATATTACGCCTGGCAAAGACACAAACCCCTTCCAGTTCCTGGAATTTGGATTGTCTCGCGGAGTGCTGATTAAGCAGTGCTTTCAATCTGCACCCAAGACAAAACCCTCGCCTTGTCTCCGCTCCGAGGCTCAGTGTGGCTCGGCTGCTGCGTGGCAGCGGGAGCTGCAGTGGGTTTGCTCGCCCCGAGCCCCAGGGAAACAAAAAAAAAAAACCCCAAAATTCTTAAATGAAAAGAATTTGCATTTTTGCAGTTTGCGGTGCTGGACGAGCATTTGCTGCTCAGGGCTCTGTCTTTTGTGAAATGACAAATCATGGAAAATACCCTCCCCATAGCACAGCCCCGGTGCCCTTCCCACCTCGGTGTGCGCTTGGCGGCTGCTGCTCCTCCCAGTATGCCCAGACCACGTCCCCAGTCTGCCCAGTCGAGATCGCTGCTGTGTGTCCCCGTCTGCCTTTCTAATCCGCTGGGAATGAAACCGCCCTCACCAGTTTCGCTAATGAGAGCTTTGATAGCCGGGGTTGAGTGGAGGGAGGCAGCCCCAGTGTGTGCCGTCCCGGTGTGGTACGAAGGACCTTCCCGCTGCCGGCCCCTGGAGCTGGCACTCGCCCCCACATACGGGTGAACATAAAATCGGGGTGCCAGCAAACCGGGGATGGTGCTTTACCGGGCGCCTGCGGAGAGGTGACTGGTGTTTTGGGGTGGGCTGCTGCTGGGAAGGTGAAGCTGAGCTGGTTGGACCCCCTACAGCAGGCAGCCTGGAAAGCTGGTGGGCTCTGGGAGCCACCCGGACACCCCGGCGTGCCCAGTGCTGGCATCTGTGTCACGGCACGGTCCCCACAGCGTGCCCAGCCATGCCAGCACACGGGATGATGCTCCTCTCTGCCCTGAGGGGTTGGAGATGCCTCGGCAGCGGTTTCTCTGTCTCCTCGCTGGCACAATCATCATCCCACCCGCTGGGTGGGGAGTGGATGGAAATATCCCTCCCGCACATGTCTCCAGCTGCTCCCCAGGGCCCGCAGCATCTTGAGTTGCTTTACGAGAGAGCAGATGCCAGGAAAAATATACACGGGGGACTATTTCAGCAGAGGCTCAGAGCAGGGTGAGGCTGTATTGCTGTAGCACATCAGCTCAGCACCTGGGCGTTATTCCCACTCCACACTCGCGTCTGCTCCTCCCCGAGATCCTGGTCGGCTTCTGTGTCCCCGTGGGTCTCGGGGCCTGTGGGTGAAGCTCTGGGATGTGCCATCAGTCCCAACAGGGGCAGGAGTTGCATTGCTGGGATCCTCAATTCTTATCCCAGTGAGGGTGAGAAGCAGCAGAAGAGAAGATGCTGCCGGGGGGACTGTGGGACTGCCTTCTCCTCCCCTCCTCCCCAGCAGCATCCTTGTCTCCCTGCCTGAGCACCAGCTTTCCCCCATCTCAGGTGTGTGCCTCCATCTCCGTGCCTCCCGCCAGCTCAGGAGCAGGGATTTGGCCTCAGTGGTCTCCTTCATGCAAGCAAAGAGCCAAATCCTGGCTCCAGAGCCACCTGTGCCCTGGCGAGGTGCAGGGTGAGCACCCTGCTTCCCTGGGGCACTGTGGCATGGGGTGACGATGGCAGCGAGCCCTGCCACGGCTCCCAGGCAGCCGCCTGCTCTGGCTCCCAGTGCGGCGGGAGGGAGAGATGTGAGGGGCATTGCAAGCAGCCCCTTCAGCCTGCCAGGCTTGCATTTTTGTGACCTGCAGTAATTCAGCTGGCCCCAGGCATCGGGACCGCTGGGGTGTTACAGGGAAACACTCTTGATGCTGCAGGATTGTCTACAGCTTTCAGACTTCTGCAGCCATTTCCCCTCCCTGGGGACAGAGCCCTGATGGGAGCACAGCCCGCAGAGGAAGGGCTCTTTTACCCTGAGGACATGTCCCTGACTGGGCATCGTCAGCCCAGGTCAGTGGTGGGGACATGGGCAGAGCCCCCCCAGGCTGCCGCAAACCCCAGTCCTTGGGGAACCCACCCAGCAAGCGCCTTCATTTCTAACAGGGAGAGCTGCTGGCCCGGGGGACATGCAGCTCTGTGAGGGACATCCCCTCCCAGCCACTCCTGGCAAGGGACATCTCTGCCATCTGCTCAGCTCACACCAAAGCAGGAGGACCCCGTGTCTCCCGGTGAGCACCAGCCCCACTGCCACCTTCCTGGGGCAAAACCCCCTCCGCATCCCTCGCCAACCTGGATCCACTTCCCTATCCACCGTTCCCAGCGAGACCCCAGCTTGGGGGGGATGAACAGGGACGAGACGATTCTGGGAATCTCTCCCCGTAGGCAGCTGGAAACCCCATCATCCAGCAGCCGAGCAGCAGCCCCCCCCTGCCCGCTGGAGGAGCGCTGGGGGCTCTGCTGGCTTCCCCCCGCCGGCACCGCGCGTGGCTCGGCATGCTGCGTGCGCGCCCCTGCGCGCGGATGCATCCACCAGCCTATAAATCTCCAAGCAGGGCTCCTTCCAAACTTCAGGACATTCCTCGGGGGAAGAGTTAAGATGCAGCTTTTGCGTCAGATGCGGCGGCGGGCTGCCCGGCGGGACTAGGCTAAACCTCTCCCCCGCATCTGCCCCAGCAGGTTGTTTGCAAAGGTCAATCCCACCGGCTGCCGCCGCCGCCGGGCTCGGCTGCTCTTGGCTCAGTCCTCAAGGTACGTAGTGGGGGGAACATCCTCCCCGCTGCTCCGGGGAAGGGCTGGCAGGGATGTTCGGAGGTGCGTCGGCTGACAGATGAGGAGATGTTCCAGCATTTTTCTCTCTCTTTTTTTAATTATTCTGGTTTTATGGTGGTTTATTTTTCTTTCTCTGAGATAAAGAGTCGTTAGGATTTCTTGTTGATGCTTTTAAAAGTCTATGAGATTTCCTTTTGTGCTGGGGATTTACTCAACACACCAAACGCCTGGGAAGTCAGAGGGCAGGCGGCTGCAGCGAATGTCTCAGCATGCTCCTGATTAGCAGCTGCCTGGCAGGTACGTGCGATAAGTGAAAAAACGGGGGAGATTTTGTACTGATTTTGGTGCTGGGTTTTTTTTTAAAGAAACAACAAGAAAACCGATTCGCCTGCCATCTCTCTGCCAGTCCCAGGGAATTTGCTGTGATAAAGGAAGTTATCAAAGAGATTAATTTTAAAAATTTAATTTGAAAAGGACGCACAAAAAAAGAAAATTTATCTCCGTCTTATTTTGGGAAGTGGTGTTTGCATGTGAAGCGCAAACCTGAGCGGTGCCTGTGTTGTTTCCCTCCTAGATCCACGTGCCGGCAGCAGCGACTGGCGATCCGCCTTGTCCTCGCTTAACTCCGTGCGGGAGCGGAAAGCCAGCAGCCGATCCCGCTGGCCGGGCGAGCATGGCCGTGCTCCACTTGCACCTGTACCTCACCGCCTTGGGCTTCTGGATGACACAGCAGTCCAGCTCCTTCCTGCTGCCCAACGCCACCGAGCTGCTGTCCCCCCCTGGGGGCAGAGCCACGGACCTGCTGTGGGGCGTGGGGGTCCCCCGGAGCCGTCGGAAGCGATATCTCTCCCCCCGCGACATGAGCGTGATTTTGGACTACCACAACCAAGTGCGGGCACAGGTGTCCCCTCCCGCCGCCAACATGGAGTATATGGTGAGTCGGGCTCCGGCGGGGTGTTTGGGGGTCCACAGCTCTTGGCTGCTGCCGTGGGGTCGAGGGGCTCGCCCGTGATGTGGGCACCCAACCTGGGGGGGACAGGGCACGCACATGGGGATGTCAGGGTGCTGCCCCGGGTTCGCAGATGGATGCCGGTCGCAGGGGACGTTTCGCATCCCTGGTGCAGGGCAGACCCATGCAGCCCCTGAGCACAAGGGATGGAGTCCCAACAGGGTGGTGTTTCCACCCGGTGCCACCTCTGGTCCTGTGCCTGGGATGCCTGGGAGCTTGCTGGCTGCAGGATGGCGGGGTCCGTCCAGTTGAGGTGCAGAGGTAGCATTAGGGGAAGGGAGGTGGTTACAAGCATGAAAAGTGCAGGTCCCAAACCAAAACCCAGGTGGCCAGGAGGGACGGCGTGATCCCAAGCTCCAGGGTCCCTTGGGAGCTGGTGCAGGAGTGTACCCAGGGATGCCAGCCCCGGGGAAAAGAAATGTGCAGAAGTGAGATGGAGAGGGACTGAGCAGCCTCACCAGGTTGGGCACCTCCTCCGGACGAGGGCCACCCTGGGCAGAGCCTTCCCCAGGTTGTCACCACCCTGCTTGGAGCTCCTAAGCTCCAGCCCTGAAGGGAGGAGAGATGGGGAGCCACCAGGAGGAGGGATTTCAGCCGGCACAGAGTGGGACCCTTGGCGCAGGAGGTGCCATGTGCTGCTCTGCTCCCAGGGAGAGGACCGGAGCTCTGATGGAGCAGCTGGGTGGTCCCTGGATGTGGGTTTGGGAGACACAGGCGGCAGCTCGGCTTGTTGGGTACCACAGCAGGTCAGATGTGCCTGGGAGCATCCTGCGTTGCTTCTTGCTCGGCCTAAATTCCTGCCTTCCTAAATAACTCTCTCAGGCGTCTCCCCAAGGCAGCTCAGGATGGGTGAGGAACCTTTAAATAATGCATGAAGGAACCAGCTGTCCTCACCAGTTACTCTGTGGCCAGGGCTGCGGTGGAGGGCTGGGATGGCTGTGGGTTTTCCCCCTGGATTCCGCTCCACCTTCTGCAGAAGGAGCTCATTCCTGGAGGGAAATGCACACACAGGGCTTGCACTGCTTCAGGGCACCCGTGCTCTGCCTGGGCAGTGGGCGCTCTCCGTGCCCAGGAGCTGTGGTGGGCAGCTGGGGCGGTTCATCGCTCCTGGACGCGCTGCCCTGCTTCCTGCAGGCTTTTCCCAGCCCGATGTGTGAGCCGTATTTTTTGGACACCCATGGGTGCTCAGAAACACCCCCTGAAGCCCACAGGAGTGGGTTTCTGCTCTCCTCTGGGCACCCAAAATCCCTGCCTGCCCTTTTCCTTTCCTCCTGGCCAGGTGTGGGATGAGCGGCTGGCCAGGGCGGCAGAGGCGTGGGCTGCGCGCTGCCTGTGGGACCACGGCCCCCCCCAGCTGATGAAATACGTGGGGCAGAACCTCTCCATCCACTCGGGCAGGTGAGTGTTCCTGGGGACCCCCCACAGCCCACAATGCTGGAAGAGGAGGAAGAGGAGCAGCAGCCCCTTGGTTGAGGAGCAGAGAGGTTCTGAGCTGGGGTTGCGGAGGACTGGGATACAACCAAGAGGCACATCAACTCCCCCGGGAGAGGAGGGTCCAGCTCTCGCAAGAGGGTAGATGTGGGAAACCAGAGGTGCCTGCTGCTCGGCTGGGGAGTATGGCATTATTTCCCTCTCGGCCGAGCACACGGACCAGGGAGATGTGGGTCCTGGATCTCCACCATCCGGCTGAATGCTCAGGTGCCTCCAGCAAGGGCCAGGTCTTCTGGCCTTCGGTATGAGTGGACTTGACAGAAGGACATCATTGCCCCCGCTCCATCCCACTTCTCTCCCCTATTCCCTCTACGTGGAGACTTTCTTCCCCTCCTCTCCCTCACCCATGACCTCCGAGGTGGAGAGGCTCCACCTTACGCAGGGCACCTTTTGCAGGTACCGCTCTGTCGTGGACATGGTGAAATCATGGCACCAGGAGAAGCAGCACTACTCCTTCCCCCACCCCCGCGAGTGCAACCCCCGCTGCCCCTCCAAATGCAGCGGCTCTGTCTGCAGCCACTACACGCAGGTGAGCACCGAAGCCCCCCACGGCCCCCCCACGGCCCCCCCACAGCCCCCCAGGACCTCACTGCAAACCAGGGGGCAGCCCAGAGTGCCTTGGGCTGCTGCTGTGCAGGGAGCAGCCCTTCTCCCAGCAGCAGCTGGGATCCGGGATCAAATCCTGGCAGCTGCCTGCTCCCGATCAGGCAGCAGGGCTGGCAGCAGGCAGCGCGCCTGCCGGAGGGGTGCAGGCAGCCTCTGGCGATGCCCTCCCACCCTGGGTCCCTGCGGGAACTGGGCTGCTTGCATGGAAGTCCCAGGGGCTCACAGCCTGCTCAAGTGCAGCTGGGACCTTCTGGCCAGTTGGCTGGGACGTTTTCATTCTTTTTAAGGTTTTTTCCCTGCTTTGGCCTTTTTATTACCCCACTGGCATCTCAAAGGTAGTGAGGAGAAAAAAAAAAGCGCCTTTGTGCTTTTGCTGAGCGTGAGTCCTCTCCTGTGTGATGGAGAGGCTTTATAGCACCCAGCCATGTCCGGCTCCCTGGGAATGTCCTCCGGCACATTCGCCGGCAGCCTGGCTGGCACAAGCTGGAAAACCTCCCTCTGCTCCCCTGCTCGGTGGCGAAGCAGTGCCAGCCCCTAGTTACCTCCCCTGCACGGCTCCAGCCTTTACCCGAGCATCTGCATCCCTGTGCGGTTCGTCCATGGAGATGCTCCGGGTTGCAAGTAGGCAAGATGACGCATTTTTTTTAAGGAAGAAATTCAGCCTAGAGAGGCTTTAGGAGGAGCTTCTGCTTCTGTTTCACCTCGCTGTGTGCAGGGTAAGCTACCGGTGAGGTTTGGGAACTAATTTGGGTAAATAGGAGAAGTGACCCAGACTCTGCTGCTCATTTAAGTGAGCGTGGCAGGGCAGCCCCTTGCAGGGCAGCACAGGCTTCAGGCAAAAGACGGGCAGTGAGAAATCACCCCCTGGTGATGAAACACTGCCCGTGGTGGGCACAGCATCCAGCCTGAGAAGTGTGGGCAGGCGGGATGCCATCCCCTGGTGGGAGGCAGCCCTGCGCTGGGGTCCCGGGGTGGCCGGAGGTGGGACCCCTGGGCGGGCGGTCACCGACAGTGCCTGTTCTCTGTCCCGGCGCAGATGGTGTGGGCATCCTCCAGCCGCCTGGGCTGCGCCCTCAGCACCTGCGCCAACGTGCAGGTGTGGGGCAGCACGTGGCGGCACGCCATCCTCCTCGTCTGCAACTACGCCATCAAGTAAGTGCATGGAGGGAAGGCTCCCACCCCGTGCCATCCTCCCTCCTCGCTCCGGTGCTGGCGGCGAGGTGATGGCGCTCAGAGGTGATGCCCTCCTCTCTTTTTAGGGGCAACTGGCTGGGAGAAGCGCCATACAAAGTGGGGCGGCCCTGCTCAGCCTGCCCCCCCACCTACGGCGGGGGCTGCTCCAACAACATGTGCTTCACTGGACTCAAATCCAACCAAGTCAGCTGGTTCTAGGGCTGCAGCCCTGCGAGGAAGCCCCCGCCAGTGGGGATGGGGTGAACCAGAATTATTTATAACACTGACCCCCCCAGCAGCCCGGCAGTCCACCCTGCTTCATCCCTAGTGCCGCGTAGGAAACTGCTTTTTTAACACCCCTCTCTGGCAGCGCTCGCATTGTCCGGCTGCTTCCCACTTTGGGGGGAATAGGGATGGTTCAGGTCCCTATTTAATGAAATAGGGACGGTTTGGGGGTGTGCGGAGGGAGCGGGGCTGGCTGGCATGGTCCCTGCTCTGCGGGCTCGGGGGGCTTTCCCCACTGCCCCTCACCTGTGCTAAGGCACAGGCTGGTGTAAGCGAACACCAAGACGTTCCCCTCGTGGCAAGTGGCTGGAGGAGCAGTGGGGAGCTCCGAGCGTGCCCCCTGCTTCACGGCAGCCCCTCCGGCCAGAGGGCCCCCGTCTCCGAGCCCCCCAATAAAGCAGCCTGGAGACCCCCGTGCTCGTGTCCGTCCTCCCTCACTCGCAGCCTGGAGCCTCGGGGTAACACCGAGCCGGTGCCTTTGCTCTGGTTTTGGGGGTAACCAGCGAAGGGGTGCAGAAGCCCCCGGCAAGGCCATGGGCCACAGCTGCAGGAGATGCCCGGGTGCTTTGCTCCATCGTGTGGGAGAAGCCAGCACTGCCGGGACACCCGGTGATGATGACGTTGGAGACCCATGAGCACCCTGTCCCCCCCAGGCTGCCCCACACCACCCCACTGCCCTGCCTCACCCCCAGTGCTACTGAGGACCCCGTTATCCACTCCCTCTCCCTTTCCAGGACCTCTCAGCACTCAGCAAACTAGGGGGTCCTCACATTCCCAGCCTTGGGTCTGAGCCTCTGGCTGCAGATTCCTGCGCCGCAGCCCACCGCACCCCGGCAGCCCCCTCCCCGCTCACCCCCACCCCGCTGCACGCTCCCTTGGGATGTATTTTCCCATCCAGAGGAGCAGATAGCCCTAATTTTGTCCCCTGGGGGATGCAGTGTTTTGATAGCCGGGGTGCTGGGGGTCCCGGGACTGGCAGGGACCCCTCGGTGCCTTCTCCAGCCCAGACCTTTCCTGAGATGTACAGGAGGCCCTACGCTGCCGGCCGATCACTTATTCAGCTCCAGCTCTGGATCCCCAAGTATTTGGCATCATCTCAGCAACACACAGCCCTGCTTGCCTGAGCGCAGCCCCCCGGGAGCAGGGGCTGCTCCTGCCATGGAGCCACCAGGGGCAGAGAGGCTTTGCCTCAAGGTCCAGAACTGTAGCTGCACACTCTGGACCATCAGGTCCCTGGGGCCTCACGTGGGTGCTGCAGTCCAGGAGGGAGAACAGATGTCCATGAGTGGCCACGGAATCTTGTGGGTCCCTCTGATTTGAGGAGGAGCTGCAAACGCCCTGTGCCCTGGCCCCGTGTTCAGGGTACCGCCCTGCATCCCACTGCAGCATCCCTACGGCTCCCCATCCCCAAGTGACCCCTCCGGTTTTGCATGCGGGGGACAAGCCCTGACCCATGGCCGGGGTGTTTTGCCCCTTGTGCCTCAGCTGGGCTCTGCTCTGCCTGTGCCAGCGTGTGCTAGCCCCCCTGGCTCATCCCATAGCCCTTTGCCCACTGGCAGGCTCAGCCCCTTGCCCACTGGCAGGCTCAGCCCTGGTTTTCCCATCGCGGGTGGGCGATGGCACAAAAACTGGCAGCACTTGGGGCGTTGCAGGGCTGGATCTGTCCCCCCCCCTTCCCCCTGTGGCCGGGGGTGAACCCCAGCCCGGCGGCTGCCCTGGCCTTGACACCGAGTGGAAACGGGAGCCCCAAAAGAGTCCAGTAAAAGCCGTGTTTGAGTTTCTAGCTTGGCAGCAGTTACTATAGCTACAGCAACGGCACCTTGCAGATTGGTTTCCATAAGAGCTTGGTTACTATTTAACATCTCCACCCACATTAGCCCTGATTAAGCGAATCAATAAGATAACAGGAGAGGCAGGTTTCCTTGCCCTGCCTCTCGCGCTCCCTCCTGCCTTCACCTAGTTCCTCAGTGAAAGACATTTTTATTTATTTATTTAGATTTCTTTTTATTCCTCCACTTCCTCTGGTTTTCGCCCCAAGTCCCCATAGCAGTAGCCGGCGAGACATGGTCAATGTAAGCACCCAGCTAAGCGCTAAGATGGAGGCTCCATATGGTGAGTACAGCGTTCCCATCGCCCGCGCTGCCGCCCCGGCGTCGCTCGCGGGAAGCGGGGTTGGGAGCGGGCAGAGCCCCCGGCCCCACATCCTGGCCCCACCGCGCTGCCCGGCCCCTGCCGGCTCAGGCACCTGCAAAGGCATGAAGGCAGAAAAAAGGGTCCTTGATTATTTTTTTATATGATCTATATATACATATATATATATATATATTTTCTCACTTTCGCTCTGCTCGGCTGGAAGAAGAAGGCACGTGGCTGAGGTCCGACCCGCTGGCAGAGGGGCTGCTGCAGGGTTCGCAGAGAAGTGGAAGCAGTGTAGGAAGGAGGTGACGTGCTGCCTTAGGACGCGCAGCCAGCTCCCATGCAAAGGCTGCGGGCGGGCGGCCGGTGGCACACCTGGGCTGCGGGAGCGGGCACAGCTCCGCCAGCGCCGCTGCTCTCGCCCGGGGCCGGGCTGGTGGTAACGCCGGGCAGGTTTCCCAGCAGGGAGTGGAGTGCCCGGACAAACGGCATCCTCCGGTCCCTGCGGTGCAGAGCATCGGGTGGGATGCCGCTGCCCGGGGCGTCCCAGCCGCAGGGAGATGCCCGCCAGGCCTGTGCCCAGGCTGCCTGGGTGGCACAGCGGGTAGAAGCCCCGGACAGCCCTGTGCCACAGCTCTCCTTGGCTGTGCCGGCCGCCAACTGCCAACAAACGTACATGGGCACCAGGGGACAGGTCCCCTGGCCTGGGGCTGCCATCAGCCCATCGTTACTCGCGGGATGGGTCCAACTGTGCTGCAGCTTCCTTGGTCCCATGTGATCTGGGAACCCCAGTTCCCTGGGCATGGCCAGGGTGAGGAGTGAGGCCTCAGCAGAGGAGTTCTCACAGTTACAAGGTTCTCCAGCCCATCCCTGTGGCTCTCCATCACTCTCCATAGCTCTCTATCACTTCCTTGTGGCTCTCTGTCACTCTCCATGGCTCTCCATCACTTCTCCTGGCTCTCCATCACACCCTGTAGCTCTTCATCAGATACCATGGCTCTCCATCATGCTGCCTTGCTTCTCCTCACTGTATTTTTCACATCTTGCTCCGCTTCCCTTTTACCGCATCCCACCCATGAGCACACCCAGCCCCACCAGCCATTGCATGTGCTGCAGCCAGGTCCCAGAGGGTTTGTGGAGCTCCCAGGCCCCTGTTCTGGGTGGTGGCTTCTCTTGCTCCAGGCCTGCATCCTCCCACGGGTACCACCTCCAGCCATAACCCTTCCCTGTGCTGGGCATCCATGCTGCAGCGAGGTCCCATGCCACTTTGCCCCAGCCCCCAGCACTTCAGTACTCTCCAGTTCACTTGATTTTTTGGCCCCACAGTGAGCCACGGCCAGATGCGGGGCTCATCCGCATTTTGGTGGGTCCACGGTCCATTGCGATGGAAACATACAGGTGTTGCATAGGACCTGCAATAGTGTTGCTGGGCCGCGCTGGAGTAGGGAGCTACAGTCAAACAGTTATGAAATGCTGAGTTTTACCCATTTTTAGCGGGTCACCCATTTGTCCGTCCCAGGCCCACAGCAGCCGGGGCTCTGGAGGAGCTCCCATCACCTCTGAGCCGCAGGAGCCAGCAGCAGGACAGGGCCTTGCATAAAGCCAGGCTCACAAAAACGCCGAGTTTTTGGTCTGTTCAGTGCAGGCTGTGGTTTTGTGTCCAGCTGGTGCTGCTCAGACGATGTGCAAGGAGCCACGCGATGAAGGCTGCTCGTGGGCGGGTAGAAGGAAGGCTTGATGCCTCTGCGACGTACAGAGGGTAGGGTCCCGGAGCGAGGACACCCCTGCGGGCTGGCCCAGCAGAAGCAGGTGCTGAGCATCCTCCAGGCTGACGCCCCAAGGCAGGCGTTGTGCAGGAAGGGACGCCTCTCCCTCTCTGCTGCTGCGGGGGACGTGGCTCCTGACCCACCGAGCTCGCAGGGACTGACTTGTGCCTCATCTGCAGGAGAAGGGGAGGCTCAAGTGACGATCCCATCAGTCTGGGGGACATGGCAGTGCCGGGTGGCTGGGTCTGGGTGTCCCCAAATCCAGGGTGCCTGTGTCCTGCTTTGCCCCGGGGAGCAAAGCCAGCCTCATTTCTGCAGCGAGCAACAGCCTTTGCCTGACAGATGCAACGCAAGGAGCTGAACAAGCTCTTTAATCACTTACAATTAAGTTATTCTGCCCACTTGCAGCTGGCTCTAATGCGAGCAGCCGCTTGCCAGCCCTGGCACACCGGTGACCTTAAACACAGGCAGGCAAACATTTCTGCCATTAATTTTCTCCTGTTTTTTTCTTTTTTTAATCATGATTTTCTCCTAATTTTTCAGCCTGAGGGTCAGTGACTGAGCCGTGGGCCAAGCCGGGGCAGAGGCAAGCAGAATCACTGCACATCCCACCCGCGGCCACTCTCCCCATCTGCTTCTGTGGCCAAACAAAGGCTCCCTCTGGCCAGCACCCGCTGCCGGCCAGCCTGCCGCGGGAACGGGCTGCCGAGCGTGGGGCCTGGCAAGGGGGGAGGGAGAAAAATAAGATGAATAAAAAAAAGCGAGATGGAGCTCCCAGAGCAAAGCAAGAGGAAACTCAGAGTGTTGGCAGAAGGAGGGGAGTCCTCATAAATAGAACAGGTGAAAAAGTTATCCAAATAGAGGCGAGGAAGGGCTGGCGGGGATGGGGGACTGGGCAGCGTCTGGCTTCTCCAGCAGCCTGCAGCGCCGTGGGGATGGGATGGGATGGGGATGGGCTGACGGCAGGGTGGGCACAGCAGCCGGGATGCGCCATGGGGCAGAGAGAAAAGTGGTGGCCAAACCCGCCCCAGGGTCACCGGGAAGTTTATTCCCTTGGAAAGCAACAGGGGTGCTCCACGCAGTGGTGTCAGTGCTGAGCCCAGCCGTGCCCACCAGCATTGCCCGCGTGGCCAGCTGGGACGGGCCACTCCAGCGGGCATCGCACTGGCATTGCCGGTGCTCAGCCAGTGGGTGCACATCAGGCTCCACCAGATGAGCCTTCAGCCTTGGTGGGGGTGATACAGTTATTTTCAGTTTCCCTTGATCGACAGAAAGATTTTCTTGTTTTTCCATCTCCCCATCTATCTCAGAGGCTTCAGCATTTCAGCATCCATTTGAAGCCTGGGCTAGATTCCAAGGGGAAAGACGGGTGCCAGCACTCGGCCTCGGGATGGTGAGCAGCTCCATCCCGCTCTTTGCAGCAGCAGCAAGAGCACAGAGTGGGGTGTCCCCCCCACTGCAGCTACTGCAGCCCTCCCCATCCACCCTCACCCCCAAAGGCCGCTGGCATTCTCCCTAAACCATACCTTGGGGGGCACTTATTTCCCTCCCATCAGACCTGTGCCTTGGTTAAAGGACTTGGAGGATGCCCTGCTGGGCGGTGACAAAGGTGGCCTGTCCCCAACACCCTGTGGGGTCCCTGGGCGAGAAGGGAGTGATGCCACAGCTCCTGGAGTGCCGTGGGGCTGGGGGCAGGTTCAGCATCCTCACCTGCACCCGCTGAGGATGGGCTGTGAGCTGGAAAGGGCTCCTCTGGGTGTGCTGGTGCAAAATCCCCGCAGGAGGCTGCAAACGGGTATGTGAGAGGGTAGGGGATGGAGAGGGGGCAAGGAGACAGGCCCCTCCCAGGCAGCGAGGAGGCGACAAGCCCCCAGCTCCATCTTTATCCTCCTGATGAAACTTGGGCACAATCCAGGCAATTACGCTCAATCCCAGCACAGGCAGCACCGCTCCTTCGTATTTCAGGTGCAGCTCTTGGAGCCGGGGATTCCCAGGGCCGGTGGTTACAGCAGGGGCTGGCGCATGATCGGGGCCGGCTCCATAAAGCAGCTTTGGAAATGCGCTGAAAAATGCAAGACGTCAGAGCTGCTCAGGCTTTTTGGTCAGATGTGGTGAATAGTTTCAGCTGAAGAACATAAAAGGGGGCAGAATTTCTAAGTATTTTTATTTTTCACTGCAAAGCAATTATTTTTCATTGCCAAATGGGTCTAATTTTTTATAGCTTTCCCCTAGATACGGCCCAAACTGAGCTTTCCCCCCTCGATTTTTCATGTCAGCTGCTATTTAATTCCTCTGATTACTCCTTGGGCTCTGTGTCCGTGGCCCGGAGGCTGTCGGGATGGGTGGGTGTTAGGACCGTCCCCGTCAGTTGTTGGGGGTGGCTGGGTCAGCACTTACCGGTGCAAGAAACAGCTGAGCAGGGTCTTGCTGCACCCAGGAATAAGCACTGGTATTTAGATGCGGTGAAAAGGGACAATCACTGCTTTAACTGCTGTGGCCTGGTCCCGAGTGCTGTTTGCTGGTGCTTGGTGGAGGGAAGAGCCCCGGGCAAGAGCTTGGGATGCTCCCCATGGCGCGGGGGGCCGCAGGGATGCTGCTCGGGTGTTGCAGGGCGGCTGTGCTTCCCCGCAGGGCTGCAACTTCGCCGCGCCGGGGCGGCCGCCTCACCCCTGCCGCTCGTCTGGCCAGCAGCACACCCTCACCTCCGGCTGCGCTGGAAAACCCGAAGGGATTTTTATACGGGGGAGTGAGCACAGAGGGCTGCTCTCAGCTGGCAGCGAGCTCCAGCGCTGGGAGGCGAGCAGCGCGAGGCTGGGGAAGGCTTGAGGAGCGCCCAAGAGCTATTTTGAGCTCCGCAGGGCAGGGGTAGGTCTGCAAGTCAGACGTGCGCGGTTATTCTTCCGCCGACATTTCTTAAACGGCACTAAAAACCAATTTTCTTTAAAGTGAGTGCAAGGGGTGGTGAGTGGTGGTGGTGGTCCGGCAGACAGCAAGCTCTGGACAATTTTCCTTTAAATACAACAATATTTGCAGCAGGGCCAAGGCCAGTGCAGGGGACAAGGCAGCACACATGGCAGAGCCAAGGGGTATGGCAGGCAGGGGACACACCTGCAAGTGTCACTGACAGTGGGCTTGGGGTTAGAAGGGGGCAAAGACTGCAAAAAAAGGTCTGCGACTGTTTGTGTTCAGGTTCCTTCTCTGTTTGCTTTCCTCAAATATTCAAGCAAACAAGGTTTCTGGCAGAAATCTTTGTGGAAACGGCAAATGTTGCAGAATTTTCATGGAAGGCAAGTTCCAAGGTAGTGTCTGTATCGTGGAGCCAGGGCTGACAGCTCTGCTCGCCTGCGCTGGGCACAGGCACCACATTCCCACCGGGGCCTCCGAGCTAAGCCAGGTCCCAGAAGCAATCACTCCCAGGAACGGCTCCTGCCCAAGCTTCAGTCTGAGCACCAACAGCAACTATCCATCAAATCCCTTCAGGAAGTACATGCCTCAAAACATAATGCCGTGCTCTGGATAACGCACCGAACGTGCGAGAGGAGCAGCTCCGTGCAGAGTGAGAGGCTCATGGAAAGGCACCAGCAGACGGGAAGCAGATGGATCCTGGCTCCAAAACGCTGGGGGTCTGCATGGCTGAACCAGACTTTCTGTCCCAAAATGCTCCAGCCATTGGAGAGACTCTGCCTGTGGCCCTGTGGTACTAGGAGCTCCGGTTGCTGAGAGGCAGATGGGGACCATCACTGTGGGCTCAAGCCCTCTGAGATGCCAGCACCAAGATGTCCCTGCAGGCTCAGCTGGTGCTGGCATCTCCCACTGGGAAGAGGACTAGAGATGGGGAATGAGTAATATCATGCGCCACCTGCTGTGTGTCACCATGATCTCCTCTGTGATGATGCCCTGGGAGCTCTAGCACCTTCTCCCTCTCTGGGAGAGGGACCCTACCCATGGCTTTGCCCATCCACCCTCAAACTCATCCATCAGGATGGGTGGCTCAGCTCCTGCCACCAAGTATGGGGCACCCGATCCCACCAACGTTGGACCAGCAGGCACCTTTCACTTGCCTCTGCACCAGAAACCTGTCCTGGCCATGGGTGTGTGTGAGATTTTATAGGAGATAACTCCTGGGAAAGTGGGAAACACGGGGAGAGCCATACACTCAGCTTCCTGGCATGGCCCAACGTTCTGGTTAAGAGAGCCAATGTCAACAGATAGACCTGAAGGAAGGAGCAAAACCAAATACATGGGCACTTCTCAGAACAAGAGCTGTAAAACCTGCGCAAACCTGAACAAGTGCCACAACACGCTTTTATGCAGTCAGAATCAATAGTCGAGCCCACTCGATGTGTTTGCCGACACATAAACGACAGCCACCGCGCTGCGTTTATGGCCCAGCACCGTTCTATGGCCCAGCACCGTTCGTGGAGGCTGCAGAGCCCAGCTCCTCCCGACCCGCTTGTCCACTTCTCTCCCCCTCTGTTCATAGGGGAGGCTTGTCATTTTGTCCCCAAAGCCTTGACACCCTATGATAAAAGCTGCTGCTGCTCCTCATCTCCAGCGTGCCAGCCTGCCCACCGCTTCCAGCCGACCAGACAAGTCCTGCATCCCACCCATCATGTCCATCAGGATGGCAGGCTCCACCCCCCCCACCACCCCCGGTGAAAAGCAACAGCCCAGCCCGGGAAGAGGATTCACTGGTGCCAATGTCGCCCAAGGAAATTTGGCTACAGACTGCGAGGCTGGGCAGGGTGTCAGGTTAATGGACAGGGCAACACTGCGGGGCTCAGTGGAAGGCAGAAAAGAGCAACCACCCCATGGAAAAAAACCAACTTGCTGCGTTGTGGGTCCCCATCCAGCAAGTTGTGTGGCCTCTTGTTGGCAGTCGCCACCTCTCGTGAGCAGGATCAGGTCATGCTCTGAGGACGGGCAGGCTCACCCTGGTCAAGATGCCGCAGCAGGGAGGAGCAGAGAAGGCACTGATGGGTGCCTGGGGGATCCAGCCCACGCAGAGAGTCTGGCGCTGGCACGGCAAAGGTGGCACCGGGAAATGAAGGGCGGGATAAGGAGGCAGGAGTGGCAAGCAGCCGGGCTTCAGACCCACAGCCCTGGCTGCTCCCCTGCCCAGAGTCTGCTGCCTTCAAGGACTAAATGGTGGTGGGATGGAGGTGGTGGCTTTGCTACCGCATGGACACCCTGGTGGAAGCAGAGCCGGGTGCTGCCATGGCTCATCCATGGGTGTGTGACCGGGGACTGCCACCGACTGGGAGAAACCTCTGTTGACCTGGGTGTGTTTCCCTGTTACAGGCGTTAAAGCCAATGAGGAAACAGAGTGGTGAAGGGATGTGTCATGGGGTTATGCCCAGTTCAGAGCCAGTCCTGTCCTTGATGCTTCTCCTGGCCCTGCCTGGTCACACTGGGCATCTACCCCCGCCACCAGCACAGCCCTTCCAGGGCACGGAGCAGAGGTACGGACCAGCTGGGTCATTTCCCACCCCTGATCCATCAGGAGCCTTCTGAAAGCTGCTGGCAGCCCTGTGTGCTCCAAACTAATTCGTATGAACGCCAGCAGCGCGGGCTGGGAGCGGAGACTCACGGAGACAGGACGGGAACTGTTTCGGAATGGTTTTGCTCCATTAGACTCGTGCCTTCGAGACAGGGCTTGGGGTCCGACATCTCTGGAGGGCAGGAACGAACTCTCTACTCCTTGGCACAACGAAAGCAGAGGCGAACTTGGCAGGAGGAAAGCCATCCAAGGAGGAAGGAAAGTGCAGGAAAATGGGTGTTTCAGATGGGCTTGGCCCTGCAGGCAGTTCCTCCAGGCACAGAGGCTGAGCACAGCCACACTCACTCCCCGCCCTGGTCGGGATCACGGCCGTGCAGCGCGGGGCTGCATTGCAAAGGTGTCCTGTTCTCCCTTACAGCATTGAATTCATTGCTCCGGGCCTGTGAAAACCCAGGGAAGTGTCACTCTAATCCCTCACTGAATTTCCCTCCTCCTGGCTAAGCACGGCCACACACGCCAGCACATCACTCCCTGCACAGGAGAAAAATCTTGGTGTTCAGTGGCCTCTGTGCTCCCCTCTGGACCGGGGCCAAATGAGTCGACATGAGAATGTCACAGCAGCTTCATCTCCCCCAAAAAAAAGCAGAGAGTGCTTTGGTGGCAGAGAGGGTTTTTTTGTGGCCTGGCAGTTGCAAAATCCCTTTTCTTCCTGCTGGGCTTGCCTGCAAGGCACTACCCGAAATCTCGGGCTCTCTGGGACGTGGAGGCTCCTGGATTCCCCATTGACAGCACCAATGTGCACAATCGATTAAGAAATCTCAATCCTGAGAGTTTTCCAGGTCCCAGTTTCCCTGGGAGAGGAGGGCATTGGCACAGAGCAGGCAGGTGCCTGGGGAGCCACCGGCAGGCTCCAGCAGCGATGCCCCAGGGTGGTTTGAACCATTGGAGATGCTCTGCGGGCTCTGCAGGGGACAAAGCCCAGGGCTGCCCAAAGATGGGGAGCACCACGTGTGCCGCTCCCCCCTGCTACCCTGCTCCGTCCTCGCTTCTCCCGGCCCTGCATGTCGTGATGGCAGCTGGGAGGGGAGACAAAGGTTGTTTCTCAAGGATATGGTGTTCTGGGTATTTATATAGAAACATTTTAAAGTGAAAGTGGCCAGCCTCTTCCCGGAGAGGGAGTCTGACCCGCTCCCGCTGTTAAACACATCAAGGCACATTTTCTGGAGCAGCCTCTTAGAGCTGCATGTGCAGTCAGGCACCCCCTGCCCCACAGAAATGCAGTGACAGGCCAGAGGCCAGGGTGAGGGCACCTCAGAAAGGTGGCCCAGAAAGCAGCAGGCATCACTGCCGGGCACCGGGCCACAAACCTGGAGCCACCTTATAATTCCCCTCCGGGTAGTGGCCATAACCCTTTAAAACCTGTGTCTCTGCGGCAAAAACTCCTGCTCCCCATCAAATCTCATTGTGACCAGCATTAAGGGATTAGCTGGTCCCTGCCGCCGCACCACAGCCAGCTCCCGGGGATGGCTCCTGCCCCGCAGCCCGCGGGGGTCTTGCCAGCTGCACGGCCCCATCCGAGGGCGAGACTCCCCTAGTTCTGCCCGCAGAGCTGAGCGCCCCTGGAAGATGAATGGCAGCAGATACGACCTGCTCCAGGAAACACCAGGTACCCCCCGTGCTCCCCCTGGCACTCGCACCAGGGAGAGAAGTAGCGGCGTAGCCAGCGCTGCAGAGGTTCTGTGAATGAAGGGCATCGGCAACCCCACCATGGGGTGTCCAGGGGGGCTTCAGAGCAGCTGAAATAGGCTCATCCCCCACATACCTATTGCTGGTCCCCATCTGAGGGGACCCCCAAGTCTCTGGTTTCTGTTTGGCTTTGTGCAGCATGAACGTGCCAGGTTTGTGGGTGGCGATGCCTAGCGTCCCCAGGCTAGGTTCTGGGGCTCTCGAGAGAGACACCCCGATGCGGGTGGCACGGTGGAGTGGGTGCTGCGGCTCCCTGAGGAAAGAGGTGGTGGAGCCGGGCAGGCATCCCACAGATAACCCGGTGACTGCCCACACCATTTGGGAAACGAACTGGTCGTTCTCAGGCCAGTTCCCCGTGTCTGGCACTGCTGCCCGGGGACGGATCCTGCCCTGGTCCTGCCCTGTTTGCTGCTGCTCCTTAGCCAAAGAGGTCTGCAGCAGGACTTACCCAGCCCTCATGAGGAAAGCTTAAAAGCAACTAAGAGAAAAACAGTTTCAATGCAAGCCTTGCCGGTTGCATAGAGCTTTTACTAGAAAGGTTTTCTGGGTCCCCCTCTGTGGCCACCTCCAGTGCAGGTCCCCCAGTGGCCATCTCCGTGCTCAGCCCCAGGGCCCTAGGCACGGAGGTGAGGCAGGGGTGATGCTGACTGGGCTCAGGGTGCTGTGGGGGGGTTTGCAGGCACTCAGACATGTTTCGAGCATCCCCAGCCCTGGGAGCGCTGCGCCTCGTGAAGCCTCATCCACAAAACACCACCCCAGCCCTGGCACGACCCTGGGGCACAGCAAAAATCCTGGGGCTCCTCCTGCTTGAGCAATTCTACCGCCCCAAGCAGGGCTTGTGCCGGTGGTGGGGTTTGTGCCTCCTAGGACAGCCTGTACCCTGAGCCACCATCCCGCGGGACGAGCTCCCCACGTCAGCGCCGCGCTGGGAGCCACGTGCTGCGAGCTGCTCCCAGCAAATACCTGCGCACTTTATCAGCTGGCGATTGATTTAGAAAAGTTCATGGCTTCAGCGTCCCATGATACGTTTACTAGAAATGGTTCATTTCCTCAAATGATGTAGTTTATGGTCATAATATATTTTAATTTCTTTATGATACAAGAGGCCAAGGGCACTGGGCCTTGCAGGAATGCAAAGGGACAAATAATATTGTTATCCTGTCTTGGAGACAAAGGCTAAATAGCAGTTTGCCATGTTGTCTGTTAGCCAGGAGCCAGGCAGCTGGCACTGCAGTGTCCTGGACATGGGTTTATGGGACTGTGGAGACATGTGATCCCCTCCCCTTGTCCCCTTGCATGTAGAAAGCTCCGATGTTCCCATACCTTGCTTTCTCCTGTGGGTTTTGTTTGTGTGGCAGTAGACAGGATGGTTGGACAGCATCAGAGAGTGCTGTGGTGGCCACGGGCTGCAGGGCTGTGAAACTGGTGGACGTGGAGCTCCTGAGTACTGTTTTGCTCCCACTTACCCCTCTGGCACCTGCTGGGCTCTGGCAATTGAGGACACTGGGGACAAGACAGGCTCTTCAGGCACCCTGCACACTCCTGCAGAGAAAAAGCATTTTGCACTAACTTGTTTCCTTTTGACTCCAGAAAGCAGAATCTCTCGAATTTTAAGTTACCACACCCCCCCCCTTTTTTTTTCTTATTTTTTTCCATGCCCAGCCTACCTTTCCCAGTTCAGACCTGACCAGTGCTCCCACCTACGGCAGCCTTCCGCCTTCCCTGTGCTGCCTCCCGTCAGACACACACGTGGCCCTTTCCTGAGATGCTCCCCCACATTTCAGGTCCCTGAACTTTGTCTTTGCCAGCCCGCCCGGCGCAGGAGGAGGGCAGCTGGAGCAGCCCATGGCTGTTGCATTCAGGAAGATGCTTTTTGCCCTTGAGGAGCCCTTGACTTGCCCTCCTCCGGGGACATGGGCTCAGACCGTCCCTCTGCCGCCCTCACCGCCCTGCAGCTCTCCCTCCACACCCCCAGCAGCTTTGCAGCCTTTTGCCTTAATTTCTAGCGAGGCCCGAGCCCCAGCAGCGACTGGAGATCACTTCCAGCCATGGCTTGCTGTTGCATCCACAGAGAAGAGAAGAGAAATTTTTAAAAAAGCAAAACTTGCTTTGTAACCTTTGTTGATTTTGGCTGCTCTCCTCCTCTACCTATTGCTCCACCAGCTGGAACGATTCAGGGGCTGTTTCATGTGTGTATAATGAACACGTAAAGTCGACGAAACCTAAAAGCCCTGCAAACAGCTGGCAGGGGTGATGGGAGAGACTCGCTCGCCTGCCAGACTGTGAGCTCAGTAGGGTTCTTTTCCCTGGGAAGCTGCAAGATTACTTCAGTTCCAAAGGGATCATATCCACCTGCTAAACAAGTTCTCCCCAGGTCCAGAAATGGGCTGCTGCGATCCCTGCCATACTAAAGGCGTGAGCTGGCCAGGCAAGAAAGGCAATAAGTGCTTATTGCTGGCAGCAAAGCCCCTCTCCAGCGCTGCTGCTTCCCCATGGCTTCTGATCCCCAATTTAAATGGGGCTTAAACCACTGGATTCGAGCTGAGCAGCTGCCAGCGTAGACAGTGAACCTGGAGCAGCGCGTGGCAAAGTCACAGTTTTTCTGGATTTGCTCCCAAATAGGCAGGAGATGTTTTGCTGGGAAGCGTCCGGGTGTCCGTTGGGGTGGGGTTTGGATAGAGTGCAATGCTCCCCTGTAGGGTTTGGATGGGGCAAGCGGGATCAGTGGTGGGAGCTGTAGCTTGGGCCAAGTTGCAGCCTGTGCTGTAATGGAAGAAAATGAATCTAACAGTTCCTCTTCCTCACTTGGTCTTGGGCTCATTGCGTGATTTTGCATAAAAACACAGCAGACAGGTTTCCAGAGTCACAAATGCCGAGTTGCGGGTCCCAGAGGACAGACGCTGTTGCCAAGGGCTGCAGTGCAGCCAGAGGGCCTGCAAATCCACTCCAGCAAATGCACTGGCATTTTTGTGCACAGCTGCCCTTCTGAGAACGGCTCAAACTTACTGTCCTTGCAAAACAACAGCTCCCAAGAGTACTAATAATTACTTCCTCAAGTGTTCAGAGCCTTTGTATGGCAGGATAATAAACCCCTTTCTGGTCCTGGGATGAAAGGCACGCAGAGTGTTATTGCTAGAGCAGTGTATGCTGAAATGGTCTGTCTGTCCCCATGCTTGCAGTTCTTCCCCTACCACTTCTGCATAGCAGCTATTTATTTTAGCTCCAATAATTGCCTCCAGCTCCAACATCCATCCCAGCTTTGGCTGAAATGCCCGTGTTGCTTTTGGAGAGGAATTCAAGCAGAGTCTGCTACCTCCTTTGAAGCGTCTCTTCCCCACGTCCAAAAACTGCCTTAATTCTCCATACGGTGATTTTATGGCCTGGGGGCCTGGACAGTTCTGGCTGGTTTGGCTGCTTTTTGATAACTCTGGCACTGCTGAGAAATAGCCTGAGGTTGCGGTGAAGCTGCCTCTGTCACCCTTAGCTGTGCTGGGGAGCCCAGGGTGCCACTACATGTCACAAGCTCACCAGTGACAGCGTGTCCGACGTCTGCTCAGGCATCGCCTCCAGCTCCAAACAGCATCTATCCCAACCACAGCAACAGGCGCTTCAGCGCTGGGGAAAATAAGTCACCAAGGGCGATTTGTTGTTGAACAGGACAATAAAATGCCTGCGTCTTCTCCTGGACACAGGTCTGGCACGTGGCTGTGGTCTGGTCACCTCCTGCCTCTTGGGGCTGGATCTTTTTGATCCACCTCCCTGGATGGAGGTGGTGGATCTCTCTGGTTCACCTCCACAAAGCGTTTTGCTGGGGCAGGGATGTGCTGTGTGCAGCTGGCAAGGGGCAAACAGACCCTGAACAACTTCTGCTGAATCATCCGTTTTCCTGGAGACTTCTCACTGCTGCTGGGGACATTCTGGGGACAGACAAGGGAGCACATCCCCATCTGTGTGTCTGTCATATGATTGCCCAGAGTGGAGGCAAAGATCCGCCGCTTGAACTGGGGGCTCGTTTCCGCTGCACTGACCTGCAGCCCCCCAGTCCCTGCCAAATTCCTCGGAGCTGCTTATTAACATACTGACAACTCTGCTTCAGAGTCATGGCACGCCGAGGCAGAAGGCAGAGGGGTTTGACAGCGCGGACAAAATATCCCTGTTTACAAAAAGTCTGACAAAACACAAGCCCTTGGCTTTATCTTTCCCATTTGGAAATAGCCACAGAGCAAATATACTCAAGGCACGAAGGGAGGGGGATTTATATTGACTTTAGAAAAAGCTGTTCTTCAAAAACAGGAAAAAAACCCTCATCCTCGAGCTGTGCAGACTGGCTGCTGGACCTAAAAGTCTTGCACAGAGGCTTAAAGCCTGCCTGCTGATCTGTCGTGGTCCTGTCTGAGCAAGTCATGCAGTAAACTGCTCTCTGTTAATTTTTTAATGCAGAATAAACAGGTCAAGAAATGATTAGCATGAGAATAGTGGAGCTTAATTGGGAGAATCAGAAAAGATGAGAGGGAAGAGGCAAATTGGAGTTATCAGTTAACCACATGGAGTGTCTCTGCCTCCACAAGCTCATGTTCCCTCTCGTTTTCCATCCCCTCTGAAGCTGCCTTTTTTTTTTTTCCCCTTCCCTAATTTAAATGATGAGCTAAAATTGCTGGTATAAGCACAATGGAAGCCCTTGTTTCTCCTTCTCATTTTCTATCTGCAATGGCTGCCCAGTTGAATTGGAGGTGATAAGGCTCCTACCTGGTTATTCCTGATAGTCCTTCCCATTCCACGTGAAGAAAGGGAGCTGCTGGTTAAGGTTAAGGTTGAAACGTGCAAAATCCACTCTGTGCTTGTATGAGTGCTCTGCTCCGGCACAAAAGTTTCGGCGCGATCCCAGCAGATCTGGGATCTGAGCGGAGGCATCCGTGGGCAAGGGGAAGAGCAGCCCTCGGGACTGCTTGGAGTGGAGTTTGGTCAGTGGTCGGAGATCTATATTCTCAGATAGGCAGGACTTTGTCCACAAACTGGAATTTGAAATTTCAAAGGGGAAAAAAAAAAAAAAAGGCAGAAGGGACCTTTGCATGTGTGGAGATGACTACACTGGCGACCTTCCCCTGGGACTTTTGTTCTTTGTCTTGTAAATGGGCTTTGTCCTTCCCTAACAGCTCGCTTGGCCAAAAGGCGGTGGCTGAGCCCTGACCTTGTTCAGGGCTTTCCTGCTCTGGAGAGGTTTCAGATCCGAGCCCATCTCTGCTTCACGAGTGTGCCAAGCAAAAGCCACTCCAGCCCTGCAGTGGCCTTGGAGCTGTGAGTGACATGGGAGGAGCGATCTGCAAGGGGCAGCGGTGGCATTTCTGATGTAGGATGAGGTTGGTCCTTGTTGGCTCTGGGCATTGGCATTTCTGCCCGGGATTTCTTGAAAGTGCAGAGCTGTGAGAGAGAAAAGCAAAGGGTAGGAGGATCCCAGGCTCCTGCTGCAGCCTGACCACTGTCCATGCTCAGAAAGTCCACAGGCTGGGGGGGGTCTGTTGATACACGGGAGGGCAGGGCTGCTGTCCCACAGCAGGCTGGAGAAATGGGCCAGCAGGAACCACAGGAGAGTAACCCACATGGAGTGCATCGAGAAGATGCGGCCAGGCCCCTCACAGGGTGCACGGTGGGAGGAGATCAACAGGCATAAAAACAGAAATGAGGGAGGTTCAGACAGTGTCTAAAGAGAAACTTATTCACCACGAGGACAGTCAAGCATCGGTTGCCTAAAGAGGTTGTATGGTCTCCATCCTTGGAGGTGTTCAAGACCCAACTGGACAAAGCCCCAAGCAACCCATGTGGCTCTCACAGCTGGCCCTGCTTTGAGCAGGAGGTTGGAGTAGAGATCCTGAGGTTCCTTCCAACCACAGTTATCCTTTGATCCTACAAACCCCTGTTCAACCCATTTGACACGAAGAGCTAGCAAGCATGGTAGCTGATGGCATCCCTACCATAAATGCTCTATTAATACTCTATTCCTGATCCTCATTTTGGATGCCTGTTACATCCAAGAGGTAACGGGCACAAACTCGAGCATAGGAAGTTCCATCTAAACATGAGGAGGAACTTCTTTACTTTGAGGGTGGCAGAGTGCTGGAACAAGCTTGATGCAGAACACTTCATGCCGTGTCATGGTCATCTTTGCAGCCATCTCCTGGCATAGGAAATGGTGGGTGGAGGGAACAGAAAAGGGTGACAGGAGGAGCGAGGAATGAGCCTGAAAGCTCAGCTTCCCCTGAGCACCTGGTCTGGGAACAACCTTCGCCTTCCAGTGGGGGTTTGTCAGCTACGAGTTGTCTCTGGAATAAAAATGACAAAACATCTTCTGTAGGACAGCAGTGTTTGAATCACCCCCACAACCAGCTGCTGACTTGAACATCTCCAACCTAAAACAGCGGCAGGGGTCCTGTTAGCTAGTACAGGCCATGACTACATGGGCAAGCTGTCCCAAAGCCCACCACGCAGGGATGGCACGGGGAGATGAGGACTCCCCAGGCAGAACATCCCTGGGGAGACAACTGTCTCCTGCAGCAGACCGTGCCCAGGGAGCAACCAACACGTTTCCATCATGAGCCCATCTCCAGGACAAAGGAAGCAGGGGGTGTCCTTGGCTGGTTTTGTCCTCGACCTCCACACCAAGACAAGGAATTTGGAAAGGGGCACCAGTGACCGACAGAAGACACCGGTAGTGAGAAAATGATAGTCAACACGACCCCGGGGCGGAAAGCGCCATGTCCCATTGACAGTCCCGGCCTCGTGAGCCACCTAATGCTCTCCAAACTTCCCCGCTCCTTATCTGCCGCTCTCCTGCACACGCTGCCTCTCTGATTTCTATTCCTGGCCCTCTTAATCCCTCCTGCCCGGGGAGCAAATGGCCTTTTCATCCTTTTTTGCTCAGCAGGCGATTTAAGCAAAAGGTTTGTTTTGCTGAGCAGAGGAAAACAGGCCATGTTTTTACAATATTTTACTAGACGCTGCGGCAAATCCTGCACATATTTGACCTAGTGTCTGTAGCACTTATCTAATCAAAGGGATCACCGTGGCCCGGCCAGGATTGGGATGGAGGTCCCTGGGACGAGGCCACGGCGGGGGCTATGCTCTACCTTAGCATCCCCATCCCAGTGTGCGCACCGCAAAAACAAATTTTGGCTCAGGACTGCTCCTGGTGAAGGGCAGAGCTACTGGCACGTGAGCGTGGAGAGCTCTGGCCTCTCTCTTGGGAACGCAGACCGGATGACTGTTTTCCTCGCAACAAAGGATTGTTTGTCACCAGTCCCCAGTGCGAATGCAGGGGCTGTCCCCTGGGCTCAGCTTCGCTCCTGCAGACCTGTAGCCTTAGGGTAGAAGAGCTATTTGGAAGTGCTGCGTAGGTCATAGTTTCTGGGGGCAATGGCTGCTTGAACAATCCCTTGGGTCCTAAATTGTAAATAGCAAATCATCGCTAGCATCACTGCCCAAAGGCACATGCTGTTGTGGAGCCAGAGACCTTGGTGTCACGTCATGACAGTGATGCCACCGTGGCCAGGGCGGCTTGGGGCGCCAGCGGGGCCAGGGCTGCATTGGGGTGCCTGGGAAGCACAAATACAAGCCAGTTGGGAGCCTAAATCAGCAGTGTGTGGACTCAGTCAGACGCTGCTGGTTGCGAAATCACGGGGATGTTTTCAATGCAGAGCGAGCTGATACCAAACCATTAATTGCTGAATGTCTTGCGCCATCCAGCCGATGCCATTCAGTGATTGATTAAATTCCCACTTGTTGATCTTGCAATTACACTGAACCATCTCAGCCCTGTCCAAAGCAGAGGAGTGATGTTCCCAGGGTCAGCTGGGGAGGAGAGAACCCAGGTTAGCAAGGAGAGGACAGGCAGCTCTGCTGCTCGCTCCAGTCCCCCCTGCCCAGGACCAGTGGGTCGGACCCCAGGTCTGGGTAAGGAGGCAGAGCTGGCACCTGCAGAAGGAAAAATCTCGCTGCAGAGTAAAGCTCTGCTGTGTTGTAAACTGCCTAATGAAAATTTTAAGACATGTCAGTCAAAACCCAAGGCCAGGGGATGTCCGGCACAGGGTGGCTCTGGTGGTGGAACAGGAGCAGTCCTAGCGATGCCCAGGACACCTGTGCCACCCCCTGGCCCCGCTTGCCATTTGGGCACGGCTGCAGAGTGGGACCTGTTTATAGCGCATCCAGCCCCTGTAAAACTCAGTTTATAGGGAAGTAAAAGGAGTTGTATGTCGTTACTTTGCATAGCAACGTGTAAATTGCCAGGCAGGCAATGACCTTCTCTGACAGGGAGGGAGAAAAAGCAAAAGGTGTGGGAGGGATAGAGGGAGTGAGGGAAGAGAAAATCAGGGGGAGAAGGCAACCAACGGTGGAGAGCAGAAGGCAATGACAGAAGTGAAGAGCAACCTTGTTCTCCTGGTGGGGCTTCTTCCAACTTTTCCACCCCAGGTACAATTAAGACCAACACCGGCAGCCCGGCATCAAGGTCAATAGCCCGGGAAGGTGTTCCTTGGGTGGCAAGTGCTTGCTCCCGCGGTGCTGCCTATGCCTGGGAGCCGGGATCGGCAAAGTGCCTCGAGATTCAATCATAAACAGTCAACAGGAATCACTGCTGCTCCACCAAAAAAAAAAAAACAACCAAAAAAAAACCAGCTTAGCAGCGTTCGGCAGTGGGTGAGACGATTAAAGATTAACCCCCTGCCTCCTGCCTCCACCCCTCTGGGGAGTATAGGCCTTGAGGCTCAGCAAATCCTTTCAGAGAAATATTTGAAATAAAAGACAACAGATAGGGGACGCAGTGAAGGCAGAGGGAGGCAGAAGGGCCAATAGACTTGGACAAGGGAATCGGTACAATCTGGCCCGTGTTTGCTGATGATAATGCGCCTTTCCAAAGCCCTAATAGACATGGAGATGGCAGATTACAGCGCAGCGCTAGACCCGGCGTATACCACTCTGGAGTTTGAGAACATGCAGGTGCTGGCTATGGGCAACGGTAAGTCCCCTCCGTCTTCTCCCCTCCATTGCGGTGGGATGAGCCGAGGGCTGCAGGAGGAGAATTCCCTGGGGCGGCCACTGAAATGCTCCCGGGGAGGGCTGAGGCATGGCGGGGGTGTCAGCCATGGGGCTCCCAGCAGCTCACTGGGGGGTTTCTGCTTTCCCCGGGGAGAAACAGAGGTGGCGGAGCAATGCTGTGCTCGGCGTAAGCGGGATGGTGCCCTGCAGCTCAGACACCTTGGAGATGGGCAGATGCCAGGAGATGGGTGCAATGAGAGGTCCCCACCAGACATTCAGCCCAGGGACCGGGGCTGAGCACGGGTGGGTTTCACCTCCCCCAGACCCCAGCCAAGAGAAAAGACTAGACAAAAGTTTCTGAGCGAAACACTACTGACAGCTCCCCGGACAGATGACCGAGCCCATGGCTCCAGAGCAGAGAGCCCGTCCCACCCCAGCAGCAGCTGGAGCTAGTTTTGACCAGAGCAGAAAACCATTTGTGCCTGAAAAGGGTGGAAATCACTAGGAAAAGTGACTCAGGCGTTGCCCCTGCAACACGGTCCTTCCCCATCAGCGCTGGGGTGTAGGGTGGCATCCCCTTCCCTGGCAGCGCTGCAGGACCAGGAGGCTCAGCCCCTGGGAAGAGGCAACCTGGTGGGGACAGACAAGTGTTCCCGTGCCCTCGGCAGGATGGGATCACACAACCCACCAGGATTTGCAATGCTGGCCCACCCATCTGGGGACCAAGGAGCCCCGGTGATCAAATGCTCAGAGATAACAGGAGATTCCTCTCCAAGTCCCCCCTAAAGTCTCTCTAAATACGAAGTTAATGACTAAACGAAGCACGCTGCAGAAGTGACCCCTCAAGCCCTTTCCTCCTGCCTGCTGCGTCACCGAGGCTGCCAGAGCACCCCTGTCCTGAGGGGGCTGTGCTGGCAGTGTGGGCTCTCCCCTTACAGCCTGTCTTGGGGTCTTCCCTGGTATACAGCTCTGCTCTCTCACGGACGTGACAGCGTGGTGCCGAAGCAGCTCTGCTGTGCAATAACCCCCTGCCACGCTAGGTCTCAGCCCCTTCTCCGCTCCCCAGGCTGGCCTTACCCACCTGGGGGTGTCGGGGCTGAGAGCAGCCCCCTCTGTCTCCGCCGATGCCCATCCAGACCCTCCAGGAAAGCCCAGGTCTTGCTCCCTCTCTGTGCTCCTCTCCCACCCAACATGCACAAGCTCCTGCGCAGGGGGTTGCGACTCGCCCCCCCCAGGACTGAGGGCTCCACGGGGCAGAGGGATATGATAACTCTATATGACAAGATCAGGCGCAATATGAAATATGCCCTCGGGGTAGATGAGTCAGCTGGGTCAGGCGGCACCAGCACCTTTCCTCCTCCTCTGCCCAGCTCCAGACCGGGGCAGGTCTCATCTCCAGGGCTGCTTTGGCACGCTGGCAACTGCCTGCAAAACCTCTGCCGCAAAACCTCTGCCTCCTTTTCTGGCCAAGGACCACAGGAGAGCTCGGCCCCTGCCCCACACAGCTCCAGCCCAGAGGTGGCTGCTCAGCAGTGACCAAGTTTGACGCTGTCACAAACCAAATGCATCCTGTGCTCAGACTGGAACCTTTGAAGGAGTTCCTATCCTCCTAATACAAGTCTCTACCACGAGAGCACAAATTTTAAGTAGGATTCCTTCTTTCCTCTATTTACCTTAACTCCAAATCAATCCCGCTAAACCCACTTCACTGCAGCAGCCAGAAGCCCACATTTCTGGACTACAAAATAAACTTAATTGGAAAATGATCCACTAGGCAATTTCACTGTCGGTTGGCTATCAGACTAAGATGTTGTAATTTCTTTGATAATGGTGCCAGTTTTTCCTGTTCTATGTTCATCTGATTACAGCATGACAGACTGCTAAAAAAGGATTTATCTCAGCCGTCACAGATATACAAGTAACAAGATTATAGGCAGATCAGCTCTTGCTCTCTAAGTCCTATGTTTAGCTGAAACTGGAAATCTAACTTTCCTTCTGGAATGACCTCCGTTGAGCCGAGCCCCTGGGATGCATTTAGAGGAAGGATGTTTTTGGAGTTCAGAGGGATGAGAGAGAGCCAGAGCAGGCCTAGGAGGAGCCCAGGGCTTTGGGAACGGAAAGAGGAGCTTTGCACACAGAGAAGTGTGGCTGCACAACAGGGTGTGCCAGGCAAGGACACGGAGAGGCAGCAAACTGACTTGGGAAAGAAACACAGGAGGGACACAAGGAATGAGAAAGACAGAAAGCAGGCAGGGAAATGAAAGCTGCTGCCACAGGCAGAGAAGGGGCTGGCTCAGGATCCCCTGTGCCGGCTCGCTGCTGGGGTTCTCAGGATCCACTCCAGGTTACTCACGGCAAGGGGTGGCATGAGGAGGCTGTGCAGCATCTGCTGCAACATCCCTTTCTCTGCAAAATAAATGCTAAAGTTGTATCCCTGCCCCAGGCAGCATTGCCTTAGCTTCCCCCAGCACCCACACTCCAACTGCTCCTCTTGGGACCAGCCTTTTTATAGCACCCAGCCCTCTTTCTGCTGGGTGCCAAGTGGGAGCAGCTGTGGCCCTCCTGGGCTGAGAGTTAACTGCATCCCTGCCAAACCCAGAGACCAGGGACCGATAGACTCAAGTATTAAAATCCCAGCAGGTTTCTATGGCTTTGTAGATCCCAGGTATCATTTGCAGCCGGGCTTTCCACTGAGGCAGGGGAATGTGCCCGTGCTGATACAGGAAAATGTGCATGGGAGGAGACAATTAGATCAACTGAATTAAGGGCTGATCCCTTCAGCCTTGAGGTTTGTTTGGCTTGCTGGAGGGGTTTTAGTGTAGGGCTTGCATGGTTTCGAGCCTTTCAGATGTGCTTTGCTACAGAGGCTGCTGCAATTCCCCACCCTCCCAAAAGAGCCCTGCAATTGCCAGCCCTCCTTGGCCTGTAAGGACTGTAAGACCCACCAATCTCAGCTGTGGTGCTACTAGACTCTGGAAGACACCCAGCATACAGCCTCCATACATAGCCTCACCCTTTCTTTCTGGGTTAGCTTCATCAGTCCTTCCTTGTAGTGTTTGCCCACGTGAGTTTTCCAGATGAAGTTGTTTGAGTTTCTTGTGCGCTTAAAGTCTTGTTCTCCTGAAGAATGGCCATGCAGGCTGGAGCTCCACGCCTGGTAGAGAGGCTCTTCAGCAAAGGGAGCTGGTCACTTCATTTCTCTAATAGCGTCTGTTCAGGGCTGTCTCGGGCTCTTTTGGGGTTATAACACAAACACGTCCCTAATAACTCAGCTGCTCACCCTGAGCTGTAATACCTCAGCTTTAACTCTGCACCAGTTTTTTCTCTGGCCACACTACTGCAGCCCAAACCGTCTGCACACCTCCAAGGAATTTTGGCCCTGCTCTGTGACTCCTGCAAATGGGTTTCCATTTTGTCTGAAGGCATCACTGGAGTCAGGCCTTTGGGACGAGCTGTCTCACCCTGGCACACGGGGAGCTTTTGCACACTCAAAATGCAGTAACTTAAGACACTCAGAGCACTCATCTCTGACACCTCTCTGACCGGCCCCTGCTCCACAGCCTGCCTGCAGCTGCCTGGTTCCTCCAAAAATCAAGTCTCTCACTGGAAACTGAGTTAGGAAATGTTGGCTGTTTGTCTCACTGTCTTCTTCTTCCTGTGCCCTTCCCAAAGCAGACACGTCTCCATCAGAAGCAGCCAACCTCAACACTTCCAACAGCATCGGGGTGAGTGCGCTGTGTGCCATCTGCGGGGACCGCGCCACAGGGAAGCACTACGGGGCTTCCAGCTGTGATGGCTGCAAAGGCTTCTTCAGGAGGAGCGTCCGGAAGAACCACATGTACTCCTGCAGGTAAGGACAGAGGGGACAGAGTCGCATGGCTGAGATAAAACTGTCCCTAGGAGCTGAATGGCAAAGCCCTCAGAGCACAGCAGCACAGTCCTTCATCCTCTTCATCCTCCCTGCATCCTCCATCGCCTTCCCTGACCTCACCCCCAGCTGGGACGGGCCAGAGACATCCCTCACTCTGGGGCTGCCCTCCAATGATCAGTGGGGAAAGACCCTTGGAGGTCTTACCCTGTTCTTTATGGGCCAATCTCGCGTTCTTTGCAAATGGATGTGGCCAACCATGGATGCAACCAGCGAGCAAAGTGGTGCCGGGGGGAAACCTTATTAGAGGGGCTGAGCACCTCGCTGCTCTGTGCTCTGAGTGCAGCACAAACCCTGCTCTCTCCCTGGGGGCACTTCAATGGCCTCCCTTCCCTTCTCCACCATGAGATGGAAGTGTGTCTGCCATCTACCTAAAATGCTGTCACTGCCTGTTACATGGTAAAAGAACATCTAAAGACACAAGCTGGGGAGCACGGCATGCACGTCTCTGCGGATGAGACACACATGTTGCTCCTGCAACTCGTGCACTGCACCTTGTGTCATTGGTGGTAGCTCATGGCTCTCCTGTGCCACCAGTGGCTGTGACCTGCCTGCTCCCTGCTCTGAGCAACTGAGACATAGAGAGTCGCAGGGGAAATCGAGGAATCCTCAGCTCAAACTGTCTAAAACACTTGGGCTTTTTGAGTGAGTTACTCCTGATGGCCTGACAGCCACTTAGAGAGCATGAACAGCAACACGACTCTAAAATCTGAGGGACGGAAAACCCTTGATTTGTGAGTGCACATGAAGCACATTATCACTTGCACCCCAGCGTTATTGAAGCTGGCTGCCCAGGGACCCCCCTCCCTACAGCTCCAGCGGGAAAAGCCAAGGTGCCCAGTTCTTTGGAGATGACAGCTTTTATGTAAGTGCTACAGAAATGCTTAAAAAGCTGCTTTCAGGCATCCATGTGGGCAAATCTTAGCTTGGGGCTTTAAAAAGGATGGTAGAAACAAGCCTTTTCAAAAGCTACAGCACTCAGCATGGCTGAGAGCCCTTTCCCAGCGCTGTACTCCTTTGTCTTTACTTTGCAAGCTTGATTAATCTGCAGTAAATTAGAGAAAATTTGCAAGTGAAATGCATGTTGCAAATGGCCACCAGGCTTGTGCTACATACAAGAGCCACACACATGGGAGACCAATGTTTGCCCCGCCATGTGTGTTGGATTTGGTGATACAAGTGTGGAGGGAAGGAACTGGTTGCTTCCCAAGTCCCCTCTGAAGCGCAGGTGGCTGCAGAGCTGTAGACATACCAGCGATGCTGTCCAGGGGTCAGACCTGCCTGGATCCCAGACACAGCCCTGGAAAGACGCAGGGACGTAAACGCACTTCTTAACCTGACTATCTCAAGAACAGCCTTTTATGCTTTTTTTTAAAAAATTCAGAATAAATGCATTCTTCCGCTGTTCTAACTGGGATCTAACTTACAATAGAAGCTACCAAGTTGGCTCTGACCCTCCTGGCTCACGCCTTTAACTTCACTGGGGCTTGTTTAGTCCATCATGAGCATCCTGTGCCCAGTGCTTAGTGGGTAAGACCAGCAGCCTGAGCTCCTGCGTGTGACTGTCAGCTCTAGCCCATCCTTATTGAACATCCAGAGGGAGAGCAGAGGGCTGAGATGTTCGGTGCAAAGAAGAAACCTCAGGTTAAAGCAAGCATGGAAATTGCACAGACCAGGGCTCTTCTCTCAGGGTGAGCCTCTGGGAACCTGCTCTGAGCATATCTTGGAGCTGGAGTATCTTGTCCTGCCTTCAGGCTCTGACTTCCTGCTCCTCACACCTCTCTCTCTTACCAGGTTTAACAGGCAGTGTGTGGTAGACAAAGACAAAAGAAACCAGTGCCGATACTGCAGGCTTAAGAAGTGCTTCCGAGCAGGAATGAAGAAGGAAGGTGGGTGATGGTGTGGCTTCCCTGCACTCCCCCCCAGCAGCAGTCACGCTGGCGGCATATGTTTGAGGAAGCCCTAAGCCCTCGCAGCCCAAGGCCGGTCCCTGCTGTGTACATACTTGCCCAGCCAGCTCAGCCCTGTCTTCCCTCCACAATGCTCCCCTGTTCACAGATCCAGACATCACAGGGGGATTTAAGGGGAGTTTTGGCCTCCAGTTGTGAGCCCTGAATGTGCCCAACCTGCCCCGCTCCCACCCATGCGAAGTCTTTGCAAGCAGCCATCATCCCAACAGCTGAGGGCAAGGCATGGGAGGGGGACCTGTGGGCTCCCAATTCAATTTCAGGGCACCTCTCAAAATGCCAGCAAAGACAAGCTCGCGAGAGTGCCCCAGAGTCACTATGAAATCCACAGGTAGATGGGCAAGTCCAGCAAAGGTCCGACTGTCACTTTGCCCCTCTTTTTCCTAATGTGCATATAGGTTCTTGCTGCTTCTCTGCAGAGACCTCAGTTTTATCTGATACATCAGTCACAGCAGAAAGGCCCCAGAGCAAGGTGGAGCATTTTGGCTATTTAACTCCATATGAAATGAGTAAAGATATCCACCCCCCTGCATAGCCCAGGCTCACCCCACCAACTTCCCTGCCTCTCTGCCTCTGCAGCCATTCCAGGTCCCCATGACTCAGACACAACAGGACAGGATTCACCCCTTGTTTATCCCTGCTTGGTTCTCAGGAATATTCACAGTGGCAAGGAAACCCGAGGCTGCTGGTCACCCTGCTGGTGACCCCACTGGTGGTCCTGCTGGTGACCCTGCTGGTGGTCCTGCTAGCGGCCCCACTGGTGGTCCTGCTGGTGGCCCTGTTGGTGGAGGGACAAACTGCCAGGAGAAGCGCAGAGGAGCTGCCTGGCACCCTGCAGAGCTCACCCCATTGATGTCTGCAAAGGGACAACTGTGAAGCATTTGGTCCTGTTGTTCCACGTAGAGAAATTAAACCTGTGCTCCCCGCAGTTCACACCCCCTTGAGGAGAAACTTAGGAGAAAAGGGTTCCTTGAAGACACCAGGGAAGTACCAGCAGTACCTGGGTGGCTTCCCCAGGAACACTGGCCTGTGGGAACACCTCTGAGCAGGAATATTTCTTCCCTGTTAAAGGGGATGAGGTATTGCAAGGAACTTGGCTTGGCTTTTCCTGAAGAACATAGGAATCCTCCTCTCCCCGCAGCGCCCGCTCATCCCATGCCCAGAGCTTTGCTGCTGTCTGTTAATATTCAATAGAAGTTACATTAGGTGCATGACCAGCTAATACTGAGCAAACATTTGGAAAACATCATGGCGTGACTGAACTCGGGGGCCTGCTACTGATAACAAGCAGCATAACCTTGAGAGCTCCTATTTACAGCCGCTGACTGCAGGGCTTTTCTTCTGGCCCAGCCTCATTATTGCTTTTTATCAGGCAGATTTATACATTGAGAACGTATTAATCCAGAGAGCCACCAGCCTAAGGCAGGAACTGTTCTGTTTCCCCTGCCATCGATCAATACCTTGTTTGAGCAGATGGCTTTGACTGGCGTGGCTGCGGTGAGTTACGGCCAGCCCTTGTGGCAGATAGAGAGGCAAATCCTCCCCCTCAGCACCACTCCTCCTGCTCCGGCTGCTGCCACCTCGAGACTCAAAGCCCACATCCTCAAGACTAGACCAAGCAGGGAGGCACGATGGGGTCAAACCTGTCCTGGGATGGTGTCAAACCTGTCCTGGGAGTCTCTTTACAATACGGTATGAGAGAGCTCTGTTGCTCCAGATAGATAAGGAGGAGCTATTCTGCACTTCCTTCCTTATTGTAGCTTAGATGGAAGTTTTCCAACGGCACATACACAGTGCAAGAGCTTCCTGGAGCTCACAGAAGTCATGTGGACAAAGAAGCCATGCAGATACCTGACTCCTCCATTTCATGCATAAGCTTTGGGCTGCATGTGTGAGCGTGGCCACCGTTTCAGGCCCCATATCTTGAAATCAAAAACCTCAGAGCCAGATCCTTGGAAAGGAAACTTTCCCATTGAACTCTACAGGCTTTGAACCAGGTGCCTGGGCTCTGAAATGACCCCTTCCCAGGAAAGCCTAATAAAGTGAATGTGAAAACAGAACCACCAGATGTAGTCAGCTCTCGCAGGCATCCCATCACAAACCAGACACAGCTGCACCTCTGCCCTGCCAGGCAGGGAAGCTGGGAAACTGCAGCTAAGGAAGGGGAACGCCAAAAGTCTGTGCTAGTTTTTGGTGTGCATTGCCATGAACGACCTGCCGCTCAGACAGAATACTCTCTTGCAGCTGTACAAAATGAACGGGACCGAATCAGCACCCGGAGATCAAGTTACGAAGACAGCAGCTTGCCCTCCATCAACGTCTTACTGCAGGCAGAAGTCCTGGCACAACAGGTATCTCTTCGTTCTTCTTTGGCAAACACAAAAGCATCAGGCACTATCTGGCCAGTAGAGCCAGTTGAGTATTTACCAGCTGAGTCTTCAAATTACCACCTCTTTTCTAAGTAACTTATCTGCCAACTCAACACTGTTTTTTCAAAGGCATTTGTTACCTGAAACCACCCCTTTAGTGCTCCTTGGTCCAGAACTCAGTTATAATAATATGCAATAATCTGTTCTGCTTTGATGGGACATGTGAAAGCTGGAGAGCCTGCTGGAAGAAAATAGGGTAGAATCATTGAAAATCCAAGGAGCTGTGGCCACCTACGCCAGCCGAGGGGCTGGCCTCGCACGAGCAGCCTCCCTTCCTTGTTAGGAACTTTGGATTCTGGCTTCCTGCAGAGTTTCATGAGGAATCAGTTTTATGCAGATATTCTTTCCAGTGTTTGCTAGAAATTCCCCATTTCCACGAGCATACTGCCAAGACTTATTTCCCAGAGTGTTCACTTGAAAGGATGACTCTGACTTAAGAATCTGGATGTTGCAAATGGTGTACATCAGAGCAGCACTGTCTGGGAGGACACAGGAGGGGATGGGAAAGCAGTGGCTGCAGGGTGGGTTTGTCTGCAAGAATAAGCGATGAGGATGGGGCTGTGCTGGAGGCAAGAGCTGCCACCCTTCATGGCAGCTGGGGAGAGCAGTGCTCCTTTTCCTGGGGAAAATGAAGAGGGATTCAAATTGATAGTCTACGTTCTTCCTTGCTTCAGGGGTCACATTACCCTGAAGACTGTCCAGGCAGATGTTCCAGGACAGGATATGCTGTGCTCTGGGCTCCATGCTAGGGCTCGGGCTGTAAGGTCCACTTTTCCCAGGAGGGGATATGCCAGAAGGGCTACGGGCCAATCCTGCACGCAAGAAACATCCAATCTCATCCCACGTCTCACCTGGTCTTACGCAGGCTGTAACATATTTATATACCCTATAAAAATAATATTGGTGCTGCTCCCAGAAGTGTGAGATAATGGGGTCTCAAGTCACCAGATCTAAGGACATTTCCAGGAGTCTGAATCCTGCAGTGGCATCACATGTAAGTCTGGAGCAGGGTCTGCTGATAAAAACTACAACCATCGACAAATCCAGGGGAGCTCCTGCTCCCCCACAGAGCACAGAGACACTCATTAAACAAGGCAGGCTCCAGCACAGTAATTGGTAACTTTTATGTGCCTAGCTAATTAGAACGAGATACTGCTGAGGAGCTGCTTTCTCCAAGATCTCGGGTCACTCACTCAGAGGTCTTTATTTATTTGCTAAGCCTTCCGGGCTCTCTGATTAGGGTAATACATGGTGAGATTTTTACAATCTTATTTATTCAATAATAGCTCGAGAGCTGGAAAACTTCCAGGTAACGCAACCTGAAAAAAAAAATTGCAGGTGGCATTTGAACTCCATTTCCTTGGGGAGGCTGGCAGGGTCCAAGCTGAAAATGCTGGCAGGAATAGGACAGGAAGAGCTGATGTCGTACAAGAGCAGAGAGGGCAGGCAGAGGGCAGTGATGGGGTTGAGTTAATTGCTCACAGAAGCATGAGGATAAAGTAGTGACTAAGGGCAAATTTTTAGGTGAGCTGGGTGAGCAGCTATGCATGAGAACCGGCCAGGAGGTTGGGTGCGTGGTTTGGGAGAGATGTTCTTTCCAGCTCTGTGTGACTGTACTTGCAGAGCTGTCAGGCTTGTTCTTTGCAAATGAAGTGGCCCTGTTTGCCCTTGCAATCACAAAATTTGACCTGTGCTGTGGGCATGTTTGTACATGCACAGTTTTGCCAAAAACAGCCTAAAAGCTGGGGGGAGGTGGGAGATCGTTGTCTTTAAAGTCTGTCTTTAGCATTTCAAAGTGGGTAATGTCAAATATAAATGACCTGGTGCTCACAGAAAGCAATGTCAGACCTGGGAAGCTACCTTCAGCAGAGACCTCTCGTGCTCACGCTGACTCAGAGAGAAGAAGTAGAGCCTGTGTGTCTCCTGTCTAAAGCAGACGAGGCAGGTCTGGCCAAGCACTGGCTCTGGAGCAAGGTGGAGCAGTTCTCTGCCCTTTGGTGGGACCAAGTAGCTTGTGCAGCAGCACTGGGTGGACGTGTCCTTGCTACTGATGAGGCTGGCTACTACACGAGCCCCTCTGTTCCCTCCTGGGTCTTGACTGAGCACATTTGTTCAGTGGGAGGAAGAATTTGGCTTTAGAAACATTTCTTCTGTGCTTTCCAGTCTATTCAAAGCATGACAATTTACCAAGATGATCCACAGCCTCAGCTCTGAAGCATTTCATGTTCACAGATCCCCAAGTTGAGCTCAATTTAAATAAGTTGTGCCACATATTTGGGGGGCTGGATGTGCAACAGAAAAAGTAATCATTGATGCTGGAGTCTGCCACCCATGGGCTGGGGATTTTCTTGTCTATGTTTCCTCTGTGGCACTGAAAGCTGAAGGACCTCTTCTCTCCTTCCAGATATCATCCCCGGTTCCTGTGATCAACGGAGACATCCGAGGGAAGAAGATTGCCAACATCTCCGACGTGTGCGAATCTATGAAGCAGCAGCTGCTGGTGTTGGTGGAGTGGGCCAAGTACATCCCTGCCTTCTGCGAGCTGCCCCTGGATGACCAGGCAAGTCCCCCCCCTCCACCCCACCACACTCTGCCCCGTCAAAGGCAGCAGGGAGCCGAAGGAGAGCCAGGCAGCTGAGACCTTCAAAGAAAATGTGCATTGTTCGCTCTGTTATCCTGACTGCTGCGGCTGATTGGGAACGGCATCCATACAATGCCAGCGCAGGCCATTTGCATGGGCAGCTAATCAGTCGATGAGCACAGTCATGATAACACTGAGCTCAAATTAGGTACATAATCAGGTGCGCATTTTGCATGGGTCTATCAGTCAATTATTTATTAATTATCATTTGTGCAGCACTTTGAAAACCCAAAGTGCTATACAAATACTTAGGGTAATCAGACTTAGTAGGACAGATTTCTAGCCTAAGGTCAGCTCAAGACTTAAAACCAAATCTGCTTGTCTACCTTTCTTTCTGCCTCTTGCCCAGACATATGTCTGTATCCATTCTCCTGGTGTGGAATTAGTGAAACTAAACACTAGTTTGCTCCCAAGGCAATAAGAAAATCTCTATTCAGAGTTAAAAAACAGAAATATATTTGCATTTAACACAAATTACGAAAATTACATTTGCTGGTTCCATAACCAAGATAAGCACAGTGGGCTTGATGTCCTCCCTAAAACTATACTGCAGGATCTCAGGCAGCCTGAGAGATACAAGGAGGTATCTCCTGTGTAAGTCTAAATTTCAGAGGTCTGCAGCAGATGTTGCAGCACATGACATGTGCCCAGCCTTGAACAGCACATGTGCATGATGGGGGGCTCCAGAGAGAAGGGACAACACTTCTGGCAGGGAACAGCACTTCTGGCAGTGGCCAGCCCAGGTCCTGTCACAGGTAGGAATGTATTTCCAATCTGCCTCATGTACAGTCACAAAACCAGCACGTGTTCTCTTCAGCTAGGATCAGTCTCCAGCCCTGTTGACCTAGAGGTAATTTTTATATCATGAAGAAAAAGGATATCCAGAAAGTGAGAGTATCCAGTTGATCAAAACCCCCTAAATCCTAAATCTGAGCTCTTCAGTGATCACCCAGCAGCACAGAGCCCTGGGGAATTCAGTGGTGTTAACACAGGAGCACATTCCCTCTTTTCTATTGTGTGCAAGCGCTAAATTGTTTAAAATGGTAAGAAATCTGTTAAACGCCTAAGGCAAAACACAACTCAAAAATTATGAAACCCAAAAAGCACTCCAACGGCAAATGACTTTCACACAGCAAACAGGCTGCAGTCTAGCGGAGGCTCGGGGCAGCTCTGCATAACCCATTGCATCCTTTTGGATGCATCCCATGCCATTTGGAACAGAGGCACTAAACCTGGTTAATAACTCTGCAAATTACAGCAATTTCCACATGAGCTCATTTTACAATTGTGGGGCTGCAAAATTTCTCAAAGAAGAAAACAAAACCTAAAGGTGACATTGTCTGAACCCTGCCTTCCCACAGGGGAGAGGCAGCTCCTGGCATGCTCCACAGCCTCGTCTCAACTGAAATAGGTCTTCTGTTACGACCAGCCATCCCCCGTCATGGCCAGTTCCCAGTCAGTCCCAAAGGGCTTGAGAGGAAAGACTGTGCTGCATTAAAACTAATCAATTAAGGCCATCCATGCTTTTGAAGGATGGCGTGAGAACAGAGGCAGCAGACACTCAGGGGAGTGCGGGAGGAAGGACAGAAATACCAGCGAGCAGGAATGAACAAAACTATGTGCAAGCCAGCTGCCCAAGGGGCGCGAGAGCCAATCAAGACATGCCCAGTGGGAACATTTAATGTTGGAAAACACGGTTATATTGCCATTAAAATGTTGCCTGAGAATGAATCGTCTCTGCCAACATTTTTATAGGAAAGGTCATACCGAACCCCTCATTCTTCCTCTCCACCAAAATGTCAAAGTACTGGGTTTGGTGGGGCAAAGCCGTTTCATTTCAAAGTTAAAGTTCTACTCTGTTGTGTTACAACTTTTACATTTATCCTAGTTCACAATGGAATGATGTTTCTCGGGTTGATCACTGCAAGAACAAATATCAAATGAGATGATTTTACCTTGTTGAAGTAATTTACTTTAACCCTGCTCAAACAAGGAAATTTTATGGAAACAAAAATGGTGGTTCCAAACTGAGCTTTCTTGAATTTGCACTAGGCAGGAAATTTCTGCATGAGGGGTTTGCTCCCCTTGGGACTCACAGTTTTTCTATCCTTCTCTAAGTTTCATCAGATAGATGTCCTGCAAAGCTCAGTTTTGTGCAGCTCTGGTAATTACAAGCAGCTCAGGTAACACACCCACCCATGTTTGGATAGCGATAGAGAGAGGCTAGATTTTGGCATATAGATAAAGGTTCCCCAGCATCATGTGTGTGTAGTCTTTTTGCAAGGACCTCCACTCTGTTTATTTTGCATAACTCTCTTTTACCCTCTGCAAAAAAAATCCCTCTCAGACATCAGGACCTTTTCTAACCAGAGTTCTCTTCTACAGGTCACACATTCTCTGGGTATTTCTGGTAGTGTAGGACTTCTTTTGGCTTTGTCAGATGCTGAGGGATAACACACTAGCAAAGGGGACCATTCCCATCAGGACACACTTTTCAGAATCTCTCCATTAATGTTTAATGATAGTTTTCTCCAGCAGAGGCTCCTGGCTGGACATTAAGAAGCCTCTGTGTCAGGCTGTCCAATTGTTAACTTCTGTTTCTGCCTAAATCTCTGAAATTTTTAACCGAAGGAGGGCAAAAGATACAGAACATTCTCAGGAGCCACTGGAGGGTGTAAAAAGAAACACTTCAATCATTAACATCAGGGCAGAAAAACATCCCTTTGTCTTCCCCGGCCCAAATGCCCATTTCTGCGCAGGGAACGAATGGCCAGAGGGTGACCCCACCAGCCGGGCGGACGTGGGTCCCCATGAGCGCGATTTCAATGGGAGGTGGGCACGGCCCAGAGGGACAGTAACTGCCCACAGCAGCAGATCGTACTTCTCACCTCTTCCCAGGCTGGAGCATGGTCCCTGGTTCTGCACTTGGTAGGAGTTGTTCTGTCTGCAAATGGCCCACAGTGAACACATCCCACTGCTGGTGTGAGGTGCTGGGACAGTCTAGCATGGTTGTGTTCGTGACATGTGCCGTGAAGATGGGATGTCTCAGGTGCTGTCTATTATCTACTGGTTCTGCCGGATTTATAGCTGTTTATGCACAGTAATAAATCATTTTTTGACCACTTTGCCTGACTGTGACATGAGAGGGTCTCTCACTCCCCATCCTTGAGTGCAGTACAGGAATGTTGGGCTTTCCCTCTTGCTTATGTGAAATCACAGCCTTGTCTCTGTCCATGCATCACCCAAATAGCTTTTCCCTGCCCTTGCAGGTAGCACTGCTGCGAGCACACGCAGGGGAACATCTGTTACTGGGAGCTGCCAAGAGGTCCATGGTGTTCAAGGATGTCTTGCTGCTAGGTAAAGAGTGCGCTTCTGCTCCTGGCCCATCTGCTTCTGCGAAGCTTCCCTGCCGGGGTGAAGGAGAGGGTGGTTCAGTGTTTGTGGGCATCCTTTTTGCAGGGGGGTGGCTTGATCTCTTCTGTATTTTAGCAATCTTAGCACAACCTTTGGGTGCAGCTAGGCCTGGCTATCATCTACATCATGGCAAAGCTGGGGGACTATGAACATTCACATTGCCCTCCCAGGGCTGTGTAAGCAGGCTGTGGTGTGATTGAGAAAAAGGCTCTCGCTCCTTGCAGCGTTTCCTTGCTTGAGTGACTCCTGAGTAAGGAGAGGCTGCTCTGGCAACACAGATCGGCATTTCTACCAGGCTGAGCCAGAGAAGGAGGAGGAACTTCTTAAGTCCTCCACCCTCAAAATTATCTCAGCGTTGGCTACCTGGGTTTTGAACTCCTTGCCACCCTTGGTAAGTCTTGTTTAATGACATGGTGATGGTTTCTGTGTTGTTTGTCCAAAGGAAACGACCACATCATCCCACGGAACTGCCCTGAACTGGTGGAGGTGAACCGTGTGGCCATCCGCATCCTCGACGAGCTGGTCCTTCCCTTCCAGGAGCTGCAGATAGATGACAATGAATATGCCTGCTTGAAAGCCATCATCTTCTTTGACCCAGGTACGCTCCAACTTGGTGATGGTTACCATCAGAGGGGACTAGTCTGGGTTATGCTGACTAATAATGGCCCTGAGTTGTGGGAATGCTGCCTGGTCTCCTCTCTGGGCCAAACTATTCTTAGAGGAAGGGGAGAAGTCAGCCTAAGAAGAGAAAAAAAAACATCCATTACAGCAGATGATACAGAATGAGAGACAGCTCACCTCAGCCTGCACCCAGACTTCATGCTATTACTGAAGGGTAGTTCCTAGGGATGCAGCCTGGATATTTTGCTCTGTGGGTTGTTTCAGATGCCAAAGGACTGAGTGACCCCTCCAAAATCAAGCGGATGCGGTACCAGGTGCAAGTCAGCCTGGAGGACTACATCAATGACCGGCAATATGACTCACGGGGCCGCTTCGGGGAGCTGCTGCTGCTGCTGCCTGTGCTGCAGAGCATCACCTGGCAGATGATAGAGCAGATACAGTTTGTCAAGCTCTTCGGCATGGCCAAGATCGACAACCTGCTGCAGGAGATGCTGTTAGGAGGTGAGTACTTGAGGGTCCTAGAAGAAGCCTCTCAGTGCTCCCTGATCACTCTTCTCTCAAGAACCTTCATAGCCACTGTTTCCTACTTGAAAAAGGTAGAGACAGTCTGTATGCGGGCCAGCCCTTGACTCACACAAAGTCATCTCCCCCCATCATTGGCAGTAGTAACAAAGGGTCCTTCATTTCTCACCTGTAGACATGCATTAGCTGTGCATCTGTTTACGGAGAGGCGTCCCCTCTGCACGTAGACAAGCCTTGCTGTGCAACCCCCAAACTCCTACCAGCCAGCCATTTCACTAATCCTCCTCTATGTCAGAAGGGAGGCATCAAAACAAAAGGGTCTGAAAGGTGAGGTTGAAAGAGTGTCCCAGATTTTCTACTGGGAGCATCCAATCAGACAAAACAAAATGAAAAGTTACCACTGTGATATTCTTTACATGGAGGTGTGACTCAGGAGGAGAGGAATATAATCCTGTATAAGAGGAAAAGCAGGCTGCAGGCAGGGGTTAGTGAGCCCAAGGCATCCATGGGGGAAGATGGGGAGGGTGTGCTCCGATCACATACGCACAAACTAATCATGCACAAAGCCTTGGACATTGTGGTGCCGGGGGTCTGCCCATCTGAACTGTCTCCTTCTCTCATCGTGGCAACTAATGTCATATGCACGTTTTTAGGTTCATCAAGTGAAACGCCGCATGCTCACCACCCCCTGCACCCTCATCTGATCCAGGAGAACCTGGGAACAAACGTCATTGTGGCCAACACAATGCCTCCTCAGATGCACAATGGGCAGATGTGTGAGTATTGCCAGACGGACGGTGAGCTCCCAGGAGAAGCTGAGAGCTTTCCAGCGTGCCTGTGGAGGTAGTTTGCAAGCAAATTTCCATGCAAGACAAGAGTCTCTGGTAATGAGTGTGTGAGAAATTCCTATGCAGAAAGGAGGGAAAGACAAACAGAGACGTGGGTTAGATTAGATTAAGCTAGACTAACTGATTCAACAAGATGTTCCGTATCAGACTGTAACTTTTATCAGGCCCTTAAATGTAGGGACGAATGATCCCATCCAGTGCCTACTGAAATCAGTGGAAAGGCTCCCCTTCCCTTGAATGGTTCAGACACACCTCACTTTGCCCTCTGCAAAAACACAGGAGAATCTGGTCCACCACATGGGGCCACCACTTGGGAATCTGGGCTGAAACAACATCAGCTGACCAAAAAAGTGGCCAGTACAGGTCAAAATGCCAGTAGTTCCCCTCATTCAGTGTTCATTATTGTGGCTCTTCCAAGTCACCTAACCATGTCTCTGTGTCCGGGGCTGCCTTGCAGCAAACATTAGGAGCTATGGTTTTGCTACAGAGCCTTTGCTTTGCTTACACCTGAACCTGACATGACTGAGGGCAGTTCCCAGTGCTATCAACTCTTCTAATTTTATTTCTCTCTCTGTAGCTACTCCAGAAACTCCACAGCCATCTCCACCTGCAGGCTCAGGACCAGAGCAATATAAGCTGCTGCCCGGAGCCATTGCAACCGTGGCAAAACAGCCCACCTCCATCCCGCAACCTGCCATCACGAAACAGGAGGTCATCTAGCAATCTGTAGACCAGCTGGCCTCGTTTAGAAGACCGTGTGGGAGAAACGCCCAAATTGACTCTGCCACTGTGAAAAGAGAAGCCATCCAGAGGTCACTGGGCACTAACACATGGACTTGCTTATTGGACTCGTCCACCACCACCAAAAGCTGTCTTCCTGCAGCTACGGACAGCATGTGCCACGGGCAGCCCCCAGTACCAGAACTAAGGTTGAAGCCTTACTGAAACCCTCAGTCCTTGTAAGAAGGGCCAGATTTCTGCCTCTCTCCATGGAGAGGTTGCAGTGACCGGCTGGGGACAGTGCAGCTGGCTGTTCCCCCATTGCTACCTCTCAGCGTTGGTTCAGCACACACCACACCCTGAGAACAAGCAATTCTCTGTGCTTTTTGAATGGAGGGCTTCCCTCCGCAGCCATGCCAGCCCCCCAGACAGTCCACAGTCCAGCCAAACTTGATGGAGATGGAAGCTCCCCCAGGAGCACTGCAGCAGGTGAAGCACAAGGGTTTTGCCTAGGCAGCACTGGCAGAACCACTCCTCAGCCTTGGCTAGTCCCAGGTCTTTGCATGGTGTCACCCTCCAGCAGACTAACCCCCGCAGCCAGGTCTAACAAATCTGTTCAGCTGATACTGGGGCAAAGTCTGCTCCACCGGGATTCTCCACTATTTGGATCCTTCTGCCTTTTGAGGGGTTTTGTTATTTCCGTGCCATGACCGCCCTCTCACCACAAGGCCCAGAGGGGCAACCACTGCCAAATCCTTCCTTACACCACTTACTGCCTCCTCACTACCTGGACTGGGAAGTTGGGGGACCATGGGATTCAGGAGATTTCAGCTAATGGGATGGGGTCACCCCCATATGGGCTGGCAGTGGGCAGCACTGCCCAAAATATCACTGGCCCCACTACTGCTTCTCAGCAGTCAGAAGATGACCACTGGATGCCTATTAGGAAGGAAACAGGGGGGAAGGACATATGAAGGGGAGAGACCTGTGAGGGTGAGAAGAGCCCGAGCCTCAGAGATTGGACCAAGACCTTGGGCTACCCACGTGCTGGGAGCATCGTGACCCAGCTTTAATTTAAGATATGCCATATTTGTCCAGTCCAGTGCCACTCCCTCATCTTAGAGTGAGCGGCTGATAAAAGATTTATAGGTCTTCATAACAAGATACGAATTCGTTATGGCGCCTTCAGACCTCAGAGGGTTTGAAGGCAGCAACCTCAAAAACACAATGCTTTGAGTCCTGCAAAGAACGATAGAGGTCAAGAAAAGACCCTGTCTTGCCCAAGCCCCTTGGGTCTGCCCCAGCCTTGGCTCTGCACCTGCCTGCCCTGCTCACTCCCTGCCACAGTCCCTGTTTCTCTGTGCCAAAACCCTGCAGATGTGACCTTTGGTTTACAGCTGTAACCAGGAAAGGAGCCCTCCCGTGCCCAGCGCTCGCCTCTCCAGCTGCTGGCAGGGCTGGAGCTCGCAGAGCCCTGCACGACTTCAGGCCTGAGTCATTTCTGGCAGCGCAAGGCAGTAGCTGCTCCAAGTAACCACAGACTGTCTGGGGTGCTGGCCTCTTGGGAAGATGAAGCTGGTGGAACCACAGCTGCCGAGAGGTCCCTGGTGGGGACGAATCTGAGACAGCCCAGCCAGAGGAGCTGTAGGTCTGTCCCTTGATTTCCAATGCAAAAACGAAACCACTCGCCTCGCGCGGACGGTGTCAGAAGTATTGTATCGTCTCTCAACACTGGTGGCATCGTACCGAGTAATTTATTGCAATGATGAATCCAATCATTTTCTGTAAATTATTTTGTAAATCACATTGATTGTTTATAATTGGGAGATTAAATGCAAAAAACCCCCGTAATAACCAGACTGTCTTTTCCAACTGCAGCAACCTTTTTTCCTGTATGTAGAGATACTCTGTGGGGAATCCTTTTTGGTCCATTTGCACCAAGCATTCCTCGATACTGTACATTAATTTTTGCTGGTTACTGCCTTCCAATGGAAACAGAGGAATATTTCTTCACTAGAGTTTGTATTCATAAAAAAAAAAAAAAGAAATAAAGGCAGAAATATTTTCTAACATTTCCCAGACAGATGGATTTCTTTCCTCTGGGAGGATTTATTTTAAATCAAGGGGCTCACCTCCTTGTTGGTCTGAGCACAAAGCATATATGTATTGAGGAAAAAGCCCAAACAAGTGTTTGATGCTGTTGCCAGCTGTCACTATTTCCTGGCAAGCCTCATGTTAGCTGATGTCTGTTCTGAAGCCACGTGTGCAGGAATCATAAGATTAAATGACCATCCCAATTTTCATTAAAAGAAAAACAAACATGAAGAATAAATATTTGCTTTCATGATTCCAGAGAGACTGAAGACCACACTCCGAAAGCCAAGCAAAGGAAGCCAAAATATGTTATTAGCATTTCGAACATGTTCATTTTTAAGTATCTCCTGTATTTCAGAGGTAATTTCTGAGCACTTTGGGGTGATGATTCTGCTTTGGTTCGCACACAGCCAACCTGCTGCTGGCAGCAGGTGCAGCCAAAGGCAGACTGAGCCTACAGGGCACAATAAGATGATAAAGTGAAAGTCAATTTGTCACTGCTTGTAAAGCTGAAGAAATACACTGACAATTAGAGAAGGCTCTTAATGACCTGCTTTTCTGATCACGGGACCCTGCTCTCAGCTGTAGCATGCCCAGGAAGATAACAGAAAGAGGGGAGAGAGGGAAAGAGGGGATGGCTGTAAAGATTAGGTATCTGGGGAGGAACAACATTCAGCATTTTCAGCTTTGATCTGCAGCAGATGCCCCTCATGTTCCCCCATCTCCTGCCCTCAAGGTGAAATGAGGTGGGCAGTCTCATCCCAGGTATGAGGAGGGCTCAAGAAGCAGCCTGATCTTCCATCCCACTTGCACATCCAGTGGCTTTCCAGTGACGGTCATGCAGGTGCGAGATGCAGGAAGAAGATTCAGAGCCACGTTTGAGGAGCATGTGGAGACAGCACTTAGAGACTGCCTCCACTCTGGGGCCAAGGACCCAGGGGAATGGGACAGACCTCAAACAGCATGCCCTCAATACATGTGCACCTCAATACATGTGCACCTCAATACATGTGCACCTCAATACATGATGATCTAGAGCCCCGACGCCATCGCTGAACACATGAACAAGGTCAGCAAAGGCAGTGGCAGGACATGTGCTATCTCAGCACACACACAGTGGCTGAGTGGTTAGTCCAGTGAAGAGGAGGAAAAGGAGTTAGTTCCTTCTCTTTAAGGCGGAATAAAAACGAGGACTTCTCTGTCTGCCACAGAAACCCTGTGACCCATGGTTGGTTTTGCCTGGGTATATGCCCTAAAAACTCCATATATGTAATATCAAATCTTTGAAGCAATAAATCCCATGAGCTGCTCTATCAAGGTTGCCCTTTACCTGGTTAATCTTAAATCAGTGCAGTCCCTACAGGAGGTTTCTTATTGCTGGATTCAGCTCACTTTGAAAAAAACCACAAACTGCCCCAGAGACAACCTTGTCCTTAAGTGGTATCCTCGATCCCAGCCCTCAATTATTCTGTCACTCCAGCCTGGAATCACCCTGAGACACTGGTCTTGCCACTCGTGGGCTGTGTTTTATGCTGCTGGGCTCCCTGGAGCCCACAGGCAATGTCCCATGTCACAGGAGATGGCTGCTGTAAGGACAACTTGTATCGGCCTTTAAGACATAACTTCCTTATGTTGTTTTTGGAGACAAGAGCTTTTTACTGTCCTCTTCTGTGCTTGCAACCTAGACTCAGGATGATTTCCTGGAAAGCAGTATCTCCAGCTGTGAAATTTTTTCACGATGTCCAAGCAAAGATCTGTGAAAGTGGTATTTTTAGGTCCTCTGGCCACTATGAAATGCATTCTTTTCACATTCCTTATATAACCTTCATCTGAAATAGCCAACAGGCTTTAGAGCTTTTTCCACAGCTTTCATATCTCAGCAGGGGGAAAAAAAAAAAAAAGAATGGCAAACGAGTTTTATGGCCTGCATATCATCTCTGACAAAAGCAACTATTGCTGCTATTAAACTTGCAAGTGCACACGCAGGCACAGATTGTCATGAACAACAACAGGCAGCAGAGATGGCTCAGCGACGTGGCACTGCTGAGCCAGGCAATTCTGTGTGCCAGGCTGGCCAGTTCCTTCAAGGCTGAGTGCAAATATCACCAACCAGTTGGGGATTTCAGGCCGCACACTGCACAATCCCCTTCCACTCGGAGAGGCTGGAGGAGGAAGGGTAAGGTGTGGGTATGTTTAAAATCCCTCTCCCCATTCCTAATTGAGGTGTGACCCTGATAATCATAAACACACCTAGCACCTGAAAAATTGCCAGCCAGGCCAATAAAAATGGCAATATACTGTCAGTTTTGTTAGGTGTGGAGCGAGCTCGGCACAAACAAGACCGCAGTCACGTCCTTCAGTTCAGTGTCCCGTGTAAGAGAGAAGAGGCTGCTGGGGTCAACAGAGTCCTCCCAGTTCAAGCCCAGGGGGAGAAGAGCTCCGAGTCTAACCTGGGTCTTGGGAAGGAACGTGGTTTGGGAACTGTATTTCCAAGGGTTACTCTGGCTTTGGATCTGAAATGATGCCAGGCTTGCCTGATCATGGCTGCTTTATCAGCCTTCAGAGGCCTGAGGCCACCCCTAACTTGGGAGATCAGTCGCAGAAGATACGGGTTACACAACCACTGGGCTCTGTAGACCATGCTCCATTTCAGTCCCTCACCTCTGGCAGCTCTGCCTGGCTCCGACCTGCAGTCCCTTGTGACCCCATGGACACACGAAGACCAGGGACCCCTTCTGAGCCTGGGGTACCCCACACCAGATGACTCTGGTCTGGCAAAGCTGTTGTGATTCCCTGCCTCCTCCTAGAAACTGCCACGGGTGCAATAAGCAGTGCAAGAGCTGCCTGAGGGACATGTCTGAATAGACACCCACGTCGCGCACCAAACAGGAATTCCTCACTGGTTGGCAGTTGCCAACCTAGGTGTTCGCACTGGCTGGAACATGACCTCTTCCCCCTCACTGACCAGGAAAATCATTACAATGAAGTAACTCAACAATACACTTCTCTTTTTCTCTAGGACTCTCCAAAACTTCACTGTGCCTTAAAAACACCTATTAATTAATAGGTGTAATACTAACCCCTTGCCATGGGTTAGTATTACCATTAACTACTGACATGGAGCGCACTGGTTCATACATATCCTAGGATACACTCAGAGCTGATTTACAGAGGATATAAAGCCTTAAAAGTCCACCTAAAGAGACGTAGAGGTCCCCAGACCATGCACCAGCTAAGACGGCAAGCAACTGAGAAAAAAGCTTGAGGCAGAAGCAGCAAAGAGAAACCTTAGGCCAGACCCAGAATCCCTGACTCTGGACTATAGCACTTCTGGCACAGATGAAAGAAAACCACTGGGATCCCTACTTCTGGGTGGTTTTTAGCCCTCTCTTAAAATTACCTTAAGGTGTGGGATTACAGTGGCAGCATCTCGCCTGGGAGAGCACACTGGAGACCTGCTGTGCTGCATGCCCATGGAGGAGGCAGTGGAGACAGCTCCAGCATTACAGGCTCTTGCATTTCCATCAATTCCCGCTATTTCCTGCGTGCAGCTCCTCTCCTCACAGCCTACCACGCAGCTGCATTCCTTTAGCCCAAGGCTGTGCAATTGCCCGAGATACTGCTTAGGGGTTACTCCAACACCCACACCTGCTTCACTCCTTCCCACTGATATAAGGGGCTGTGATGGGCACCAGATTGAAAGCCCCAAGAGCAAAAGCACCCAGTACAATCTAGGGAGCAGCAGTGCCTCCCTCATCCCGCCTCTGGAAAGTATCCTACACCATTTACCAACCGCGTTCCTGCAGGAGCAAACCCAACTGCTTCTACTGCTCTAATGCACTCAGCAGCACTGCAGCCATTGCCACGAAGGGGCTGGCAAGGAGGACAGGTCCCTGAGCAGCACCTTCACAGCCCCCCGCAAAGGCTAATCCTGCCAGGAACCCATCCTACCTTGGAGACAGCTGCTTTCCTTCCAGTGAGGAAGAGCAGTGTGAAACATGATGAAAGACAGAAAACACTGTCTCAGTTCAGAGTATATTAAACTACAAAAATCCTGTCATATTTAAAACATTCAGAGGTCCTGCCAAGCACATTCCGTGCCAAGCTTTTGCAAAAACATTGCTGGTCTTCAAGCTAGCAAAGCCCAAGAAGGGGGGGAAGTCTTCTCTCAAAGCCCTGGCTGCATACGGCTGTGTGTCTGTGTTGCACCACACACTTGGCTTCCTGGTGGTCTAACTGCAGGTTAACATGACTTCATGTGCCTCCTTCGGCAGCAGATGCTACAGATTTGCATGCATTTGCCTATTAGTGCCTGTTTCCATAGCTTTGCATGTGGGTCTGGCCTGCCACACGTGTGTGGAGAGAGCACGTGCAGACCAGGGCAGTTCTCTGCTTTTGACAACTGAGGCTGTCATCTGTGAGATCCTCTCCTCACCATGACATGCAGGGTAAGAGCAGGCATGGAAGCCTGTTCTGGAGGATGTACACTTCCAGGCTTTGAGACTACGAATACTTATGGTAATTTAGGGCATATTTTCTTAGTCACTTCACCCTTGGAGTGCAGAGGAATAGCTATTGGATTGTACCACAGCCAAGCGCCCTGTGAGCCAGGCACCGTGTCTGGAGCAGGTTTACACCACCCTGCTGTGGCCCTGCCTGGGGAGTTTACTAGGGGTTCCATTCCCCTACAGCCCTTTCCGTGCTGCTGGACTGGTGCAACGGAAGAAACTCGAGCTTAAGATACATGGCCCCATGCACGGGCAGACCTCACCCAGCGCTATGGGACTAGTGGCTCTCTGCTCTGATGCTGAGCTGCCCAAAAGGGTTGTGTAATTTGTGGGGCCCAGAGGTTCCACCTGCACCCCAAGGACCAGAGCCCCTCTTGGCTTGAACTGTACATAGATTATCTTTATTACAGGACTGTTATGTTTGCACAGTTTAGTGATTTAATATCAGTTTAAAGCCTTCTCTGTGAGCAATGCTGTTTGAAGTCATGCTCTCTTTTCAGCCTCAGCTTGCCAAGACTGTAAAATGTTTATTGCTAATGGTGGAAAAGCTTAAAGAAGCCAAGATAACTTTCCCAGGCTGGATATTAAGACTGTTCGGATAAGTAAATGAGTGAAGACTATTACATGGACTTCATTAAATATCAACCAACACCAACAGCCATTCATTTATAACACAACGGCAGGGCGCGGGAGCTCCCAGGAGAAGAGCTGACAAAGGTATGTATCGCATGTGATAGGAGAGATGAACATGAGAAGGGCTGGATTCCCCACGGGGCTCCAGGTGTGGCTCCCAAGGTCAGGAAACACAAGTCCCGACTGAAGCTCCTGCAAAATACTGCAGATTTGGAGCTGATGAAGTGGCAGAGTTGGTGCGGTTATCTCCTCTCGGCTGGGGAGGGTTGCATGCATGTCGTGCAGTACGTCCTTCTCCCTCCTGCAGCTGTGGGTAAGGACAAAACTCTCCAACTAGGGGAGACTGTCGGTGCCTGGATGTTTGTTTTCCGTTTTTAGCTTTTACTTCCTTATAGACAGGTTCTGCCTTTACTGGTTTCTAGTCACAGGATGCCAACACCAGTTAAAAGTAAATTATAGAAACACTTGCTGCTATTCCTGTGATTTCATGTGCCAGTACTTTAAAACTCCCCCTATAACTTGAGTTGGTGTTTGAACCCTTCATTTCCATTCACCACCTACCACTCTCTTCAAATTAACATTCCCCACATAAGAAGTGAGGTAAGGTAGTTACTTTATTTGCGGACCATCCCCAACTTACATTTCACCTCCAGTCCTTCTTCACTACACAGTATTTTCACTTTTACCTTCCTTCCTTATTCTCTCTTACCTGCCCTAAGACTCTTGCTCTTATTTTAATATCCTTTTTCACATCTCAATGTGATTGCTACTGATTCTCACTTGCTTCCTGCCCTTCTTGTCCCCCAAAGCAGAGATTCCTTCACACGTCACTCCTTTCAAACATCCCCGCTGACTCCTAACGCCCTGTTGCAGCAGCTATTAACCAGTCAGCTCTGGAACTACCAGCTCCTTGCTAAATTTTCCTCCCTTGTTTAAGGGGTGCAAATTCCAACCAGATTTTGCAATCTGTAGCATAAATTCCTGCTTGCAGTTCCAGTATTTCCCAGCTGTTTGGTGTTTTTAAGCCTTTTCTCAGATCAGCCTTGACTCCCTGCTAATTTCAGCAATTAGCTGGGTCAGGTGTACCTGGGAACCTCCTTCAGCTGTGAGGCCACAGACCAGTCTCCCCAACACACACCCCCTCCCTCTCTCCAGAGGGATGACTCCTACCCAGAGACAGCTCCCCCGAAACCGCATCTGCATCTGCCAGCTTCAGGCTCTTACCTCTGCCCTGGGACTCCAGGTCTGTGCCCAGCAGCTGCATGAATGGAAACAGGAGCAATGTAAGGTCTCTTGTCCTCCTGAGGTCCCTTCCAACCTCATTTATCCCATGATCTACTGCAAAGCGCATGGAGCAACATCATCAACAGGTCTAATTCACACAGATCCAAACTGGTCCCAGCTTAGGGCACCAACTTGCCAGGCTGCACCCAGCTCTGAGCTGGGGGAGCCAAAGCAGGGCTGGACTGGAACATCAGCACGGGGTTGATTCAATGTACTCCCCTTCTCTGAAATGTCTCTCTGCAGGTAGACACCTGTGGCACACTCAATTTGCTGCCACACCGGGATATCTCTTGCCAGGCATGGCATCACTGAAATATTTTCCATTTTGGAAGGACGAAAACTTGGAAGAGAAATAAAACAGAGCTGAATCTCAGATGCTGCAGAAAGGCCTTGTTTCCCACCGTGGGCTCCTGGGGTTCTCTTTGTCTAGCTATCACTGACTCCCTCTCCTGGCTGAAAACACGGGTTACAGTCGAGAGGAAAGAGCAGAGCGCTCGGAGCTCGCAGGGACAACTCAGCTGGGGAACGGTCCCCATCAGGATGCTGAGCCCGTTTTGCAATCTCACTCTGCGTCCATTGATCAGTGGGGTTAAACATGTTATTTTTTCCCCACCCTCCACAGAACTCCCTGTTGAACTCTTTTTAATGCAACAAGCCTGGGAGTGGCCATCTTTTTTATTTTTATTACAAATTCCATGCAGAGAGGTCAGGCATCACCGTCTGAACTCCTGTAGGATGTAGCTTTCTGTCCTCTCAAAAACCAAACGAAAAACAGCAAAAAAAATTATTAGCATTTTGTCCCTCTGATGGCATTTAAATTCTGGCTGCAGCCAGCATGTCTCTTGGGCCCCAGTCCCATCACAACGCAGGAGCCAGTTGTGCTTGCCTGGGCCCTGCTTTGAAGCTCCCCTAGCTCTGACCAGGTAATTCTGTGTCTGCTGTGAGGACACTCTCTCCTGCATTCTCTGCTCTCTACATTGGTTTCCAGTACACTGTAGAGTTAATCCCATTCCTTCTCTTTGAGTGCTGCACAAATTTCTAGAAGATCAAGTAGAGCTTGTGGATGAACATGAGGTTTACAGGAAACGTGGCTGAAGGACACTTCCAGAGGTTGTCTAGTACATTGCATTCTGCCCTTGCCCTAGCTTTCAGCTGGCTGGGGAGCTCTGGCTGGCAGGGAGATGCTCCGGGGCCCACAGATGGTGCCATGGCCCCATTCCCAGCCACCTTCCTCCTCACTTCGCAGCCCTGGAGGTCGCTGCTGTCTCAGATATCGGCTTGGGCCCAGACGGGGAAACGAAGGCCCAGCCTGGGCAGGGAGAAACCCTGAGGACATGGCAGGTCACCACCCCAGCACTCCTGCTCTCGAGGGTCAGCTCCGGGGGGCTTAATGCACATATATATATATATAAAATATATATATATATATAATTGTGCCTGATTGCCCCGCCGTACTCAACACTGGTGAGGCCGCACCTTGAGTATTGTGTCCAGTTTTGGGCACCTCAAGTACCTCGTTTCCCTCACGCCGCATCGCACGGGTGCCAGAGACAGGGGAAAACCCGCATTTTCGGCCCACGGCCGAACACCCCGGCGCTCTCACGATCGTTTCGCCCGACGAGGGGAGGTTACCGGGGAGAAGGGACCCTGCGGCACCCGCCGGGCAGAGCTCCGGGCCGGCACCGCGGGGCCCGCAGCGCCCGGGCGGCACCGCGCATGCGTGGCGAGTGCGTCATTTCCGGGCAGCCGCGGCAGTTCCGGGGCGCTGCTGCCTGGAGACGGCGCTGCTGCGCGGGAGCGCTCCGGTACGGCGGCGGACCCGGGGAGGAGATGTGGGGCTGGGGTGTTGATGGGGGGGCGCTGCGTGATGGTGTGGGGGCCATGGGGCTGAAGGGCTGTGTGGGGTTAATGTCGGAGCTGAGGGGCGGGGCGGGGGGTGTGTGGGCTAATGTCGGAGCTGAGGGGCTGTGGGGGGGGGTGGGGGGGGGGCGGGCGTGTGGGCTAATGTCGGAGCTGAGGGGCTGGGGGAGGTGTGTGGGTGTGTGGCGGGGGTGGGCTAATGTCGGAGCTGAGGGGCTGTGAGGGTGTGGAGGGTTAATGTCGGAGCTGAGGGGCCTTAATGCTGTTGCTGAGGGGCTGTGGCGGGGTGTGCAGGGGGATGATGCTGGAGCTGAGGGGCTGTGGGGTGTGCGGGGCTGATGCTGGGGCTGTGGAGTGTGTGTGTGGGTAGTGCTGGAACTGAGGGGCTGGGGGGGCCTCCTCGCCCCTGTGCCCCATTTGGTGCCCGGAGCACTGGCAGGGTGCAGGGGGCTCCAGTGCTGTTTGCAGGCAGATGCTCAGGCTATTGGGGCACAAACCAAGGATTTGGGGCCCTCAGCCGTGAGAAAAGTGGGGAGGGAGTGCTGCTCCCTGCTGCCAGCTCCTCTGCAGAAGCCTGCCCGTGCACGTCCTGCACAGCCCAGGCTGTAGCGAGATGGAGCACATCCCTGTGAGTGATCCCAGTGCCCCAGGGTCTTCCCCGAGGAGCCTGGGGAAGGCGTGGCAGAAGTAAGCGATTGAGCTGCAAGAGGGAAGCTGGTTACATGGGACAGGTATTATTCTGAGAGACGATTCCTGTGTGACACCCAGGAATGGTATCGTGTGTTGTGAGTGACTCTGAATAGGACTAGCTCAGGAAAAAAAGGCGTATTTTTCCCTTCCAGTCCCAGGTCAAGCTACAGGAAGTACGCCAGACTTATAATTTTATAATTTGTCACTCTATCCACTTGCTACTGAATTTGGAAATTCAGCTCCTACTTCAGAAATATTGGCAGCACACTGCAAACTAGATTAAGCCTACCTTAATACCCATGCGGTGCTGGCATAAGAGCCTGTAATTTTCTCACCTGCTTATCCAGTCTGTGAACTGCAGCCATTTCTTATATTCCTGAATGCTGCTCCTCCTGAATTGCTCAAAACGTTCACTTGGACAGACATGCTGATTGACATACGTTTTTGCCAGAGAAGTTAATGAAAACTCCCGTCTGTCTGGGCTCAGCTAGGAGAGTTTCTCAGAAGAGGGTGTAATTTGACCAAATGTGAGAATCCTGCCTAACAGGAATATGTTTGCTTTAGTTTCCAATTTGACATAGGAAATAAACGTTAAGGCAAATTAAACTCTGTATTTTTTAATGAAGCTTTGTAATTCTATATTTTAATTATTATTTTTTTTATTTGGTTAAGTTTCATCTAAGGTTGTTTTCTACCTGCTATGCAGGATAAAGAGATTAGAGAAACCTGCACTTTCTAATCCTAGGAAGAGAATTAAAATGTCTGAACTGTACTTCTAGCTGCAGTGCCGATCCTTGCAAGGGCAGTCTTGTCACTAGGGAAATGGAAGGATGTAGGATATAATAAATATGTAAATAATAAATAAGCTTGGTACTGCATGGGATTGTTTGTCATGTGTAGCACTTGGTTTTTGACAGATCCCTGCTACACTATGTCAGGAGACAGTGACTGCACCAGGACAAGTCCGTCAGCGGGGTCTCCATCAGACAATGAGTTCTTGCCAGATCGGCCAAAGTATGTTTGCTCACTGTCTCCTGATCTCATTACCAAAGCCCGGGAAGAGCTCCAAGAGAAACCTGAATGGAGGCTCCGTGATGTGCAAGCGCTCCGAGATATGGTGTGCAAAGACTATCCCTCCCTGGGGACCTGCCTGGACGATGCTTTTTTGCTAAGATTCCTCAGAGCCAGGAAATTCGATTATGATCGAGCGCTTCAGCTTCTGGTGAACTACCACACCTGTAGGAGGAGCTGGCCTGAGGTCTTCAACAATTTGAAGCCGTCCGCAATAAAGCCTGTCCTAGAGTCTGGTTTTGTCACTGTGCTGCCTCGTCTGGACCCAGAGGGACGCCATGTCGTCTGCATCCGTCCAGGTATTGAAATGCATTAATGTCTTTGTTCTCCATCTTTGAGGTGTGTCTGAGCAAAAAATGTGTTTCCTGCTCTCCTGTGAGCACTGGTTACTTACACAAAGAATGTGGGTTCCCTTTGAAACTGGAGAAGTTAACTTGTGAAGGAACATGTTTGCCGTTAGCCAACGTTATATCAGTTCCTTTTCCTGTGTCAGCAATAACTGCAGTTATGTCAAAACAAAAATGCAGTGAGGTGGGTTGATTAAATATTAGATGATTCAAGAAAAATTATTGTGTAGTAACTCAAATTGAAACAGGGCTGCTGGCCTACAGTTAGAAGCTTGTAATTTGCTTTGACAATAAGTGGAGAGAGGAGCCTGTGGCTTTGACTCCCGTGTAAACAATCAGAGCCTTCCGTGTGCTTTTGGTGCTGCCAGGCTTGCTGTAAATTTCTCTTCATTCATTCTCCTCCTTTCCATTTACCTGCTTTCTTTCTGAGCTGAAACTGCTTCTAATAAGCTGTGCTGGGTGGAGAACGGGGTTCTTAAAACCATTGCCTTTGCTCCCTGAAGTAAACATGAGTTGCCATTTATCCCTTGCTTAAGAAAGGCTGCTCTCAACTAGGACTGTGGCTATTAAAGACTAACTTTTAAGAGTCCAGGAAAATAGAAAATCAGTTTTTGGAATGTGTATTGTTAGCTTATATTTACTCTCCGACTTACCATCCATGTCTTGTAACCTCAGACAGATGGACACCCAGTAATTATCCGATTACTGAGAACATTCGTGCCATATACTTAACGTTAGAAAAACTCATTCAGTCCGAAGAGACCCAGGTGAATGGAATTGTAATCCTGGCAGACTACAAAGGAGTCAGCTTATCTAAGGCGTCTCATTTTGGTCCTTTTGTAGCCAAAAAAGTGATTGGAATTCTTCAGGTAAGACCTGAACTGGTGGGAAAATAAGCTTGTGCATTGTAAATGACTGCTGCTGTGTCTAGAATTCTTGACTATGTCACTGGAAAGTTAAGCATCTTGGCTTTTACGAGCAGAGTTAAAACATGTCTCTGCCCAACCAGTTTCTCAGACCCTTGCCAACTTACCTCACTTGCTTTTTTTTTGACTTTTACATCCCTAAAACTAAATTTGCATTAGAAATGCAAACTTTGAGTTGGAACAGAAAGAAGTAGTTCTGCTTGGTAGTGGTAAGGGAGAGAGAGAGAGAGAGAGCAGTGAAATACGGTTAGAGAGAAGACACTGTTTTGCCTGAATGCCGAGAAATGGCTCGTTACTTAAATGGTTCCTGTCAGCCAAGATGGAGCAGGTCACTTGCCACTGGGCGAGTGCAAGTTCAAGTACTGCTGCAAAAATTTTGCAGAGAGGACTTTTGAATGGGTGTGACTTGAGGAGGATTTGAAGGAAGAGAGGCTTCTTCAGCATAGGGGGCAGCAAAAAAGACAGTAATAAAAAGGATCTCTGACTAGATGTTTGGAAGGAAAATGATGGAGAGCAAGTTAGAGCAAGGGAGTCGCTCTAAGTGCATAAGTGGAGTTGTACAAAATAAGAAGGTGAAAGGAGTGAGGAATAACCTGGCCAAAGTGGCAGGAAGGTCTGATGATCTTAGTTGATGTTTTAGTGGGCTATCTGGAGGAGTGAGATGAGGAAAACTTCCCTTAAATGGGTTCATTCCCTCATAACTTTTATTCTGGCCTGACCTTGCTATGTTCTTTGTTGCATCTGTGGCAGGTGGGGCAGGATAAGGAAGGGGGAATCAGGGGAGTTTATAAAAATGAGACTAGTGAGTTTATGAATGCCTATATAAGAACTCAGTCCTTTAAATTATGATCTAAATGTGTCATTTAATTGTCTGAACCCACATATAATTTGTACAAATAAAGTGATGGGTATCCTGCTGTTATTAGTGGAAGCTATTCACAAAGCAAAAGCTGGGCTTGGTTAAGGACAAAAAGGTATGGGTGGTATATAAACACGTTGCATCAACCTTGCTGAGCTGCATCACTTGTAAAGATCAGTTTCATAAGGAGAAAAATACTCCTGCAGTGCATGTTACCTGCTTTTCCCTCCAAGCATTGACTACTTTGTATATGTAGACCTGGTTATAAGGGAAAGAAACTTCACTCTGGCACAGGAGGCTTTAATTGCCAATCATGAGCTTTTGCCTTGGAAAAATGTTTCTGCAAATAAATTTCTCTGGCAGAAATCCCATAACTAACTTTTGTTTTAAACTGTGTTGTATAGGAGACACAGTGTGTTCTTTTAGCAGCAGAGCCTGTTTGTCTTTTGCAGTTAGCATGACAGAATAGTTGGAATGGCAGAAAAACAGTGATATTTCTTCCTTATATAAAACCACATTTTAGAGTATCTTGGGCACCAAATCTTGTAGTTGGACACACTGTTAGAACCAGCCTGCTCTGGTGCACTCCTCAGAAGCTGCGGTTATCACTTTGTAACTGCATCCTTATCAGGGTTGGGAATACTTGAAGGACAGTGATTACCTAAGTGCCTTTGTCAGGGGAGATGAAGAACAACATAAGAAATGAAGCTTTACTGACAGAAATATATTTCCCAATGCAAAGTTTTCTTGTCTCTTGACTTTATTTTTATGCCCACTGATCTCATTTTAGGAGTATTCCGTATTACAAGGTGCGTTTCTGTTGCCATATTGGTTTATATTGATACCTCACCTCAGATGGAAATTTGGGAGCCAGTGGGTTGTGCTGGCAGTCAGTCTCAGGAGATTTTAAAAAGAGGAAGATGGCAAATGTTTTTAAACTGCATTATAAAAATCTTCTTTACTCTTCAGGATGGATTCCCCATTCGAATAAAAGCCGTTAACATAATAAATGAGCCTCGTATATTCAAAGGCATTTTTGCAATCATCAAGCCTTTTCTGAAGGAAAAGATAGCAAATCGGGTAAGGATTTGTGTCATTTTAACATTAATGCTAGTGTTTGTAAGTTCCTCGCTTGGCCACTGGAATTAAAAACTGTTGAAAAACCTCACAGCTAGAAAAATGTTGGTGCCATTTACTTGATCTAACTGGTCTTTTCTGCTTTAATTTTTAAAAGATGCCGGTTGGTAAAATTCTTCATGAGAGAGAAGCTTTGAGGAATATAATATTGGCATAACATCAGTATGGTTCTTTAGCACACGTGCTATGTATTCGGGACACTAATACCATTCTTGGTGTTGGATTTTCTTGGCAAGTAACACTTGGTTTATGAGATGCTGTCACATGAAATCTGTGTTGCCCCTTCCTTGCTCTTCTCCCTGATGGCACGGCATTAGCATTCTTGCCATAGGACTGGATGTAGTTGCAAAGGATGATGCTTTTTTCCACAAGGATAACTCCTTCCAATCCCATGAACGAACTTGGGGACTAGTTGAATTTGGAACCTCTGTGCAGGCTAGCAAATGTTGTTGCTCTTGCTAGGATTTAAACTGCACTAGACTTGGATCATCTCAAGGCTTCTCTCACTAGTGTGTCTAACTGCACCTGCCCAGTGTTGTATGCTGCCACTTGCCCATAATGTCATCACTTCTAAAATTTGCTCTTTAGCTCAAAATAAGCTTGTTAGTCGACTGTTTCAGTAATTTGCTGTGAAGTGTTTGATATGCACTATTGAAGCTATCTTTTGCCTGCTTCTTCAGTTTTTTCTTCATGGCTGTGATCTGAATTCCCTTCATCAAAACATTCCTCCAGTGATCCTTCCTGAAGAGTACGGTGGTACTGCAGGGAAGCTGGACATCTCTGCATGGAATGAGCTGCTCCTAGCCTCTGAAGAGGACTTTCTGCATGATTTCTCCCAGCTGGTTCTCCCATGTGACAGCTCTCCCCATGACATGCTAGTGAGTGGGGATGCTGATGAAAAGCAATGTGATGATTCTCTGCGAGGCATGAAACCTCAGCTCTATTACTGTTACTAACAAACCAGTGAAAGGAAGTTTTCCTGCACAGTCAAGATCTGTTCTGATAGGTGATGTTGTGAACTCTGCCTTACTCCTAAACCTGCAGTGAGGAACAGACTGCTGAGGCACTTTACACTGTAGAACCAAAGGAAGCTGAAGAGGGTACAAAGGGGGCAGGGCAGAGTTCGGGGAGGGTAAAGGCAAAGAGCACAAGTTACGTAAAATGCTTGAGGTTCATCAACCTCGGTGTGAATGATGCAAACTGGCCTATTCTTGCTAATGATAAAGAAAACAAAAATATTGCAGGATGGTAAGCTTGATAGTTTCTTACCCCCTCCCAACACAGATGGAAAAGTGACAAGAATGATTTACTAGCCTTGTGACCATCTGTTCCCTTCCCCTTCTGCAAACACCAGTAATCCAAGACAAGAAAATTGCTTTTGAACCCTGCAAAATGTACTTCTGTCAGTGAAGATTGCTTAAAAACATGAAGTCTAACTTGGCCTGTCAATGATATTTGTCTCAAATTAATATACAGAAAAACTTTCTTATCCATGAATACCAGTATGGAGATTATCTCTGAAACTTCCTCACAGTAGGAAAAACTATAACTGGTGGATTAACTACTATAACATCTATGCCAAGGCTTATTATAAACAGGTGCAATCTTCATTTTCAGAAAACAGGAAGTTTTTCAGATTAAGTACTAATGCTTTTGATTAGATAACAGCTTCAAATAATGAGGTTCAGGACCAAATAAGAAAAAGCTATGTCAGCCACCTTCCCACATTGTCAGTTGTTCTTTTCTTCAGCTGGTTGTGATGAGGAATTGGGTCAGTAACTCATACATACAGTTTGCAAGGAGGCTTTGTAGCAGTTGGCATACGATGTATAGAAGGCAATACTTTAAGACAGCAAGGTGCTGCTTTGGCTTGTTACTTTAGGCAGAATTTGAGTTTAAGTTTGTGAAACCAAATGCAGACAGGCTATTTGAAAGCACATTCTTAAATTTCCTGGCATTGTAGCACTTTGTTCACCGTGCTTGTCTGCTCTTTTGTGCAATTTTACAACTTTGTTTGCAACTTTGTTGACCTCTTCTGTCTTTGGTTGTCAAGTTCCTGTATGAAGTTTGACTTTAATAATCTCTGTAATATTTACCTGTAGCGTGTATGCCTGTGCTTCTAGGTCTTTGTCTAGAGACAGAACTAAGACTCCGATGTCAAATCAGGGTAAGATACCTTTGTCTAAATAAGCTGTTCCCACTCCCCAAGTTCAGTCTGTTTAATGGTCTTGAATTAGAACTTAACTCTCAGCACACTCTTTGCACGTTTTTCTGCACTATAAAATAGTGTGGAGATGGGAAACCTCACTTGGACCAGGAAAGCACACCCTGATACTTCAAGGTGAAATATTTCGCTATTTGGTGAAAAAGAACATCCCTTCTCACTGGAGACTTATCTCTAGAGCACTTTCTCTGGATGAAATCTTTATTTAGTGTCAAGGGTGATTATAGGTACCAGTTATGTTTCTGTAAATATAAAACTAAAGCATCTTGAGAATTTCAGACATTCATTTTTCAAAGTGCCAAACTCTGTTTTGAATGTCTGTCTTCCTCTCAGTCCCCCTACAGCACGGTTGCACTGCCAAAAAGAGACGCCTCTACCACCATAATGACTTCCTGATCTGGCAGCAGATCTTATCTTGGTTATCCTTATCCTAGGGGTAGCAAATGCCATACCTGTTATCTGAGCATTATAAAAGGAGACTGGGTTTTGGAAAGGGGTGAACCATAAAGCTTTTTTCTGGGTAGCAGTTCAGAATTTGTGGGAGCAAGGAACTCATCACTTGAACTGCTTTAGATTAAAGGTGGGAAGAGATGAATTTTCCTCACTGAAAAATCTGACTCTTCCTACCTTTGTAAGTCAATTCTTTTTCCTCTTTGGCTATTACCTGTAGTGCTGGGGGGAGAAACACCTTACCATTTTCATTTACTTAAAATAAGGTAAAAGAGTACTGCTAGCCATTTCCTCCTCATTTCTGAGCAGAACATGCTGCGTGTTTTGCAGAGATTAATTGAGTTTTTTGTGCCACCTAGCAAGACAGTGGCACACAGCACCAGGACTTAGAAAGGTAAGTGGCTGCCCATGCCCTTTAACTGCCAGAACAGAGAGGGTGGTATTTATGTTGTTTTAGTGCCTCTTAGTTCCAGACACAATGTACAACAAAAAATGGATGGACCATTTTTCCCAGAGGTGAAGGCATGACTGGTATTTGATATTCTTTCCTTAATTGTGCTGCAGGGTTTGAAGTTAACCTATAAGAACAGAACTACTTTGTTCTCCTTATGTAGCTACTAGAGAGCGAGTTTGAATATTCAAAATTCAATTTAGTGTCCTTCAAAAAGAAAAAAAATCTAGTGGTGTTCAGGAGAAGGCTGTGGAACCTCTACAGAAACCAAACCTTTTTTCAGGCTTTTATATTCTCTTGCATGCCTTAAATAGTAGGCAAACTAGATCCATCTCTCCCTCCCCTTTTCTCCTCTGCTTGCAGAGAAACTAAGAATAAAACGTATGAGTTAAACATAATAGATAAGGCTACATTATCAATGCCGAAAATAGCCCATGCTATGCCTCCAGAACTTCTTTTTCTTAAAGCTGGCTGCTGGGCAGTTGATGTCAGGATGCTTGAACTAAGCCAGGCTTACCTTTATCAAGCATCTAACTGCTACTTCTAATTTGCTCTTTCTTGGCTTTAGAACTCAGAGAGTTGCAACTTTATTGAGCTGTATCCTTACCTTTTTCAGGTTTGTAACCAGTGCTTGGCTTGTCATAGAGAAAGAACAGCTCTGTCTTATATGTGCCTGACTACTGAGCTGAGAATGCTCTTTGAGCTTTGGCACTTACTAGCAGAGAAATCAGTTTGTTCCCAAAATTTCTCATGTCAGCGTTTGGAAAATAAACGCTCATTTTAAGTATAGAGTCTCCTTATCTGCAAGTCAAGAGATAAGAAAAGCTTACAGGTTTGTTTGTTTTCCACTTGAAATAACTATTTCCAGAGGTTTTTTTATATGCCTTGCCCAGTACATAAGCCCTACTGCCAAATCCAACATGTAATAAGGAAAAATAGTTGAACTGCACTGGGCAGCCATGGCTTTTAGCATTAAGTGGGACAAAAGGTAGCTGCATACTGTACATAAAAGTACTTGAATTTATACTTTTGCAAATGGGTGTTACAAACCCTGAGGTATTTTCAGGAATTGCGTGACGTATTGTTTTTGTTAAATCTCATTTTGGCATGAGTTAATCATAGTGTTAGTCAAGCTAATAATTTTGCCTCCTATTTTATGTGGGCCTAGAGGTGTTGGGTGGTTAAGTGTACATCTTATTTTGACAAAATTTATTTTTATATTGCATTTTATAAAATGGAGTGGTCAAAATGTGTAAATTTTATGATGCATGACTGGGTGATTAAACACATTGTAACAGCTGCTAATTTGTTATTTTAAATATTTTTGCCTTGTGTTGTCTTGGTGTATTTTAATGTAAGTCAATAGTGACATTACTTAGTCCCACATGTTACATTAGTCAAAAGTGTTGCTTTCTACTGCAGAACTAAGTTTTAGTTGAACAACTGTACCTGAGCAACTTCAAGAGAGAGGAGCTGACATCCAACTGCACACTGCAGCAGCTAACTAGCATTTTAATCATTGGATGCAGTATTTTGCATTGCAGAATAACTGCTGCTTCTTAACACTTCTCAAAAGAGCTGGGACAGTTTCAGTAGTTAGTCCACTTTATTCAAATGAGTTTACAGTGCAAATGCCTTAGTGTCAATAATAATAATTCTTTTTGTAAGCAATCAATTAGAAGCTTTATTTTTCCACTGTAATCATAAAGTTGTTTAAGCTTTATGCTTATACACTTACCACTCAATATTTGGCAAACATACTAAAAAAGAAGTTGCCCTTAGGAAGGGCAAGTTTGTTCTTAAAAGGCATTAGAGTTAATCAGTTTTTCAATCTCAAAGTTCTGTTCTTTTGGTGAGGAATAAGGGGGGGGCGGGGAAGGGGTTTGCCGCAACATAGGAAGGTAAGTAAGTGTAAATTTAAATAAAACTTTTACAGTTGAATGTAGAAGTCAAGCAGCATGGCTTACGCTTTCAGGAACTGAAGCCTTAGCATACTAGTGCATTATGCTGAATATAATTGTTCTTTAAAATATATTACTTCATATTTAGCTAAATGTTACTTCTATTCAATAGAAAGGTTGTGGCTATTGGACATAACATAAGTCTGTGCTTTAACAGCACAGCTGTAGTGAATTTTAAAAGTGTAGTAATAAGATAACCATGACTGAAGGTTAAAATAGAAAGATAACTGATGATAATTTTGATCCTGCACCAAGCATTATGCAATACATAACTTTCTATCCACCTGCATGTTAACATAAGAAACAGTAACGTGGACAGTGTAACTAAAGCAATACACAAACATTTTGGCTTTCAGCAAAAAGCTCTCCACTTTTGTAAGCTCAGACAGGTGCAGCAATTTAACTGAAGTCCCTATTAGTAAGGACAAGAGGAGCCACTAGGGTCCAAAAATAGAGAAGGAGACAAAGCCAGCTGGAGGTTATCTTCATCCACACAGCTGGCCAGGTGCTTGTCATTGTCTTAAAATCTGCATCAGGGCTAAAAAGTAAAGTAGTCAATTAATAGATACAGAAGGCACCTTCCATTATTCCTTGCTACCTCTTATATGAATTTGTCCCCATCATTTGGGACACTCCAGTGCAAAAGCCTTTGAGGGAACATAAGACAACTCAGCCAGCAATAGACTCCTGATGGCTGCTGCTCTGTCAGTGTACTTGCTAATTTATACAATATGGCAGTCCTGGGGAAAACAGTCATAAGCTGCAGCAGCAGAGGATGTGTCCAAGTGCTCCCAACAGGTCTAGGAATTCTTATCTCCATTCCAGTGGCACGTATGGCTGTCCCTGCACATCTTTCCCAGGGTGAAGAGCCAGTAACATTAGGCTGGCCTCTGACAAACTTCACAGGACGCTACCTTAAACCAATTTCCTATGTGTCCTTCCTGCTGCTTGCCTATCTGAAGGATGGCCCTTTCTGCCCTTGCAGCTGAGAAGCAGTCCGCTAGGACTACAACAGATGATTTTACCTTTTTATGTCTTAATTCAGCAACATAAAATTGAGAAGGCACAACTCTAATGTAACTGGGATAGGGACAACACCTTAACCAGCTTGGCAGGAGCAGGCTATATGGCAGGACTCTCCACCTAGAAACACTGGCTGGCACATACAACCCATCGCTTTCTGTCTTGCTCTTACCTGTACCAGTTTGTGAGTGTCATCATGATGTAAAGAGAGGCGAGACAGAGCATGAAGTGAAAGAAGGTGTAGTTGTACTGAACACCATCCTTCTCGTTATCCATGACACGGCGCACTTCTCCTTCCTCTGCAGCCCCGCTGCCTGTTCCCGCAGTCTCCTCCAGAATGGCACTGTCACTCCCAGACAGTGTCAGCTTGTTCACCTGGCTGTTACTTGAAGAGCGAATGCTGAAGTGTAACCAAAAGATAGACATAGTTAAAAACTCCTTTTTCAGTTAGCTATGTTTGCTAATAAAGCAAGCAACTGACCACAGTAAATGTCGGGGACTAGCAAATAACAATTTTTAAAATCCATCCGGAAACACAGGAATTTCCTCAATGAGATCTGTTTTCAACTGAGCTTTTGTTAACCTAATTAAATAGTGTTCCTAGTCCAGGTCTTATAACACATTTTGTTCTGTTATCTGAATTGGGCTAATAAAGCCTATCCTCATCCACAACACAGACCACAGTTTTATTAGCCATATTTAGGCTTGGGCTGAGAGAGCAGCTGGATATTAATAAATGCAGGTATATTTTTCACTAGACCCCGATTCAAAAAAAAAAAAAAAGCAGACAAATCACAGTTGTTTGTTTATCATTTGATAGCAGTGCAGGTCCTACCTGGAATATAAGAGGCAAAGGACAAAGATAATCAATCCAACAACACTCTGGGCATCCCACCACTGTAGGGACTTGGGGGGAGCTGGAGTAGCAGGTACAACAGTGGTATTTGCTGGAGCAACTGTGGGAGTAGCTATCTGGATAATGATGTTCAGCAAACTTGGGTTACAGTTTCGTTCTGAAAGAGATTTCAAGGCAGATTAAAGAGAGATGAGCTTTGACAGCATTTAGCTAACAAAAGACGGCAGACAAGTTTGCAATTTTCCATTCCCTCTAACTCACGATCTCTCTGATACCCCAGAGGCAGCAATGGCATGGACTACTTTTTCTTTCTGGGAGCTAGGCAAGGGTGTAATAAATAAATACAATTATCATGCCCTGACACTGTTTCCCCCCACCCTAATACCCCAGCTTAATTCTGAAAAGAGGCAATTTGATGGTTTCAGTAATATCAGCTCTACTGCCTCAATTTTATCTGGACAGATCAGCAATCCTCACACAGTGAGCTCTAATAACTATGAGCCCCATCATCAGCTTCTGCTTTCACAGCAGAATCTGTTCCTCGAGACAGCCTGTTGCTTACCAGGCTCATTGGACATGGCTGACCAAGTGAGATACATGGTGTAGAGCGTGATGACAGAGGACTGGAGGAGGCCAGAGTAAGTATGATGTTCCTGTTCAAAGACAGAATAGCAAGACAAGGTCAAAAGGGCAAGTTTTACCTATAGTTGGATAATTTTACCCTACTGCCACAGACTCAACAGTTACTAGCATGCAAAACTTTATATTTTAGAAATGCATTGGGCTTTGTTCTATGTTTAAAAGACTGGAAGAAAATCCTTAGAGTAATACAATTTATGTAGTGAGGAACTCAAACATAGAAGGAATAAGCAAACCAAATTCAGTTTTTCTGCACCCAGGATTTGGTTATGAGTTCTTACTGAGTTAATCCCGACTTCCTAAACAAGTTATGGAGATACAAATGTAGCATGGGATTTATTTGAGCAATACCAAGTTCAGAATCAAGTAACATGCAAGCTTCCTCTCATATTAAACATGCTTAACCATAATTTCAAAGCCACAGTATTAAGCCAATAAATTCCCATCTTATTTTGCTTTTCCCTAATGGGTTTCTCTGTTCTGTCAGAACCTTCACCACTAAAACCACACCAGCAGTCCTCCACATGGAAACAAAGTCCAAAACAATGTTAGCCAAAAAACGCCTATCTTCAGGAAATAGTCACTACTTAGCACGTGGGTTTCAGAGCAAGATTATTTTTTTAAAATGTTCCTAGCTAGCATAGCTATGATAGCCAAATTTTCAAGTTCTTATGTCTGACTGAACTGGTACTACATCTTTGTTACTTCCCTGCTTTGTATTTCAGAAGAAAATAGCAGAGAAAAATAATACCTGAACTTTTGGAAGGACAGAAACAACGGAGACAGCAATGCACAGGATGATATTAATGCCTATGAAGACCTTGTTCTCAGTGCAGTCATCAGGCTTCGTGTAGAAAATACAGAAAAGCACAACAAAAACCAGCGACAAGGCATAGAACAAGCTTGTACAGGACAGCAGAGCTGGAGGAAAAAAAATTAACTGTTAAAATACACATGTAGTTTATCAGTACATCTAAGGTGATGGGAGGGGATGTAATGGGAGAGTCCCCCTTCCTCACTTGGAGGTCTAGTTCAGAAAACTAGGCGAGCAGAACGCATTTTTATTAGGTATGGCTAAATTTCTGCTTTGGCTCACTAAGCAGCATAGCTCAGAGGAAAGCCAATGCTGCCATCAGGGGAATAAGACCTGCCTTTCAGCGGCAGTTTAATTGGTTTAACTGATGTCAAGCCACACTGTCAAAATGAGAGTGCTTTTTGCACACTTCTCATGGGCTATTTATAAGCCTTGAATTCACCCTTCTGTGCTAGAGGACACTCATTTTCATTTCCATTCTGCTATGTTCTTTATAAGCTACAAAATGCTGTTGCAGCATTCATAGCTATGAGCAAAGAACCACAACAATTAGCACTTTGTAATTTAGTGGTCAGCTCAGGAACGTGCGCTAAGGCATGCTTTGTGTTGTACTGCAGCCACTGTCATTGACGTAACGGACTTCCCGAGGACCTCAGGAGGGGAGGTGGCAAAGCAAAGTCGAGTTGAAGAGATCCAGGCTACTATTCTGCACCCACACTGCAAACTAGGCAAGTGTTGTTAATTATGACTGTTGGATCTGCTAATCACAAGCCTAAAATATTGTGCATTTTATTTCGTGAGAAAAAAAGCAACACTGCAGCTATTAGTTCCAAATGTTTGCAGTAGTAACTCAAGGAGACTGTGGAGTGTAATTCTAGGTACGTCTGCAAACTAGCAAGTGACATTCTGCAGAGTATTGTCCAGCAGAAACAAATCCTTTACCGGTTAAGATTCCTACCTGCATACCAGCATTTAGAATTTCCCTCCTCCATTTTCTTAACCCAGCTCTCATTCCAGGAGTGAGCAAAGTCCACAAGAAGCACCAACTGGATAAGAATGAAGACGACGGCTCCAAAAACACCAATAGCAAACCAAGCTAGAAAAGGGAGCAAGAAAAACAGGGTTAGCTTTCATCATTTCCATGCTACCCTAGTTTAAAAAAAATAAAAAGCTCCTAATTATACTGCAGAAAAATAATGAAAAAATCTGAAACTATATTTAGAAATGCAGTTGCTCTTAATCACTTTGGCCTCCATCCTGCAGAAACACGCAACAAGTCCCAGCTATAGAAGGGCGCAGCCTATGCTAGTCAAGCTGAGCATAGGCATGTTTAGCCCAACGTGTTTCCAGAATGAATGTAAGATCTAACACAAGACACCTTCGTGTACATAAGTAGCATCATGCCACATTTCTGTGAGGATCAACAACCTTTTCAAGTTCCTGTGATGTGGCCAGACAGTAAAGGTTTCTTGCACAGATTTTTCAGAGGCTCTAGGGAAGCATTTAGCACTTGCCAGTTCTGAGCTGCCTCTAATCTTGAGAGTGGCAAAAGACTCAGCCCAGTACCGATTGTGTCATGGAGTACCAAATTATTAGTACATGACACTTCTGCACTTGAAAAGAGATTGCTTATTGTCATAACTTCAGTTGGTCACCAAAATACCGGATCAACTAAGATACTCTAATGAAGTAGGACAGAATCTGTGTCTTCTACAAGATAACTTTCACTATCACAACTATAGCCTGGTAAGTCTGAGAAAAGGTTTGAGTTTATTAGACAGAATTCCAGGATGACATATTAACTGTACCTCTTGTGAAAGGCCCCTCAGGAATGTAAAATGCTCCAACCATGATAGCCACAATGGCAGCTATTTTGAAGAACCAGAACCTTTAAAAGAAGATATAAGTTGAAAATACTGGTTTTATTTTGCACACAATGGTCATATTTTACATGATCTGTAAGCAGCTTGCTGTACATAGATGAGTGTCTAAATTTAAAGAAACAAAAGTTGTGTTCAGTGGGATTACAGATAACAATGTTCACCAAATCAAGGTGAGAGGGTGAAGCAAAGGTCAATACATTGGAGACACGGACAGACAGAAACCTCAAAGTTCATCAAAGGCAAATACAGAGCATTGCACCTGTGACAAAAACTGCATGCAACAGGACAGACTGGGGGCCGACTAGCTAGAAAGCTGTGCTGAAAGAGGAGCTCTTGCTCCAAGAAACAGAAGGTGAGTCATGAGCTCATCCTTGCAGGGAGGAAGGCTAACTCTGCGCTGTTTAGCTTGGAGAAAGAAAAAGGGAGATCTGATTGCTGTTTTCAACTGCTTAAAAGAAAGCTGTGAAGAAGACAAAACCAGACTCTTCTTGCAGGTGCACAATGAAAGGACAAGAGGCAACATATGCAAGTTGCAAAAAGAGAAACTAACATTAGATATTGCAAAAAATTGCACAGGTTTCACAGAGAGGTCAAAGCATCACCCACCTTTGAGACATTCAAAATTCAACTAGACAAGACCCCAGATAACCTGCTCCACATTGGTCCTGCTCTGAGCAGGGGCTTGGATCAGATGTTCTCCAAACATTCCTTTCAAATTAAATGACTCTATGATAATTCAGTCTCCTATCCCAGAACTAACCCAGTTAAGTCAGTGAATCAGAAATCAGAAACCAGTTTCTGCTGGATTACCAAGTCAGACTGGCCTGGTGAATGACCCAATGAGTGCTAGAGTCAGCGCAAGGATGGGGATATAAACTAGCTGAAATCTAGCATCTCTGGAAACACAGAGGGCTGCCCAGAGCACTGCCCTTCCGGTTACCCAACCTCGGAGCATTATCACTACATTGAACATGTTACATAAATAGAAAGCTTTTCAGGAGACTAAAGCGTTACTCTGTATTCAGTTGAAAATAAACTTGTGGATGTCAATGTATGCATAAACAACTCGCCACTGTGTTCAGCAAAGAAACCTGAGAGAATAAACAAGTTGGGAGACCAGACAGCTGGCTCACACACATACCCATTGTGTACCGAGGCTCTAGGATCATTACTTGTTTTCACTTGTATCATGAGCAGAGAGAGGAGAAAGAAGAACACTGCCATGGCAAAGCTGATTCGATACACAGCTCTATATCCAACAAACACATCGCAGCTGACAAAGCCATTCATGTGCGGTATCCGAGTATGAAGCCCTTCATCACAAAATCCAGGTATCTGAGCAAAGACACATTTAGTTGTGAATTTACATCTGCATTTGCAATTACATTAAGTACTCTAACAGCTAAGGCTCTCAGTCAGCTCTCTTCTGGGAGTTCTGATAACAAAAGACCTTGTGCTCAGTCAGCCTGCACAGACCTCATTATCGTCTTTCCCCGTGTCATCACTAAACGCAGACAGGAAGATACCAAAGTAGCAAGATAATGACTGGCTGTCTCCAGGTCTGGTCAGGTTTCAGAGACCAGGCACATACATAAAAAAGTACATTCACTGAATTTGCTATTTCAGCTAGAAGCTGTTCAGTACATGCAATCTCTTAACTCAGGGGACAAAGCACATTTGGGTGTTTCTGTCTCTCATGTAATCCATTCCCAGTAAAGGGAATCAATAGTCACTGGCACAAGTAATGGTTTTGCAAACAGCTAGAAAGAGGCTTTTTCTTCCATACCTTTTTGAGCTGCTGTTCCATCCCTGGTGCCAGCATAATGCAGGCAAGAATGGTACTGAGGAGGAGGAGGAAGGCATAGATAAGACGTGTCACTGTTGAATTCTTGCTGTTGGGACAACATCGGCACAGTAAACACGAGGCACCACTGCACAGACAGGGAATCTGAAGGACAGACAGAACAGTAAGGGCACTCCCCTCGCAGCAGAGCCGGTTTCGAGAGAGGAAAACCCAAACCCCCTTACAGACACCCCACTCCCTGCCGGACCACACAGATAAGCCGTTTCACCGACACTTCTGACTGACATCGTATTTGAAAACACCCGTAAACAACCTGCCTTATCAGCCTGGGCTCCGTTCCCGGGGGCCGGGCTGGGCCGCGCTCACCGACCCCGCCGGGCAAGGCTAGCGACCCGCCTCCCGGCCAGGGGGGGAAGAAGCAGTGTAGCTACAGCCTGGCTGCCGCTCTGCCCCGAGGGGCTGAAGCCGCTCCCGGAGCCGGCGGGACCAGGGTCCTGCCCACAGGCCACGGGAGGGCGGCCAGCGGAAGCACTGGAGCCGGGCCCCCCAGCGGAGGCACCGCTCGGGGCCGGGGCCGCTCCCCAAGGGTCTGACCGTCTGCCCTCGCCGCCACTCACCCAGCTGGCCAGCGAGCAGACCCCCAGCGCCGCACCCATGGCGCCGCTGCTGCCGCCGCCACCGAGCGCCCTCCGGCCACTTCCTGCTTCCGCCCCCACCCCGCGGCGTCAGGCGGCCGCCCTTCAGCGCCGGCGCCGCTCATTGGCTGTCCCCACCGTGCTGGCGCGTGCTGAAGAAGCTGCCCGCCAATGGGAAGGCAGGATAGAGCCGCGCGCGGGCAGGAGGACAGGCGGGGGCGGCGCGGGGAGCGCGCGGGGGAGTTGTTGTTTATGCACATTTCTTCCGCCTCCTCCGACGCGAGGCTGACGTAGGGAGAAGGGACGCTGATTGGTCGGAAGGGTTTGTGAGTAGGCGGTTCCTCCAGCAGCACAAGCCAATGAATGATCCCGCCCTCTCCCGGAGGCCGCTGGGGGCGCTCGGCGGTTGCCATAGCAGCAGCGGGGGCGGGCCGCCGGCATGGCGGCGAGGGCCGGCCACCTCACCGGGCCGGCCACCGGCCCTCCCACCAGGCCGCCCCCGCCGCAGGCAGGGTTCGGGGCCCAACGCATTGCTTTTCCCTGCCCCTGAGCGCCAACAGCCGGTAGTGCGCCCTGGCGCGCCCTGCGCCCCGTCCGCGCGGGTAAAACGGACCCGCCCGGGTTCCTGAGGGGACAAGCCGTGAGCGGGCGCGGTGACAAGCGTCACCTCCGTGCAAAGATTGCGTTGAGGATGTATGAGTTACACCTGCGTCACCGCTGAAGCGCTGACCTCACCGCAGGGGCTGCGGCAACGGGGACGCCCGCGGAAGCCTCACGGATAGCCCCGGGTGGGTCACAGGGGTGCGAGTAATGGCTGTGCTGCTCGTGTGCTGGACACACAGCTGCCATCTCCCTGCCCACGGCCCAGGGGCCTGCTTGGCCTCTTGGAACTCTGTGACTGGGAGGAATCTGTAGTTCATTCCCACTCTTGTCCCATCGTGATACGGACACAAGCGCTCGTGCCGCAGAACTCACATCATGTTGCTGCCCCTTTTTTCCTGCATGCTTTGCTGAGTGCTGAATGGTGTCTGTGAGTTTTGGCCTGTGTGGCGGTGTAACGGGGCTCTGAGTGGAAACAGGAAACCTCCCGAGCCTTTCAGAGGTGGGGTTTCTCCAGGAGATTCTTCACCATCAGTTTACACCGGGCTCAGTCCATATATTGAAGTAAAAGCTAGAGATGTATCTTCCTTTAAAGTGGAAGAAAAGGAGGAGGAAGTACGTGAAAAGAGACATTGTTCTGCCGCGGCCCAGAGCGCAGGGGCCCCTCTGGTTTTGGATTACCAGCACGCTGCCCGACTCGCAGCTTGGAGGAGTTCGAGAGAAACAGCTGAGTGCTGCGCTCCTCATTGCTAAAGCCTGGGAGCAAATGAAATGGATGAGAGGCTGTGAGGATGTAACAGCAGCAAGAAGGTGACAAAAGTCAATACAGAGGTTTAGGAAAGTGGTCTGGAGCTATTTAATTGTCATTAGTGTTGCAAAATATCAGAGGGCTGGGTCAGAACTGACCAGTTTGAGTTACTGGCTATATTCTGGCTGTAGCAATTCCAGCTGTTGCACATCACTTCTCCCTGTGTCAAACCCTTCTTTCCTTCACATATTCCCTTTCTGAAAAAACTGCTTTCATCGCAGAAAGGGACAAATAATCAGAATGACAGCTTTATTGCCATCTAAAATTGCCAAGAAATGACAAAAAGCATCCAGTGGAACAGGCACTTACTTTCCACAGCAGCTTTAAGGCTCAGAATATACGAACATTATGTTAGCAGTATCATCTCTCTTGTAATCAGCCTCATTCATGAAGACACACAGGCTTCTTTCAGAAAAGGATCACACCATAAATTATTGAAACTGTGCTTCCTTCAGATAATATACGAGCCTTTATTATTAACATATTTTTATTACCCTTTTGGGTGCATCAGCTGGATCTGTAAGAAGGCTTTTGCCACATCCCTGCTACTTCACCTTTTGTTCACATGAATGTATGCAGAATAAAGGCAGAATCCAAAATTCTGTGTTCCCTTACCGGTAATCCTGGATAAATAATTTCATAGGTTATTACTAATACAGTGACAAAACTCATCTAAATCCTCAGTCTGAAAACATTTTCTTCACAGGAACTTTATGACACTAATAGTTTTGTTAAGTACAGTGGGATCCTCCACTAGATTATGTCAGGGAAAGACAAAGGATACAGATAAAAAGCTTTTTCCTTCCTCTGTCCACGTAACAAGAGATTTCTAAGTGCTCATTTTGCTTCCCAACATAAACCCCCTCTGATTCTGCATAACATCACCTCAAACCACACGTGTTTAACAGGAGATAAGGATGAAGTCAGCCTAGTGACTGTCAGCCCTGGGAACGAGACAGGATGTGGCAGGAGGTTATCCTCGTTTGTACAAAAATACCCTGCTCTGGTATGTTAATCAGTTCTGGCAGCAGAATGAAATGGTGCGTCCCTTATGTATCTATACGTTACATCCCATACATATCTATGTGTTCGTTGAAATGCCTAGAATAAAACCCTTGAAATTAGGTAATATTTAAAGGAAATGTGTCAGATACAGTCATTTGAAAGTAGTCCTCTGCAGTTCTTTGTGCAACTGAGCTCATAAAAAAATGTCACTCAAGCTTGTGCGTTAGTGCTATTCTTGTTAATCTCAAGGGTCTCCCTTTCATGATAACAAAAATGCAGAACTTTTTCTCACATTCCATGGAGTATTTGAGGGTCCCTGCTCTGCATGGGCTATATTTTTGCAGGTCCCACAGACAGGTTATAATCGAATAATCCTTTGACCATCCGGAATCTTTCAATCAGGTGAAGGGAACTGCAGATTGGAATGGCTGGGTCAAACCAGCTGTAACAATTAAAAAAATTGTACATAGTCTGTGTTTCTACAGTGGTGCTGCCTTGACCCATACACAGGTCTAAACATCGTACTGTGCTCTGGTCCGCACAAACTTCCAAATTTCGAGGTTCCGGCATCAGCTTTCTAATACAACCCTTCTAATTATTGGACTTCTGTAAAGTGTTTGGCTTTAAACAGTGTTTATAACTTGCCTGTGGTTGGCTCTCCAGAGCATACAGAATGACACAATTTTCTTTAGGGACAGCTGCTTTTCCAGCTGTTTAGTTCAGCTCTATTCCACCATCCAGATTTTAAACCATGCTTTGAGAACAGCAGTCAAAGTCCTCCATCCGTGAGGAAGTTAGTCATTTGGTCATGAGCAAAATACTGCTATGGCTGAAACCACTAGTGGGTTTAATTAGTCTTTAAGTGGTCAGAGTTAATAGTTTCTACAAAATCGTGATGTTCTAGCAGTGTAGAAAGTCCTCCCAAGCATAAATATCATTAAATTTATGGAGCGCTCAGGTGACTTTCGCGGGGGTCTGATCTAACGGTGAGCTGTAGGTACGGGGACTCACCACCAACAGGCAAAGGTGGAGGTGTGCTGTCGGCTGCGATTCCCTGGGGAAGCGCAGGTGACCAGTGCCAGCAGCAGGGCTCTGCTCTGTGCACAGGCTGGCTGGACGCTCACAAGCCCCTGCAATTTGAGATCGAGATAAACCAACCTAGTCCACACTCTCGAGTCTTCAAATATGCAAGCTGCTTTTCTCCGCAGTCCTTTGCTCACGATTTTTTAATTCTCTTCCCTTGACTGCGTGCTCTGTGACTGCATTAGCACCTGCCTCTGCACTTCTTAGGCTCTCTATTTTCCTATCATGTCATGGATACGTGAGTCATCCTATTTGTGATCTGCGGAGCTGAGTGAGAGTCATAGTAGAGTTGTGTGCTTCAAGGCCATTAGTAATGCTGCTAAAACTTGCATAATATATTCTTCTGTGTCTAAATCCCTGAGAGATTGAGTAACTGTTTTCTTTTTCACCCCAAGTGACTATGCAACTGGATGAGTCACTGCTGTTATGATAGAGGAATTGTAATCTTTGTGCCTGTCCAGTTTTGTTTGGCCAGAAATTTATTTGATAGAACACCTTTGTTCAATCTCCTCTAAGTCTTTATATGTCACCAGAGACCTTTTCACTGACTTCAGTCCGCTTTAGATCATGTGCTCTGGTCTGGAAACTGCGTTAGTTTAGATTATTGGTAAAACAGACGAAGAGAAATGTTCACCTTTATCCAATACTCTGGAATGATATTACCAAGCTCTTTCATCTCATTATTTACAGAAGCACTAGTGAAACTTAAACGTATTGAAAAGTATTTATATAACATTAAAGAAAAGCTTATTGGAAAAAAATAACCAAAAACCCCAAAAAAACCACAACAAAACACAAACAGAGATATACTGGAGGGAATATTTTGTACAAAAGATCTGCAGTGACATCTGTGAATGAACCATGGAGGGGACTAGCAACAGATGGCTTGTAAAAGGAGGAGGGAGAGATGCTCAGACAGGGCCCCGTGGGGAGCAGGATCTGCCCCCGAAGGGGCTGGCACTGTTGGAGCAGCCTTAGCCCAGCACTGGTGGGAGCTGGCAGAACTGTCCCAGGGGGAGCCTTGCAGCCAGAGGCGGTGCTGGAGCTTGGCACCTTCCTCCGTCCCCGGAGGTGAGACAGAATTAGTGCAGAGCCAGGCACCGGCCCCTGCTCCGGCCGGCAGTGCTGCTCTGGGCTCGGGTTTGATGCCAGAGCCCCTCTGTCTGTACAGGACATCAAGGTTCCTGCTTTTAAGTAGCCACTTCAAAAGCAAGTAGCCACAATACAAGCCAATCTTCTACTCAAGCATTGTCCAAGCGCACTTAAAAATCATGGAATTATAGAATTGCCGAGGTTGGAAGGGACCTTTCAGATCATCTAGTCCAACCATCAACCTAACTCTGACAAAAACCATCACTAAACCATACCTCTAAGCACTATGTCTACCCGTCTTTTAAATACCTCCAGGGATAGTGCCTCAGCCACTTCCCTGGGCAGCACGTTCCAATGCTTAATAACCCTTTTGGTGTAAAAATTTTTCCTAATATCCAGTCTAAACCGAAATGTTGCTGAGTTTATTGTTTCAAATGTTTTCATGATTTTTCCTTGCCTGATATATATTTTTTTTTTATTAAGCCAGGATTTATTTCCCCTGTCTCAGTGACCCCATCTCTCCCAGGAGAGCCTGCAGTGAAATCCAGCTGGCCAGCCTTCTTGGATCAGCGATCACTGCAGCTGAGCAGCTTCTGGTGAAACAATAGTGGGAGGAAAAGTCAGGAATTTCTGGATTTAATCCTGCCTCGAGCAGTGACGAGTTGTGTGGCTTTAGGTGAGCCACAGGACTATGTGAGTCAATATGTAAAGAGAGAAAACCAGCATATCCCAGAGTCATGGCAGGCTCCGTTCGTTCGTCTTTCCACACAGCTTAAAATCATGAGTGCCTGACCCATTTTTTTCTTGTACGAAAAAGAGCAATACAGGATCATATTGGCTGTGGTCGTTTCTTTTAGCTGGAGATTTCTTTTCCCCTCTTTTTCCGTTGTCCCCCACACTGGTGCTGCTGCTTTCCAAGATGCTCTGAAGCTAGTGAAATAGTTTTTTTCTCATAAATCTTTTAAATCATGTAAATCCTCCTGGTGTACCAGCTGACATTTTAGATGTTGCACTTCTGCACTTGTTCCAGGAAGCATTTACCATGTTACAGTTGCTTATGTTGTATTTTTTTAAAGAAGTGAAAACAGTTCCTTCCTCGTGTGTCTCCAGCAGAGAGACTGTTTCTCCTTGAGGAGGGAGTTCACATGATCATATAGATGCGTCACATAAATCCCTTCCCACGTTTGATATTTTCTGAGTTGAATGATTGTTATTCCAAAGCCAATAGCTGGGATGGTTGTGTGATTTAATGTCTCCGGAGCAATTTTTTCTTCAGTTCACAAGCTTTAAAGAAAAGAAGCCTAAAAATGAAATCCTTCAACTTAGAAAGACTCACTAACCAAACACGCTCAACTACGTTATCTTTACAAATATTTCTCCCTGTTTGTTTGTTTGAAGCTGGCCAAGAGTTCCAGAAATACTTTTAAGATAACAAAAATGGGCAACCAGATCGGAAAAGAACTCTGTATTTAGAAAGACTGAAATACTACTGGGGGGCGGCTGTGCTGTTAACTCTTTTCTGGTTGCTCCGAACCTCCATGGAGTCAGAGGGTGAGTCACAGCATTCTTCTTTATATGAATGTTTTTCCCATCCTAGATGAGTTAGAAAAAAAGCATCCTAAGGGAGTCTAATAATACAATACCATCTCTAGTCCCGGTGTTGAGTTCAATAGGGTTGTTGCCCAAGAGAGACTAAATCAAGCGGCTTCCCGAAGGGTGTAGGGCAAGAGCTGACAAGGCTCAGCATTCACCGCGTGCACGGTGGGCAGAAACAGCCACAAGCTTCATTCTGGAAGGGAAGGAAGGGAAAGAACTGAGGCCCGAGTGTTGGTTTATCAGGGGATCTTACAAACCGGCTTCCTGCTGCAGAGCACACTTGAGAGCACTGAACCTTTACTACCAACTCACACAGGCAAATTTTTAAAACATACACTGAGGGCGTCATGTTAGTGCAAAATTGAGAGTGTCCATAGGACCTTGCTATGCTTGAGCTCCGCAGGCATCTCAGTGGCAGAAGCAGAGTGATTTTCCCCTGATATAAGTAATAGTTCAGTTCTGAATTTGCTGTCTTTGTGAGATAATGGCAGGAGCTTTTTTTCCGGACTCTGAAGGATGGCTTACAATTTGTAGTTAAAATGTATGTTAGTATAACTGTATTTGTTACCATGTTTTTAGGGGCTTATGCAGAACCCAATGCCTTGACAGGCCAGTAATGCAATTCTTGTGGGTACTTTCTTTTCAAAGCTGTTTTTTCCAAACATATTTAATATTGTTACAGTCCTCAAACGATTTCATGCAAGAGCCATGAAAGCAAAGCAGAACCGGACACACTGGTGCCCATATGTACGTCAGAAAATTTCCCTGCGCTAGCAGTGGTTTCTGGGCTGAGAAATAGTCCCTGCAAGAACAGAGAGCCTTTGGTGAAATACAACAGCATAAACGAGGTGTCTCTTTTCCTTTCGTGCTTGGATGGGTTTCATCTCACTGCCTTGAAGCTGCCTGCAAGGTAAATATCTACCCCACGGTAGTTACCGAGCTCTCTCTCTCTAGCCAGCGAAGATGGACAGACGGGATCAATTGCTCTCTGATATCTGATCCAGCACGACTCCCTTAGTCCTGGCCTCTACCTACTGCCACAGGAACCTTGATGACTTATTTTCAGATAAGTTTTTGTGGTTTTAGAATTAAAGTCTGATTGTAGCTGGGTACTCGTTTCAGTGAAGAAAATAGCGTGCAAAACCTTACGCATGCCTGCCAGCAAGTAACGTGCTGGGCAGTGGTAATCTCAGCTCAATTATCTGTCTGTAGGGGTTGAAATTTAGTTAGCGCTTTATGGTTAGGCACCAGATAGCGTTAGGATGTTGCTTAACAGAAGAGCCATTATTTACCATTAATAAAACTGATACCATGACACATTCCTTATGGCGTAGATGTGCTATCATATCTTGGCAACAGTAACAGGAGGAATTATTCTGCCTGGCTTGCAGTCTTGTCTTCATTGTAAAAGGAAAAATAATGAGGCTGTAATTACCCAGCTTGGAACTAAACGAACGCAACTGAAAATGCTGAATGATGAAAGATGACTCCGAACAGCTTCCCAAACTTAGCTTGTTTGGATACCGTGGCTGACGGTGCCAGTGTCAGCTCCTGGCTCTCGCTGGGCTGGATCCAGCGCGCACAGCTCAGTTGTTTGGACTGTGGTGGTGTCCCGGTTTGAAGTAGCATGGAACAAATAGTGGAAAACATACCATAAGCCTTGCCAAAATGACCTGTTTACATGAGGAGGTCAGCATGCAGCCAAATTAGGATTAAATTCGTAGCACACAAACCCCTCCACATTAATTCTTGGGGTAAAGATCCCTATCGTGTAGTGGTTTACTCCAGATTACTTTGCAGGTGAGATCACATGCTTCTCCCTCCAGCATCCAACATTTCAATATGCGTGAGGTTCTCTTAATTTTGCATCTTAAATATAGCTAATAAACCATTAGATTGAATGAATCTTCCCCCCCCCCGCCTTCATGCAAATAAAGAGGGGAAAAGGGGATTCTGTTGTTCCATTAATTCTAGTTCTCAGTGTCACACAATTTCTTGTTAGTCAACAATGCAAGAGCTAGCAGACTTACTTCCCAAATTGGTTCAGATACTGAAAAGCTGATGACCTTCTGCATTCAGCACAGAAGCGGTGTGTTTGGTGGAGCCGTTGGAGAGCTGAGGATGAACTTCCCATAGCAATGAAGAGGCATAAAGGAATGCTTCTCAGTGCCCAACTGGCTACATTCTTGTTCAACTCATCCTTGAAGACTGCTGAGATGTGATTGTATTATTAATGATACGTTATAGTGCCCGGAGTGTAACGGAGCTTGGATAAATGATAACTAAAAAGGCCTTTTAGTCAAAATAAAGAGGATTTTCTCCTCCTGGTTGCTCAGGTTGAGCTGCTGTTTCTGCAGGAGAGCAGGCAGCGCTGCTGTGGAGCACGCACCTTTTGTCCGAACAGTGAGATGTCCTGCTGGTTGCCATAGCGATGGGGAGAGCGGAGGCCATTTGGGGTAGCAATTCTGCAACGCAAGTGCCCGTTGGGTACAGCATCCCCTTAATTAGCAGCTCCATCAGTCGGCCAGGTCCCAGCAGCTATGACCACCTTGAGACGGGCAGCTTGCAAAGTGTCCATCTATAGAGCGAGCCATTTTACAGATATTTAGCTGGTGGTAGAGGTTGCTCCCTTGAACACGTCTTTGCAGGATGGCCAACATACAGAAATATGTTGAAATATTGAAATATATCTGTCTGTGTAGAAATAATGGCACGACTGTCACACCGATGGCTTGCAGCATACACGGCAGGTCACAAAGATTGCAGCCACCTTGGCACGCAGAGAGGAGCTATTAGGCAGCACAGCAATTTGGGCAAAGGATATTTTTGAGCCTGACTGGCGTTTGTTTCTCCCTCAGTATTAGAGGGCAAAGAACCCGGACCCAAACACAGACTTTTAGGTCAAATAGGACTGAAACCTTCTGACCCAGGACAGCCTGGATGGTGGGCTTTTATTAAAGGGTCTTCTACAAGACCTTCTTATGACTAACAGTTTCATGCTGTATGGAGCTAAGGTTTTAACATATGGCTCGAGGAAGTAGATGTCTATTTAAACGCCATTGATAGGTTATTCTTGCGATGGATAATCTAACTAGAGATACTTGATGCTTTATCAGGCCAAAGCTGAAAACAATTACTGGAGATATGTTATAAAAGGAAAAGTATTTAATCAACAAAAGTGAGAGGCAACTAGGATCTGTATGAAAACATTAAACTCTGTGTCCAAAAAAGCTATAATCCTGCATAAAAGTTAAAATTTTACACCTGTCCAAAAACCCCAGCCCAACTCTGGGAGAAAGCAAGGATCTGCAACAGATACAGTGAATTACGGGATTAAGTAGAACCCTTTAAAAACTGGAAATGCTAGAATAACCATAAGGGAAGAGTCATGACACAAAGAGCAGTAAATAAAATACATCTCTAGAGCAGCAGGGAGTGAGATTGGCCGTTATTAGGTGAGGAAGGTCTGCTGGCCTGGGCCCACAACAGCATCAGGCTGTCCATCTGCGATGGACATGCAGGAGCTGCCAGTAACAGTGCAGACAAGGTTAATGTTGTGGGCTGGGTGATAATCTGTCTCCATAGCGGTCATTTAGCCTTCTGTCCTTCCATAGCCAACTGCCAGAAGGAGATGATAACACCTCTTTTCCTTTATTTTTGTCTGCCTTGGCTATTTAAAGGATAAGCTTTCTGAGGCTGGGACTGTGCCTTTAGTATCTACTACTACAGTAGGGATGGAGTGTGGGATCTGTCTGAGACACTGCTGTGACACCACCAGGATCACTTGAGGATTGATGGCTCTGCCTCCAGGCAAATCCCATGCCCCGCAGCATCCCGCACTCCTCCCAGGAGCCAGCACCGTACTCTTCCCACACAGTCAGTAAGGAACAACAGGGTTCTGTCAGCCCCTGTGTCCACCCCGGGGTGGCAGAGCCCTTCTCTGGGCCACCCAATACACACGGTGGCCCCGTCACCTTTGCTTACACGCCCCTGTGTCAGCCACCACACACCTGGGCAACACCTGAAACCCAGGGCAGGTTCCCAGTACGGTGCTGGGAGCGGAGGGCTGTGTGTCAGCGCCCGAGTGAAATGCTCCCAGGTCACCAGGCAATCCCTGCTTTTATTTCACGTACACTGTCAGCACAAACAGAATATTTTGTTCCCTGAGAGGAACATGGAGCCCTTCCCACGGGGCGCCCTGAACTCCTGCTGCTCTCAGACCAAATTGCGGGGATGCTGCGCCTCCCCAGTCTTAGTCTCCATGGCCTCAGGAGCAGTTAGAACAGACAAACAGCACCGTGTCTAAGGACATGGGATGGCACAGGACACAGGAACAGCCTTATTGAGCTTATCGTGGCTGCTGCAGTGATCAGCTGCTTCATGAGATGGCATCTCGTTACACGCACCCCTTTCATGAACCGACACGGAAAGCAGGGAATCGTGCCAGGAGGTTAGGCTGAATTTTTTCCCGACCTTAGATAGAGAATGAGTGTATACGGTGAAGCCTGAAGATCGCAGTCCTTTGACTCACAACAGAGAATTAATAACCTGAGTTTGATCCCTCACCATTCCAAAGCAGGAGTACTCCGCTTGGAGTCCGTGGAATAAAGTCACATGAAAGCCCATTTAACTGAGAGCACAAATCAGGATCAAAATATTTACACTGCTCCTGCACTTCTGCAACAGGAGGTCTTGTCTGGCTGCCAAACACGGGGGAAAAATCATAACCGTTGCCTGGGTGGCTCTGGCATGTATAATAAAGCTGACAGAGATGGCTGTTTTCTTCTTGTTTACTGGCATACCCCTTTGCTCTCCAAAAGGGAGAAGCGCAGCTGCCAACCCAGCCTGCTACTTGTTTTTCTCCAGCCACCCATGTAGAGAAACAGGGGGACGAAGGGAAGGAGTCCCTGTGCGCGGGGCTCGGGGGATCTCCTGCTTCCCTGCCAGCAAGTCCCAAGCACTCAGTCGCCATCAGCTTACACCATACCCCTCCTGTCGCTCCTTCTCCTCCTGACAGTCATTTTTAGCTCTCTCTTTATATCTGACTCCTCTTAGCAAGCAGAATGACCCTATTTAATTAATACTTGCGTATTCTCCCCTCCTCTGAATACATCCCTGAACTCCCAGCCATGTTGCTCTTCACCCCGTGTCCCAGACAAGAAAGCTTTTGCCAGTGGGATGATTTTCTGGTGAAGCATGTGCTGGATACGTGACCTTTGTGGGTTTACACTGAAGAAGCTTCTGGATTCCTTTAGACAAACAAATCCCTTACCAAGCAGGATTTATGCTTGTTTTGTAGTCTTTGTGCCGCTACCCAGCTGCCGCGCTTTCTCCTATCAGCAGCAGGTAAAATTCTTCTTCTATAGTGCGTGTGAGGGAGTTTGTAATGGGCTTTGGGACCCTCTGGGCAAAATCTGGCTTGCCACGAGAGCTGAGTTTTGGACCTGCTTGTATTTGTGGCAGCTGCAAAGAGGTAACAGTCAAGTGTCTTATTTTGCAAGAGCCTTTGGACAGAAGAAACTTTGCAGAAATGAAGGATTAGAGGGTGCACGTCCATGATGGGCTTTCAGCAAAGGCTTTGAACTAGACTTCAGAGACTATTAAAAAAAAAAAGTTCATTTCTATTCCAAACCGATTACATTTCCTAGGGAAAAAAAAAAAAGTAAGTTTGGGCTGAGAGTCCAACCTATCTAACTGGGAGAAACCTTTTGGAGGTGTTTGGCTCAGCGGAGAGATGAGATAAGGTCCCCAGGGAGTAGCGGCCGGGGAGGGACGAGCTCGTGGAGTGAAATTGCCCAGAAGCAAAGCACAGACGCTCACTTTGCAATGAAAAGCTTTATCATCTCTGCACAGATTACAGGAGCTAAAAATAGCTCCATCTCAAAGCAAACAGTTTTTTTGAGCGTGCTCTGCCCTGCTGGCATGTCGGCCCCACGCCGAGCCACCGGGCCAGCAGCCACATCCCCATGGTCCCAGCCCCCAGAGGGGCTCCCCACCGCCAGGCTCGACTCTTCCACCCTGCCTGCTAAGAGAGGTGACCCTGGAGGGGGGTGGCTAATGAGTTCGGCCTCGTTACAAGCTTTTTTGTGTGTGTGTTCCACTTGTTGATGAACATTTCTGGATGAGCAACTTCTAGGGAAACGGGTCTGAGCACCGAGTAATCCATTCAGACATCCCAACACCCCCTCTCTGTTCCCTAATCAACAGCAAAACTGTGTCCTTTCTTTGACAACGAAGAGAGTGGCTTGTCACTAAAGCTGCTTTTACCTGTCGGTTTCTCTTCTTCTCATGAATCTCTGAGCGCAAGCTGTTATTTGATGGCTTAAGACATCCATGCGTTCCTTAGGGAGCCCGGCAGACTGAAATATGCTCTGCGGTTTTTCTGATCAAAAGTTTATTTAAAGTATTTATTTTGGGGGAGGAAGTCTGGGGAAAAAAAAAATAAAAAAAAGTCAGGTTGTCACATTTTTTCCATGCGTATCTTGTGCCATTGCACATTTCCTTGCAATCTTGATGACATCAAGTGACACAGAGAGCTCAATGCCTGGGAAAGGCAGCGGGAAGCGGCTGTTACGTGAGGAGGCATCACGCTACATCAGAGGGCTATTGCAGCGCTGCTCCGACACCGGCAGCATGAGCTTCTGCGGGAAGCAGGGGCTCAGGCTGCAAAAACATTCAGGTCAGAGGCGGGTCAGATCCTTCTGAAGTGACAGCTTCTCTTCATGGGCTTCTGAGCTTCCCGGAGGGTCCTTTGTGCTGGTGTTTTTTCTTGCTGGAGCAGGCAGAGCGCAATCCAGCACCGCAGCGCTGTGCCGGGGGGGTATCTTCGTGTTAGCACCCTTGGGGATAGTCTCACCTCATTTGGACTCTTGCCCTACGAGATCACTCTGGCTTCGTCCCTCCTCCAGCTAAAGGTTGACAGTCAACCTGTGGGACAGCTTCTTGCTCTTCCCTAAGCTGTGCTCAGGCATCGTAGGACCATCTGTTCCCCAGGATGCTGCTCTCCGCATCCCACTCTGGGATGCACAGCTAAAAAAAAAAAAAAATCCCCACATTTTCTGCAGACCAACTGCACGGTCAGCAGCAGCCACCAGAGCAGAGCCAGGCCTCCTGGTGTCCAGAGCAGCAGTGTCATTAACACCAGTCCTAGACCACACAGGATAGAATCACAGAATTGTCAAGTTGGAAGGGACCTTTCAGATCATTGAGTCCAACCATCAGCCTAACACTGACAAAAACCATCACTAAACCATATCGCTAAGCACTACATCTACCCGTCTTTTAAATACCTCTAGGGATGATGATTCCACCACTTCCCTGAGCAGCGGATGGATGCAAGAGGCAGCAAAACCCTTGCCAAAGGCAGGCGTATTAATCAAGAAGCAGCCATACAAGAGCACAGCCAGCCATTAAAGGCTGATGGTGGCTGCAGTCAAGTCGGTTGGCTCAAGGCTGCAACACCATCCATCATGCGGAGTGCGCCATGCCAGGCAGCTGCAACATCTTCTCATTGCAGCAAGATAGGATTGCATTTATCCATAGCCCAGACCTCCGGGTGAAAGGCTTATGGTGTGCGAAGCAATGGGACAAGAGATGGTGAACCTGAGAGTTTGCTAGAAGTTAGGATGAATTTCCAGAGGAAAATGTCAACTTCTGTTTAAAAATAGGAAGAATAAATACATTGAAAGCCCTGCATTTTTATCCTCATGTGTTAGGATTTCAGGCAAAAGTTTTGGCATCTTTTGGTTTTTTGGCTTGTGGAAAAAGGAAAAAAAAAAAAAGAAAAGATACATTCTGTAGACAATCCCAAACTTCATTTTTCTACTTAAAAAGAGCTTTAACGGAAAATGTTTGACCTTGTAGGGGATAGTCTTGGATGAGGAGGTCACTGTAAGGACACGTGAGCGTGCGCAGGAAAGGACGGACGCTTTGGTGGATGCTTCGGGGGGCTCGTTCACACAGCGTTGGGGGGTTTGAGTACGACAAATAGGACACATCTTATTTAAGAAGTACAGGTCACATACCGTGCTCCCAGTTGTTTGAAGTGCTTTGTTATTATCATTGCTATATACTGCATGTACTGTCACAGTGCTGGCCACAGGCTGCCAAGAAAATATCTGGGCTGCTGGGGTGGCATTTGCATCCTTACCAGATTTGGCCTCCAGACACCGCAGTCCAAGCTTTAGCGTAAAGCTGTAGCTTTCTGGATCGCTTTCAAATACGAGCTGGAGTGAAGAGAAAGCGCCAGGCCAGCGTAGCAACCTCCTGGGGCTGCGCTGGTCCCTGGGCACAGCGTGGCTGAGCCTTCCTCCCTCCGCTGCATCTCATGACGGCAGGCAGGGCCTTGGGGTGAATCCTGCGCCGTTACTTTCGGGTAGGTAGTAGCGTGGGACTCAAAAGCACAACTTTTTGCCAAGTGATCTCAGGAAATCAAACTGGCTTCCCAGGGCTGGTTTCGAAATAAAACAGAGTTGAATCAGGAGGCAGAGCTACACGAAGTCAGTCTGGGGATGGCACCGAGCGTGGGTATGTTTTGCCCTATTGAGGTCCGTTCCCCTTCCTCCGTGCCTCGGTATTATCACCAGGGTGTTTCCTGCACTGTCTGCAGCTTTTTGTTGGTGTTTTTTATCTCTTCCTGCGTGCCATGGCAGGGGTGTGGGTATCTATCATGGCAAACGGCTGGTTTTGGGGCACGCAGACAGATTCTGGCTGGAGGCGGGAATGGGGGCGGAGGTGGAGCAGGTCTGGCTGCGCAGCTGGTGCCAGGGCGAGAGGAGAAGCTGGTGCTCCTCAACCAGGCGCTGAGCCCGGGGATGAACGGCTCCGGGGCCCATCTGTGGTGGGAGAGCTGCAGGGTGGCAGAGGCGCTGTCTCTGCGTCTGTCTGGTGCTCGGCGAGATGGCAGGTTGGGAGAGCCAAGTCCTCCCGGCTCGCACTGCTCAACTTTGCACACAACCTGAAATTAAAGCTCATTTAGCTCGAGCAGGGACTGGATCCACTCCTTGGCAAACGCTCTTCGTGCTCTCCAGTTGAGTTGTCCCACTTCTTCTCCCCCTCACAAGGCTGAGGACTGGAGTGTCCTTACGGCAGGGATGGAGCGAGTCTTTCCCTCTCCCGACAAAGCAATCAGCCCTAACAAGTCCTGTTCCGGTCTGGGCATTCAGGCAGCAATATCTACGCCCTCGTGTGCTCACGCACCTTCCACCGCGCTGGTGGGGCTTTGCAGGAGCATGGGCCAGGAGGACGGCTGGCGACCTAGCACTGCAACCAGCTTGTTCGTTTGGCTTCAGCCACCCAGTGGTGTCCCTAAGACTGAAGTGACACAAGGAGGTGATACCACCCAGAGGGATGTTCCTGGGCCTCTGTGGCGACAAGAACAGCCAAAACTTCCTCTTCTTCGGGAGTGGCCCCAAGCTCAACAACAGCTCCTAGGCTGTGCTTCACGGCAGGGTGGATACAAAGGTATGTGCTTGATCTGCTGTACCGCTGTGCCCCAGGCACCTTTTCCTCCTTGAACCTGGCTGCTGTCACCAGCTCTGCATTTCACCCCTGAATAAGGCTGGCAACCCAGGGGCAGATGAGCTGAAGCACACTTGGATTTTACCCCGTGGGAGCCTGCAGAGCAAAAGGCACTATAAAAAGACACAAAGCTATTCTTTTTTTTCCTGGGAGGCACTTCCCCAGCGCTACACCCGGTGAAATAGCTCAGGCCACATGGGGTGCGATGGTGCCTTTGGCCATGCCCTGATGGAGAGGGTGAATGGCGGGATGCAGCTGGGACTGGGACGTGCATCCGAGCGATGCGCCGGAGAAACCCCGGGGAGCGATGGGGCGGGAGGGCAGGAGGAAGCGCCCGGCAGCAAAACCCACAGTGCCGAGCACCGAAGGAAGGATGTTCGGGCACATGCAGCTGCCAGGAGATGGGGTTACAAGGCGCAGCTAAACAAAGATCTCTGCGAGAAGGAAACGGATCCCTCCTGCCGACTGTAAGGTAGGAGCCGAGCAGTAGCTGCTTGACATCATCGGGATGAGCATTGGATTACAGCAGGCAGGGACTGACTCGGGAGGGGAGGAGAACACGCCCCTCGGCCCCAGAAGTGCAACTTCATTTAGCAGCTCCCAGTACAAGGAAACGGCAAGTCTGAAACTGGTTGTGATTCCCCGGCCGGCTTGGCCGCTCGCCACAGTGGGCAGAGGCGCCTGGAGGGTGGAATCCAGCCTCGACTCCTGCCTCGGGACAGCGGGACTTGGGATTCGAGAGGCAGCAGGAGCTGGGGTGGCCGTAAGTAGGACTGTGCACGCTGCTGTGGGGCCGGCAACGGTCTGGGATGGTCAGTGGCCAGGAGACCTGGCAGCGCAGCGAGGGGCTGCTCGCCAGCTTCCCCCTGGCACGGGAGCCGGAGCTGCGAAGGGGTGATTTGTTTTAAGGTACAGTTAACTTTCACCTAACCGACTGCGAACAGTGAGATTTTTGCTGCCTGCGAGCCGTGGGCTGAAAAACTAAGCCGCATCCCAGTTTTTCTGCTGTTGGGAGAAACCGTTTGTAGGCTGACGGTGGGGAGGTGGCTGCTATTTCACTTGGAAAATGATGCCGTTCAGTACTTGCTGCGAAGGGGTAGCAGGGAGAGCAGACTCGGCTGTTAGAAATCACAAAGGACTGTGGATCGGTGACCCCCGTGGGGATTTCTGGCCTCATTTCTCACATGTGTCCATGTATTCTGAGCGACTTGCCCGAGGGAATCCCTTACAGCGTCAGGGAGGCTCTGTGCTTGCCGGGGGGGGGATGCCAGCCTGCGGGACAGACGCCCAGTGTGCCATCTGTGCGGGGCCGTGGTGTGAATCCATCCTCAGGGCTGTCGGGAGCTGCAGGGCTGCCCGGGGCTCCCCTTCCAGCCACAGGCAAGGGCTTTGCAGAGCACGGTGTCGGAAGCGGTCTCAGAGACTCCCTGGCATCCAGCTTTCCAAGCAAATGTTTTAAAAGGCAAAGATGTGGGATAAAAAAAGAACTGCTGTGTGGTGGTATTCTCAGGAGGCTTTGCAAATTCCTCCACCTCGGAGCTGTGTGTCTTTCTCTTCTTTCTCTGGATTCCCCTAAGCAGCTGGTAGCAAGCCGTGGTGGTGAGCTTTCACATGCATGTCATGCCTTGGCCCCAAGGGAGTGCTGGGGAAACGTTTCCCTTTGCTTGGCAGGGGTAAACGGGTCTACAGAACAAGGGCCGAGCATAGCCATGAATCCAGAAGCAATGCCCTAGGTGGCTGGGCCGGTGGCACAAACTAGGAGGAGGACACACTTGGGTCAAATGAGCCAGAGGCAGCCGCAGCAGGGATGCTGCAGCAGCACAAGAGCGAGAAGAGACTTGTGGGGTGGAGACAGCCTGGCCAGGTGGTAGAGACCATTGGGTGGTTGCAGCCCCCCAGGCTCCGGACCATTTGCTGGTGGCGAGGTTGACGTGCCTTGCTCGGGTAGCTATGGAGCACACCTTGGCTTCTGAGTCTCTGGGCTGGAAAGAGCCACCATGTTAATGCATGGCCACCTAACTGAGAAATTATCACGTTTCCACTCTTGTGAGGGATGATGTTTGGGAAAGAAGGATGCATGAAGAGATCCTCAACGTCTGGATTCATTCAGAGTGCAGATGTAGGTTAAATGGCTGTTTACAAACATGGATGCACCAGTAGCGCTTAATGTACCTCGAGCACAGAACAGGGCATTGAGTCCTTCAGACAGAGCTCCCCGTGGATATATGTGTCCCCCATGCCATCATTTTCAGGGACAGTTTCCAGAGAGCTCAGACTAAGTAGTGCCTTAAAGAACTGGAGATCATTAAATATAGTCCATAGGCTCCCAGCGTAGGTAGCTTGGTCACGGGGAAATGAAGACCCAAGAATGCTCGTAGCCATGTGTCTTCCAGCCACCTGGTATTTCTGTACTCAGTGGCCAGTGGTGCAGAGTTTTGCTGTTTTCTCTTATTCCAAAGAGAAGTCCACCTGCTTTTGAGCCCACTCAGAGGGATAACAACAGGCATACAACCCAGACCCCCAAAATAACTATGGAAAATGGTTTCCAAATTCCTAACACTTCCTGATCTTCCACATTTTGGAGCCAGTTTCTGCACCATACTGCCATGCATTAATCCCTCCAGCCTGTCCGGGCAACCAAACACCTGCATTGGTCCTATCTTAGAGGGGCTACACACAAAGCAGATTATTTTCCTGGGCTCATACGAGGTCTGTGTCAGAATCAGGGATGAATCCACAAGTCCATAAAGAACAGCAGAAGCTTCAACCCAGCTTTTTGTTTGCCTTTCTATGCCACCCTGTTCTGGTCTCTCCCATTTTCACATTCAAAGCCTGGATCCGATTGTTTCTCCACACCACTAAGGGTTTCCTTAGCATCAAAGCTGTATACATGATCCAGAAAACAAGTTTTCCATCACAGTACCCATTTTAGAGAGGATGAGAGGGGGAAAACCCCCCCATGCTTCTAGTTGTCTCTAGCCCATGACTAGACAAAGCTAAGTCATAAAGAGAGCTGCTCCCAAGGCTTGCCAGTGAGAAGGGGAGGTGCAGCTTTTGCATGGACTTTGTCCCCAGCTCCTCAACCTGGCAGTTGGAGAGGTCAGGACATGGCTCCAAGACCCAGTTGGCACCTGCGGCACGAGCAGGAAGAACAGCAGTTGGACTATGAACCACCTATTCCCCTGTTTCAAAACTCTCAATCCCTTCAAGATACCGACTTTACACCAACCATTTCTGGTTTGCATGATGAATTCCCAAACGCTTCCTTCCCTGCACAGCCCCAGAGAGGCTCGGTGCTCTTTGCACGGCTCCTCCACATCAGCTTTCATGCACGCATGTTGCTGGTCACAAGCCACCGCCTCGGGAACTCCCTGGTGAGCGCCAAAACGCCAACATTTGTTGATATTTGCAGTGATGTAATAAGCCAAACATATCCCCAACCAGAGCGTCATCAACTTTACTGGAATTACTGTTTCCACAAAGTGTAATTAATCTGCGGCGCTCATTGCCATGAGATATCACTGGAACAAAGAGCTCAGAAGGCGTTTTAATAGACATCAGGTAGTTAGTTATCTTCGGTAACAAAACAATCCTGGGTATGATTAAGAGGATATTGCATTTTAAGGCTTGTAAGACCTCCTGGTTCAGGGTAATTAGTGACTGATGAAAAACATTCCACTACAATTACAAGTTTTCTTGCACCTCTGAGGCCAGGGGTGCCAGCTGCTCCTGGGGAGCGGGCAGTACATGGGAGAGTCTCTCAGTCTGGGCCGGGAGGAGCGGGCTCCTGTTCCCATCAGGGATGTGAACAGCCTCTTGTTTACCCAGAAGGTGAAAGACGACGAGAACGACCTTCTCGCTGCTGCCATCCCCTTGCTTGAAACCAGAGAGGATTTCCTCTCTGGATCAAAAGCAGCACCATCGCAGCTGTTATGTAGAATAAGACTAAATTCTGCCAAAAAGCATTCTGGGTTGTTTTTTTTATTTTTTGGAACATATATTCATTTTGAAGCAATGCTGATAGCACGGAGTTTGTTTTGTGTGCTTGTTCCTGTTGGGTAACAGCTAATAAACATGGAAAGAATCTGAACCCCAAACACATGCATCATGCTGATGTCCTTGTAGTTCATTCCTGATGGGGTATGGATGTTTAGCTATCCAATGAACATTTCCACAGGGGGCCCAAAATAATCCGTGGTACGTTGATGGGACAAGATTAGGAAATTTTGATAGGACAAGATTAGGAAATACAACATGTTCTTTAACAAGTTACTTTTACCCATCCTCAGTCACACTGCCTGGACTAATCCACCTCACTACCCTTAAATCCCCAAACTCCCCGTCTGGGATTTGTCCGGGCTTTCCACAGAGGGGCCTTCAGAGCTCTGCCCATCACCCCGGGAGCAGCAGGAGTGGATGGCCCAGCAGAGGATGAGCCTTTGGGGGTGGAACAAGGGGCCAGCTTCAGATTTGCAGACTCCAGATCCCCAAGCGAGGGCTGTGGGGACAAACATCTAACCAGAGCCAGGGTGGCAGGGTTGGAAAGCCAATACCAGTTGCTATAGAGTTTCTGTCTCCAAAATCAGATTTTTTTGGAGAGAAAATGGGGGTCCCCCCCCATCCCATCAGGAACCGGGGTGCTCGGTGATAACTTTTACTTCAGAGCATCATTGCTCCAATTTGCTTTAAGCCTCTCTTGGCGGAGGGCCATGTATTTTGAGATATTTTGCAACACATCTGAAGTGCTGGAGGTTTAACTGTTTGGGCTGCATAACACACGAGCCAGAGCGGAGCAGGAAGGCAAAGGAGGAAAATAAAGACTTGTGGATTTCCAAAGCTGGCTTGCTTTCTTCCTTCCTGCTTTTGTTTGCCTGCTTGGTGCCCTAAAAGGGCAATGCATATTCCCAGAGTTGTGGGAATACTGTTTCTTTTCCGTTCCAGTGTTTCCAGTAAGCACTTCACTGTAAATGGGGTAAACACTAACAAAAGTGTATTGTTAAGTCCCCCATGTCTTTGTTTGGCTACTGTCACCATCATAATTAGTATTTTCCACTTCTGTAAGCCTGTCATCTGCAGGTCTGAAAGTGCTTTACAAATATTTGAAGCATCTGGCGAGGGGAGCAAGTATTATTAGCTCCGTTTAACAGATGGGCAAACAGACACACAGAAGCAGCAAGTGCCCTGTCCTTGAAGCAGGGCCAGGGCCAGCAAGTAGCCAGCTCCAACAACTAGGGAGTTTTAAAAGTGGGTCAAAAAAATAAAGAGAAAGGCTGTAGATCTGTCCTGGCTTGGAAACTGAAACCAGAGTGGTACTCAACCCAGACGGGGCAGACGGATGAATGGCTGGATGAGCTACTGCTTAGATGGTTAAATGGTTCATCTCTTCCTTTCTGTTCTGCTAATATTTGTCCCTGGGACAAAGTGGAAAAAAAACAGTCCACGATGTTCCAAAAAGTCTGAAAGCTGAAACAGCTGCTAAAATAAGCAAGTGTCTTGTTGGCTGGGCTCTGCAGGTCAGGGGACTGCAAAGCACCCACAGATGTTAAGGCCACAGAGGAAATGTCTGTGAGTGGGGCCTGGGGACAGCAGGAGAAGGCACAGCTGCGCACAAATGGCAAAGAAACCCAAGGGGCAGAAGAGGGACCAAGCAAGGCGACTAAAAGTACCAGATCAAACTTCCCCAGTTGCCTCAGAGAAGCTGATGTGGAAGTTTCACTTCTTTAAAGGGCAGTGGAGCTGCAAACCAATATTCATTTATAGTGTGGAGGCAGCCACCGGGTCCCCCCGTGGTGCAGGTCAGGAGATGCGAGTCGCTGCGGTTCTCCCCCAGCACACCCACGTGAAGTTCACAAAAGGAGAAGCAAAACCAAAGGGAACTTCTCTCTGAAGCCAGGACATCCCTTGTTCTTAGACACAAGAGGCCAAGTCTCTATGAGCACGAAGCCTCCTGAGAAGGTGCCACACGACCATCACCGTCCCACAGCCTTCGGTTGCTGTCTCCGTGCTCACCAAGCCAGGCACAGCCCTGCCAGACACTGCGTCCCCTTTGCTGCCCTCGTCACAGACGGTGGAAAAAGCAGCTGAACTTTATGCTTTCCAACAAAAGCACAGATAATGTTTTCTTACGTTTATTTTCTTTTCCTTCCCCAGAAGCTGCTGCCCTGCTGCGTGTGAAGCTTGTTTGAAGTCATGTCCAAAAGGAAAGTCAACTAAATCAGGTAGGGATTCACACTATGGACTCATATAATTTTTATTCACAGGGAGATATTACATAAACAGGAATGTGTTTTTCCCTTCCAATTTTAGAGAGTCATTTGAACTCCCTCTGTATTCTGAATTACTAGATGCTAGAAAGCTGCTAAGAGGAAAAAAAATATCAGCAATCCTGCCGTAATGACTTTCCTGCTGTATTTTCCATACTTCACAGCCATGTACTCATCCCGAGCCATGTTCCGACGCTGACTCTAAGGGCAGCCCCTAGTGCAAGCCGTGCTGCACGGCATCTCCCTGCCAGCCACAGGGATGTTGTGTCCAAATCCTGCTCACGGGCAGCCCAAAGGCTTTGCATGGGAATATTGTTTGCCTGTACGTAACCATGTAAGCAAGTTTTGCTTCACACGTAGAGTCAGCCCAGCGAGATCCAGGGAACCCCCAAAAGCTTAACCTTTTGTGGCACTCGCGTAACCAGCCAGCTCAGCCAGTCCTTTCCGCGGTTTCCCTCCCATGACTCCCGCACTCAGGGCATCTCCTCACATCACCTTGCTGCTTTCTCGTGTTCCCGCGCTGAGCTTCCCCTTACACAGGGCCGTCACTGCCACATTGTTTGTGGGCGATACAGGATCTCAGGGCTCTTTGGGGCATGTAGACATTCATCCCACAGGTCTCCCAGAGCGGTTTGTCTCTTGTATCCAGCATCTTTCCCGTGTATGCTAGAGATACCCTGTGTCCTTCTACGCCTAGGCTACATTTCAGTGGGCGATAAAATAGTTGGCAATTCATTTAATAGAAGCTTTCCCTTTTCTAAGGCTATAACTTGCCATGATCGCTGAGCATCCCCAGTGTAACGTTACAGGCACGTCTCGAGCGCCGCTTCAACTCGTGTCTAGGTGTCATATCCCTGGTGACTTATGCAGACAGATTTACCCTGCCTGCAGAAAGGATCAGAAGCTGCTGTCACCTGACAGAGCTGTACAAAAATTCTCCATCCATCACAGAAACACTCAGAAAAGAGGGTGTGGGGGCTAGCAAAGCTTTCTCTGTCCAGGTAGGGGTCCCAGCAGGGCAGTGCAGCCAAAGGAACTACTGATTTCAGTGGGTAACAAGCCACGGAGCCACCCAGAAGGGCTTAGCTCAACCACCCCTCACTGCCAGCCTGGTTCTAACTCCTACGCTTTCCTTTTCTATGGCGTGTAAAGCACCATCCCAGCCACCCAGTCCCTCTCACAGCTCCCAAAGACACATCTCCCCCCTGCTCCCCTCTTTCAGGCAAGCACTGCCCCTGCCCTGGGCTGTGTCCCGCTGGTGGGTCCCTTCCGCGCGGCAGGGCGGACGGCCAGGGCAGCCAGCTGCAGGGAGCAGAGCTAAGCCTGGTTTTGCTAATCAGCCTCATTCCACTCCAAAGAGTTGCCCTGGTTATTTTTAGGCCCCGCTGGGAGCTGCCAGGGCTCCCACACCTCAGGAGGTTTCACAGCTTCTCGCTCAGCCCCTCACACCACGCCGAGTCAGGAGGAGACTCTTTGGATGCTGGATGTGAGTTCCTAGGGGATTGTGCAAGCCTGAATGAGGAAGAGCCAAGGCAGGTGGCTCTCAGCCTCACGCACCCCATGCTCAGCTGAGCTTCCTCAACTAGCAGCAGCCCAAACTGCATAGTCACAGCCCATACAACACCTCTTCCAAGCTAAGCTTTCCTTCCCAGCCACGCAAGCACTGCTGTCACGCAGCAGCAGAGCTCAGCTCCTCACATCACAAAGAAAAGCTGGACAAAAATTGCTCTTTTTCCTGCTAGGCATAAAAATAAAGAGCCATCCTCGCTTACCTCTGTCCTTGTAGAGAGGTCCCCCTCCACGCAGAAACACCACTATCCCATCAAGACCTGCTGTGGCTTCACCTTCCTTTTATACATGACAAGGGCAGCTGTGCTAGAAATTAGCCCCAGCTGCATCTCCTCTGCACTAATTTGACTTCTCCTTGCCCAGGGAAGCCTGCAAGCTGGTGGGGAGGTTGTGCTGGGGGTGAACATCCCCAGGCAAGGAATTCAAGTGGGGTTTGCTTTAGGTGGTGCTCACTCAGAGGTCAGGGCCCCGGCGTGATCAAAAAAGCTGTGGGAGCACTGGGGAGTTTCCAGCCTTTGAGGTGAAATCCAGCAGGGACTTTTCTTCCTGAGTGGTTTGGGGGAAGACAGGGAACCCAAGGCTGAAGGGGATCCCCATTGCAAAGGAATCCACCCCATGGCCCTGGTGTGACAGGGTGTCCACACATCACAAACCGGGACAATACATGAGTCTTCCTGGAACATGCCTGCAGCAGCAGCTGTGGGGCTTTTGTAGCCCCACAAAGGGTTTAAAGTGACTGGTCTGTGGTTCGTCTACTTTGCAAGTTCAGGCATCAGCAGATCTTCCATGTAGTCACTGGTTTTGTTCATGTAAAAATATGTTGGCTTACAAAGGCAGCTAAATAAGAAGTTGGGAGAAATGGATAATAGCGCAGCAGGGACTCGTACCCTCGTACTCCTTACAGCTTTGAAAGGGTCTCTGCAGGGGACGGAGAGGCCCACGGGCGCTGGCTCACAGGGCGATGGGTGCTCCTGGCTGTGCTGGGTGAACACCAGGTGCTCTGGCTCGTTGCTCTTTGCTGTGCAGAAGTCGGCATCGCATCCACCCACTGCGAGCCTGGCTTGAGGGGGTGAAAAATGGGGGGAGAAAGGTGACAGCCTGACACATCCTAGGGCTGGCCGGGGCTGAGTGTGCCTCATCCTGCTCTGCAACCCCATCCCTTGGGGGGATGTGCGTCTTTCGGGGGCGAGGAGGGGAACCGGAGTGCCCTGATTTATTAGCACCTCGAAGCTGTGGGATGTGAAAAACAAGCTCGACCTGGGAACAAAACAAAAATACAACTGCTGTCACGGCAACTGTCTCCAGATGCATGAAGAGACCAATTATTTCCATTAATCAACTTAGAAGCTGCAGAAGAGACTCAAACTGCAGCCGAGGCTCGGTGCTGAGGGGAGGGAGGAGCAGAAAGCTCCATCAGACCCTGGTTGCCAAGGCAAACCATGATTCCTCTTGTGGCAGAGGATTTTTGGAGCGGATGCTCAGCACCCATACCCTGTGGGGACTGGCAGAGGGGTGCTGCCTGCTCTGGGCATGAGGCTTCAGGCTGGCAGTGTTGTGTGGCCAGAACTGGGCACCAGGGTGCCCTTTGGGCAGACAGAGGGACGGATGGACAGGCAGCTCCCTCCCATCGTCGGCCACGCATCCTGACGCTAAGGAGATGCTGGCGGGGCTGAGCAATGCCCTCCCGCCTCCCCCACTCCTCCCCAAGCCTTCCGCCCTCCCCTGGGGCCCGCAGCAGCGCGCAGAAGGACTCACCCTGCCCCAATGCCAAGGGTCGGCCGGGATTTTGAAATCCGGCTGGAGCATCTCTTACGTCAGCTGGGAGCCAGGCAGCGGCCAGGAGGATGTGGGGCAGCAGGAGGTGCCTTGGGACAGCAGGGACGCTGCAGTGGGGGTCCCTGGGGACATGCTGAAGGCCAGGAGGTGGGAGGGGGGGCGGAGTTTGGGGAGTTTGGTAGAGGGAGAAGCTCAATGCAAGGTTTACAAAGTCCTGGAGGACTCAGTCTCAGCCTAATTTTAAACCCGGAGCTAAGCAATTAGTTATCAGTTCTACAGGCATTAAGTGACATTAAGTGTACTGTAAAACAAGGGCAAAGCAAAGCAAAGGATATGTTTACGAGCACTGAGCCTCATTCCCCTTGCTGTGTCTGATCTCCTCCTATATGAATTATAATTTTCCACCAAGTCCTAGAGAAGCCTAGAAGCTCTGTTCCTGCAAAACCCCTATAGTGGCTGGAGAAGCTGTGACATCTGCGCTGGCTGAATTCATGGTATTTAGCGTAAGAGCCAGAGGGTGCAGAGTTATTATGAGGAATCCCACAGCAAAAGCCTTCCAAAAATACCAATGTGCCATGCCCAACCTTGACATCTCTTCACCACCAAAGGGCGATGAGGCTTTTCCACGCTATTCTCTCCTGGAAAGAAGCTGCTCAGCGTGACGTGGATGCACGTGTGCTGGTAGAAGACCAGGCTGCTGCCCTGGTCCTGCCTGTTTTCTCACACGGCCGGGAAACTCGGGGCTCAGCAGTTTGGAGCACATCAGTTCTGGCCAAAAAGACCAACCACTACTACATTTTGGAGGACATAGACCCAGCAGGAAAGCAGGGGAGCTCCGTGCCTGGTGCAGACCCTGCTTCTTGTGTGTCTCCACGACCAGACCAGGCTCCCAACAGGACATCTGCAGCTTCAGCTCGGCTTCTGGCCGCAGATCTAAGCTCTAGTGCATGGGAGTCATGAGCCATGGCGAGGCCTTGAAGGCACGAGCACAGGTCTAAAAATACTCCCTAACCCCGATAACACGGTTACGGAGCACTCCTTCTTTGATGTGCAACCCCTCATGCATGTTCCCAGACAAGAGCCAGTGGAAAATTTGCTGAAATTCCAGCTGGAAGTTGTCAGACAGTTGGTGGAAACCCCCTGACCTCAAATGCTGGCTTCAGCCCTACAGGATTTTTTTTCCTCCTCGCTGGATGTGACTGTCCCAGCAGGAAACCTCACAGCAGACCCACAGGGAGCACAGAAATCCCGGTGCTCCCCTCTCTGTGCTCTACCAGGCCCCCCTCCGCAGCAAACCATCTTACACTGTAAATATTTTAAAAGCCCCAGCAGGGCTGTGGAGCATGTTTTGCTGTTGTTATAGATCCGGCCCCAGCAGGAGAGGTCTAATAATAGTCACTGTACCCTGGAATGAAAGGGCAAGGGGCGCTGCACAACACAGGGAGCTCGAAGGCGACCGTACCACTTCGTGCCTTGGTCCCTGCCGGTTGACAACGAAGGGGAGAGAAGCGGGATGTGCTGCACAAGCAGAAGAAGGGCTCACATCCCTGTTCCCCGGCAGAACTTCAAAATTTCACCTCAAAAACACAGCAAGGTTTAGCTTGGCTGCGTGGCTTTGTTTGGGGGCTAAAAGAGAGCATTAAATCCTCTGGCGTGAGACCAAGCGGGCGGGAGAACACGTCCCCGGCCGGGCTGCAGCACCGAGGAGCCATCTTCAACCAGAACCTGCAGCTGTTGGTCCCAACGGCCGCTGGCAACAGGCTGTCACAGGGCCACAGCCGGGCAGCAGCACCCCGGGACGTGAGTCTGCTGGGGCTCCTGCCCCCGGGGACCTCGGTGTCCCAGCCCCTGCCCTCAGGGGCTGCCTGCTGTGGCCACAGAGGTGGCCGAGGTGCGGGGATCCCTCCTTGGGTGTCCCAGGGAACAGCACAGCAGGCTGAGCAACTCCTCCTGCTTGTCCCGGAGGGACAGGGAGGTCTCTAAAGGAAAGCAGGGTGGGCGCAGGCGATGATTCAGGCTTAGTTAAGCAGGGAAATCCTTTGAACCTCCTTCCTTACAGCAGCCCAGGCGCGCTGTGCTGGCTGCCCTAAGGGGCAAGGATGTCCAAGGAAGAGGCTAAGACACCTTATGACCAAAACTGCCGTGGATGCCATCCAGAGATGAATGGGACTTTCTCTGACCTAGAGACCCTTTGCGCTCGCTGCAAAGGTGGGTTAAATGGAGAGGAAAATACTGAGGAGAGCAAGAGGTAAGAGAGGCAGAGCAGAACGGAGGGGAAGCAGGCCGAATTCAGCACAGCCTGCTGATGGCCAGCATCAGCGCAGAGTCCAAAAATAGCCCTTCCTAGCCATAAAAAGCTTACAGTTTAACCTAGACAAGGGACAGATGCAATATCGTGTGAAGGGTTTCCTTGAAACTGGAGTCCGGGGCTGGGTGTGACCGTAACATCCATCCGATCCCTCGGCATTAGACCCCGGCCGCTGGCTCGGGTCACAGGGCTTGTGTTTGCTCTGCAGGCGCACGGCCCTGTGGTGACTTTAACCTGCCCGTGGTGTTTCCAGGTCATTTGTCTGCCATACTCTCATTATTTGCAGTAACTGTTTGCTCGTAGTCCTGGGAGAAGCAGGCAAGGGCGGAAAATGGGAATTAACTGCTGGCTTGTCAGTGGGACCGAGAGGGGCGTTGAGCTGACCCAAAATAAATGCCCTGGTTTCTTCTACCACAAGGCAGAAGAAACATTTAACCCTTTAATTTCTCAGCATCCGCCTTCTAAATGGGTAAAATTCAGCCCTGGAGTGTGTGGGGCTGGTTTAGCTGCAGCCCCCCCGGAGCAGAGCCAGCTGCTCCGTCAGCTGCTGGGTGATTTCCCTGGAAAATGCCAGTGAGCCCAACTGCTGTCCGACAGCAAAACCGCTCGGGAAGCTGAGTCCAGGCCAGCAAAGCAAAGACTATTACAGCTCCAGATTTTGTTTTTTCAGTCCTCACAAGACACTACAGAAAAATAAGTCCAGGCCAAACGGCAGGTTTGGCAGAGCCAGGTTATTTTGGGGGGGGGGGGGGGGGTGGGGCACGGGAGCAGAGGTGGCTCTGGGGACACGTCTGGTGTCTATGGGAGCTTGCGAGGGGCTTCCTCGCTTGTGTCCAGCTGCCCTGGGGCGGGCAGCACCGTGTCCCCACGGTGGAGGGAACACAGCCTCCCTCCAAGCAGCACAGAAAAGCTTTTCAGCAATGTGCAACAGGCAGCAGGTCCCAGCCCCCTGCCAATGGCCTTTGTCACCGTGCCACGCATCCCCTGCCCCATCCCCGCGGGCTGGCACGCTGCTCCGAGGGCGCAGGGACCGTTTCTGTTACCGTCAGCAGCGAGGAGGGAAGGGGGGCAGGAAGTGACCCTCTGGGGACAAGTTGAATCATCTCTTTGAAGCGCCCTGGGAAACCTCTGCAGGGTATTTGTGTGCTGCGGGCTTATTCCTGCAAGGCCTGGCAAGAGCTGGCACATCATCCCCTCCCGCCAGCCCACGGCAGTACAGAAAACCAAAGGTGGGGAGCCGGCGGGTGATGCACCCCCCCTTTGCACCCCCCTGCCACCGCTAAATGACTGGCCACCGTGACGCAGTTTCAGGTTGAGCTACGCAGGCAAGAGGCAAGGTGGTTCCTTTCTTGTCCCTGGCAGACGTTAAAAGATGTTTCCACTGACTAAAAACCCACTGAAATGTTTTGCACCTGCCTGGAAATGTGGAAACGCTCTTTGAAAAAAATCATGTTTTTTCTATATCAAAAATCGAGGCGAGCGCTCCCATCACCTCCTCGGTCCAACAGCTTCCCGGAGGCAGAGGCTGGAGAGTCTCTGCCAGCGGGAGGGGGATCTGCCCGCAAGGCTTTTGAGAGCCGCCCACCTTGAAAATCCTGAAGGAACTGCACAAATGTGAAAGCTTTGCTCATAAACCCGCCCCTCTCCAGCGGAGAGCCGGAGGCAGGAGCTCTCCCAGCCGCGGAAAACAAATCAATCACAGGCGCCATCTCCCGGCCACCGAGCCGGGACCCAGCCCGGCCCCGAGCAGCACCTGCCTCTGCACCACTTGGTTCCTGCCCCGAGCTTAGATCAAGATCCTATCCTTTTCCCACGGGATGGGGCATTTAGTCACTTGCCCAGCGCTGTCGCAGCCGAGCACATCTGCCGTTGGCAGCTACGTCAAGGGACACCGGGAAAATGCCACATCCCGGGGGGGCTGGCTGTCTCCTGCTCCCCATTTTGTGGAGTCCATCCTATGAACCAGGTGGTCCAGCCCCTGGTGCAAGGGCAGGAGGACTCCTGCCCAAATCAGCTCTGAACTGGCCTCACTGATGTGGAGATGGACCCAGGCTTGTGCAGACCGCTCTTAGGGAAGCCTCCTGTGTCCGTGTGACATCTCTCCAGCAGCTACAGGAGGTCAGCAGCCTCTGGGCCCCCAAAACCTGCAAGGAGCACTTGTCTGGGAATGATGGATACTCATCGTGTCCCAGGGACAAGGCACTTTGCTCGCTGAGATGAGCCAGCCAGGGAGGGCACCTTGTCCCAGGAGCCTGGAAAGGAAAGAGGGAAGACAAGGAAAAACAACATCCGGGATCTCTTCCTGGGGCAAAGGATGGAGCTTTTCCCGGAGCTCATTTAACAGAGGCTAGATGGATGCCAAGCGGGTGTTTGCAAGGAGTTGCTGGATTTGGAGGAGCAGGTTCTCCTGGGGATGTCTGGGTGGGCCAAGCCCCACATCCAACCAGCGCGCGGGTGCCAGCGCTCGCTGAGCTGGCATCAGCACCAAGAGAGGAGCCCCTGGGGCTACTGACACACACTGGGTTTACACAGGTTTGAAGTTACCGCACCCTGCTCAGTCTCAGGAAAGGGGATAGTTTAACCTTTTTTATCCTGGCTATTGCATCTTCACCAGCATCTTCTTTCTGCTGCCATAACATGGGGGATTACAGAGCCAGGAGTGCGATTCCTGCCCAGGCTGGTGGTCTGCCCGCAGATTTCCCTGCTAGGAAGATAAGCATCAAGCAGGATTTGTGCAGGAGCTAAGCAAATTTCTCAGTGGGACATTAACCCAAAGACACAAAAGCAAGTGCATGACAAGAAGCTGATTTTTTTCTCATTACAGAGAAGCGTTTCTAATCAGGACCTCCTTCTAGTATTGACATTATCAGCAGGGCTAAGGGTATTTTTCAGTGTGTAAAATTGGAGATAAGACAACTATTAATCTCTAATTTCCATGCAAAAACCAAACTGAGTGCCAAACTGGCTAAACATGAGCAGGAACCAAGAGCACCAGGTTTCTAGTGCTGGCTGTCTCTGCGCCCAGCAGCCAGGACGCCTGCGATACGTCCCCCGACCTGCTGATGTCCCTGGACTCTGCACGCTGTGTGACCGCTGGCAAGTTAAACCCTCAGCTAAAATAAAAGCCAACAACTCCAGGACCTAGTTCAGGCTGAACTAAGAGCTGGCTCGCCGCGGAGCTCGCTGGTGACGAGTGGCCGCTCCGAGCCTTTCTTCGTGCTGTGCGCTTGGCAGAGACACAAGCCTGGAGTGAAGGGATCCAAACAGCTCACGGAAGGGCTGATTTTCACATGTTGAAAGTGTTTATCTCAAAGCAGTCCAGCCCAACGCTTTTTCAGTGACATCTGACAGCCAGTGGAGGCCAGTACTGATCCAAAGCCCCGTACCTGTAAAATACTCCCCTGCTCCCCGAGCTTTCCAGTGGGTGTCCATCGGGGAAATCCTCATTTCCCATTACAAATTCAGGTTGGATCAGCACACCCCACCCCCCCACGCAGCGAGCCAAATTTGGCTTCTGTTCAAAGCCTCCTGCGGTGTTTTGAGGAGGAAGAAGGGCTTTTTCTGTAACGCGACCTTGCAGCTCCTACAGGAGAAGGCCAGAAACTCAAAAGGGGAGGCAGGTGCCTCCTCTGCTTCGCTTTGCAATGGGAAGGCAGAACAAGGGCCAGTAAGGCAGCTGGGATGGATCCCTCCTGCCTACCTGCCCTCACCCGGCACCGTGGGCTACCCCACACCGTGGCTCACCCTGCACCGTGGGTCACCCCACATGGTGGGTCACCGAGCACCGTGGGTCACCCCGCACAGTGGGTCATCCAGCACCATGGGTCACCCCGCACAGTGGGTCACGCAACACCATGGGTCACCAAGCACCATGGGTCACCCCACACGCTGCCCCACGTGACGGGGTTGATATCTGAGATTTCAGCCGCTGCTGTGAGACGAACCGGAGCAGAGTTACAGGGACTATTTTTTCGTGCTGTAATTTAACTCCGGGGAGTAACCTAACCTGGAGGGAGCCATGACTGGAGGCTTGCTGAGCATCCTTGACCTCACCGCTGTGTTTTCTCCGCAGCGTTTTGCAGGTGTATGGAGATGCAATGGAGGTAGAGTCCAGCACATACACCGACTTTATTTCCTGCGATCGGGCCGGTCGGAGGAACGCTGTCCACGACATCCAACGAGATGCAACCACCATCAGCATGCGCAAGCTGACCGAGGACCTAGGTGACCTCGCTGTTGAAGGAGCAGGTGAGCCGACACCAGTAAGCCCAGCTCGTGGCACCCAGGCTGGAAGGGACTGGAAGGCAGCTGACCAGTCCCGTCTCTGGGAGCATCACGCAGATGCTCAGGAGGAACATCCCCTTCCTCACTGCATTCAGAGCCTTCGTGCTCGGTGGATACTCAGCTAGTGGGAGACTCCCTAGGCCGAGGGGCTCTTGCAGTGAACGAGATGGTCCTGGCACATGAGCTCTGCACGATCCAGCCAAGTCCCTTTGCTGGGCTGGTTTGTAGAGATACTGGTGCTTAAACCAGACATGGACCAACCAAGAGCTTTCCCAGCGCACATTACACATCAGGTATAACTTAGGCTTTATAAAAATCAAGTGTGAGGTGGGTTGTGGTTTGTTTTTTCTCTGCTGGTTGGTTTTGATTTTTTTTAAAAATCAGCCTTCACGTAATTCCACCATATTTTAAGTAACAACAGCAATAATTTTAAACACCACCGGCCATCTCCAAATCTTCCCCTGTAGGCCAGGCATGGCAGGAGCATCACCCTGCTCGCTGCATGCCGACCAGCTGACTACAAGAAGCAAGAATCCTCTGTTCAGAGCACAAGCAATCCAGCCACCTTGATTTCACTAATAAGCAACAAAACACACAGCACCACTGCAGAGGGTAAACTCAGTTTTTGCCCTTGCTCCTTTACTCCTCCAGCCTACAATCTGTAACTATAAAAACACTTTAAAATGCATAACCCCAACTGTACTGCTTTCAACATGTCCATACTAGCACATGTCCATCCACCCGCCCACAATGAGCACAAATTAGAGTTCTTCTAAGCGAGAGCGACCCCGGCTGTCCAGCAGACATTCCTGGGGTGCTTGCAAGTTGCTGTTACAGGTTGGACAAGGAGAGGACATCCCTGCCCCCTTGCTCCCTCCCAGCACCGCCAGATGCGTTGAGAAGCCTTTGTACTCCAGGAACGTGAAGGGAGAACCCAATACTCTTAAGCCAAACATCTGGCCACGGGGAGGGTAGCGACAGGTCTTCAGGCGGCAATTTGAATAAAATCAGCTATAGCAATTACTGATCGCTTGTGTCCTCGGCAGGGTGTAACCGTGCTTTCTCCCCAATCCTTCCTTCTGCAGAAAGCCAAAGAGATGCCACCTCTTCTGAGAACGACCCTGGAGCAAGACCAAAGGGGCAAGAAAACAGCCCCTCCCCATGACAGTGCACAGGGGGCGGGATGGGCAGGAGGAGGGCCTTGCTGTGAACATTAAACAAGAATTCATGATTGAATCTGCGGAAAAAAAACCAATCTGGAAGAGCAAGTGGCCTGTCGAATGCCTCTGCTGCAACCGTTTTTGTTTAGAGAGCCACAAGATGCTGTGCAAGGACTGGCACCTCCAAAAGACTTCTGCTCCCATCCCTAACGATTTAGAGCAACACTGCCGTGGTTGTAGTGATATGAGCCATTCTCGAGATGCCTTAGCTGCAATTTTCCCTTAGGGGAAAAAAAGATTTCAGTAATAATAGACACGCCAGACTTTCCTGCCCAAGGTACCTTCCTCCTTTGCAAATTTAGACTATTATTTATTCTGTTTCCATAGATTAGAAATTTAGGTTATTGGTTTTTCTAAGCCTCACCCTCACCTGCATCTGAGACCTGACCTGGCCTCTGGACTGTCCGTGCGGCCCCTCGTCAGGGTGGCGGTGGGGAAGGGACCCGGCCAGTCCCACCGCCTTCATGTCAAGCACCGCTCCCCTGTGCTGCTGCCACTTTAGCATCAGGAAAGGACCAAAGCACAGCTCTGTGTGGACGAGCTCCACCCACAGGCCCAGCAGCACCAGCCACAGGCATCTTTTTCTTCGGGTTTTACCGTTTTAAGATATTGTTAAGTTGGGGGGGGGCGGGGGGAGAAACATTTTGCTGGTTTGACTGTTGAAATTCAGGCTTAACTTTGCAAGCTGTTAGCTGAGATGATCTCTGGTAGGATCTCACACCGTTCTCTCTTTTAGGAGACATGTTTTTGTGTTGAAGATGGTTTGATAAAACTATATAAGCTGTTGGAATAAATAACACAGCCTTCAAGTACTGAAGGTGTTGGTTTTTTTTTTCTGCCTGGGTGTTTCTTCTTCCTCTGTTTTGCCCGCTAGCTGGTTAAGCTGCAGAGTGGTTACACCAGCTTCTCCCAGCAGGGAGATAAGGAGCTGGGTTATAAGAGTCCCTGACATCTGGGTCTGTGAAACCCCCCGGGTTTGCAGCACCCAGGTGGAAGCAGAGCACAGAAGATGCTAAAAGTCTTCCCCGAGGTTCCCAGGTTTGCTGCCAGGCAGCGTTTATCCCCACGGGTGTTTCACCCCCCCGTGGGAGCCCTGCTCCCCTCCCCGTTACCAGCCCGGCAGTCAAGCACAAGGCTGGCTCGGGACTTGGCGGAGCGTCCCGGACACCAGCAGAAGAGGCGTCTTCCCCACGAGGACATCGCCAGCGTTCCACCCAGCCCAGGCAGAGCCCATCCCGCCGGAGGCAGCCACAGCCCAGCTGGGATGGATGGACAGCCGGCCGGCACAAGGACAAGGCAGGGCTGGCCTGAGGAAGACTCTCCACTGGTGACACAAGGACAAGCATCACCCTGTCAGCCTAGGGAAGAACCGAATGTTACAAGTTTTGAGATTTATCAGAGAAAACAAGGCCATAAATAAGCAGAGAAGCGGTTGCCAGGCAGAGGGAGAATTGTCTGTGGGCTGCCGGGAAGCGATGTCCGCGGGGCTGGCACAGAGATGGCCATGGCTCTGGCCCCCACGGGGAATGAGGATTTGGCAGCCAGGTAGGGGCTGCATCTGCTGCTTTGGCAGCTGCAAACCAGCTCGGCTCCCAGCGCTGCCTGGATACTACTGCGGCTCTGTGCCCGGACGGTGGCCAAGAGCCTGCTCCCTTTTCCCTGCGCTCGGAGACAAAACAGCAGGTAGCCCCTGGGCTCGGCTGACCGCACAGTTGGGTCTTTAAGCCCCATTTCCAGCTCCCCTCACTGCCACCAAACAGTATTTTTGGCTGGTGCTGACATACAGAGAGAAAGCTGAAAGGCGGCGCGGAGGGACTGTGCACCGCGCAAGAGCTCCGGCAGTCAAACGTGGGGTAATCTTAGGTTTCCCTGGTCAGAAAATATCTGTTCCAGAATTATATTTAGGCAGATGATTAGGGACCTGTCGGCCAACTACCCTCAGAGGACAGGCCAGAGGCATCAGGTTGCCCCTGCAAGTGAAAGAGGCGTCTCCGCTGCCGTCCCTGACTGAGCTGAAAGACCAAGGGCACTTGCTTAAATCCAGCCACATCCTGACTTGCAAAGTTGCTGAGCACACGGATGCTCCGAGCCCTTCCTTTCAGATGAACGGAGGGGCACGCCGGACCTCCCGAAACTCTTAACCAAGCGCTGAATGATCGCAATGTCCTTCAGCAAACACTCCCCTGCCCGAGCTGCCAGGGCAGTCCGACAGCCAGGCTGCCCCACTGCCGCCTCTCAGCATCAACCCACTGCGCAAAACCCAGGAGAGAGGAGGAAAAAATTGTAAAATATTTTTGATACATCCCAAAAAACCCCCCTGAGAGTACACAGTGATGGCGCTGCTGCTTCTAGCAGTGATACGCATCGTTTTGATTACCGAAGGGAAAAGGACAAGCGAGGCTGGAATAACCCGCATCCATACATCCAACTCGCCTGCCTAGCACGGGAGCAGGGGTACCTTCCCTCCGGCTGTCGAAGTGCTCCGACCTGGCAACAGGAGAAGGCAGGAATCGGGATGTCAAAGCCCCCATCACACCGATCGACTGACCCTCGTGCTCTAGCAGGGGTAGGACGGCTCACGGTGGGGACCACGGTTCCTAACAGTCACCCTTGAACAGAAAGGCAAGAGGATTTGTCTTTTAATATAAATTTGTTATTTTTATTAAACAGGATTAACAATCAACTGTCCAGAATCCAAACAAGCAACTCTTCCTTCAGAAACAATTTTTGGAGAAAAAAAATACCCCCCAAAAAAGCCTAGTTCTTACTGCAGTCATGTTCTTAAAAGTGATGGTCTACAATTTGCTTTATAAAAGTAAGAAATTCACTCTCTCATATCCATCTATCTAGCTACATATATATGTGTGTGTGTATGTATATATGCACCATGTACTTCAGAGCTCAGTATTTTACTCAGAAGACAAAAACAGAAGCCCAGAAAGAATGGAAATACTCCCAGCACGTGGCTGCTGGTGGCTGAGACTGGACCAGTCAGACCCACAGTCCGTGGCAATGGTGACCACGGCCCCGTGTCAAAGGCAACTTTTTGGTACAGTATCTTTGGAGGAAGCATCTTGGCAGACACCCAGGATGCTAAAGCACACCACACACTCACCTAAGAAAATGATGGTCTTTTCTCTGGATGCACAGGCTCTATTGCATATGAAGTGAAAATACTACAACGCACCAAAATTGCTGGGGAATTTGGGTGAATATTTCTGTATAAATTCTTCACCAAACTGAAGATCTGGCTTCCAGCCAGCGTTGTGGTTGAGAGAAGCAACTGAGGTGGGACCTGAGTCAATACGTGACATTGGGCCCTGGCTTATTAATTTACTTACTCAGTTTTAATAGTGCCTAAAGATTACGTCAAGTCAGGAAAAGGGCAGAATGGTTAAAACAGGCAATCGATCATGGTTTTTCCAAGTCCTAAACAAAGATAGAAGAAGAGCAAACTGCAGCTCATCGGAATTCTCCAGGATCAGTACAAAACTGGGAAAAGTCCCAGAAGGCAGATTTCAGCCCAAAATGGTAAAAAATACATTCCAACTTCCTATGCATGTGTGAGCATGGTCAAGGCCAGCTGTGAGCACAGCTGGAACCTGAGCCCAGGGCGTGCGCTTCTGCAGCAGTGACACTGAGAGGCCTCACACATGGGAGCCCTTATCCAAGAAAGGATGCAAAAAAAAAAAAATTGTTTTTTTTTTTTTTTTTAAATGCCCTTTAGACCTGCGTGTGGGCAAGAGCACCAGCTTCCAGCTTGTTCTTGTTCGTCTTGTTAGTACAAGACTAACCCTGGGTAAATATAGCTGCGGCCAAACCCTCCTACCTACACGGATGAGAATAAGTCCTCTGTTTCTGACCTGTCTGCTCACTCCCTGTCAGCACCAACCCACCTTTTCCTTGGAAAGGTGAAGATTAACCCAGGCCACAGTCACAGTTGAAGGTGGTTATCAAGGGCTAGGCAGGACAGATAAAACAGGGGAAGAGGGAGGGGGGAGGAAAAAGCAGGGGAGGTTCTTTTGTTCTCATTCGCCGTACAGAAAGACTGGCAGACGGAGAAGGGAGTCAGGCCAGGAGGCAGTTTTAGTCTGCTTGCACAACAGCAAGATAGGAAGCTGGACATCCATTTGGGAGAGAGTTTGAAGGGGTGATAGGCAGGTGTATGTGATAGCCTGATTCTGCTTAGCACTGTAAGTGTTAACACAGGGGCGCCAGTAATAGAGACAGACTCTGGGCACCTTCTCCCAGTGCTCCCACTGGCACAGAGGAGAGTCAAGCACGCATGAAGAAGGGCCACCGCTCCACGCCGGCTCGCAGGGATGGGTCACGATGCGTTGGGGACCATCCCGTAGGCTTCGTACAGTGTATTGAGCAGCTCCTGCTTTTCCTTCTCGGGTAAGAAGCTGGACTGAGCTGCGTTGATGTTCTGGGGAGGGAGAGGGGGAACACAAGGGAGACACTGAGACACATCAGACGTGAACGTGTGGTTGTGCACATCCCAACATCTGGCTCTGAACAGCAACAAGCGAAGGAGAGTGTAAAGTTTCCACTCCAAGATTCATTTCCACAGCATCATCTCACAGGCCAACCGCTCTGGCCCATCACTAGGAACGAGGCAGGCACAAAGCAAAGGCCTTTAAACACTTTGGAGTTCTTGGCACATGTGCTTTAGACCTGCTCCTACACTCCCAGCTCCCCTTTGGGCACAGTCTCTCCCACCAGCGGTGGTGGCAGCCGGATGCGCCGTGGCTGGGACACAGCCTGGCTCTGCAACGTGACCCGCTCATCCGTCCTGCGCGGGGACCTTTCTTTCATTACGCAGGAACAACCTGGATTTTGCAAGAGCCAGAGAGGACAGCTGGCAGCACAAGAGCTGTGGATCCAGGATCCCAGAGCTCAGAGCTGTCCTTGTTCCCCCTTCCAGACCCAGAGAGCGAGGTCTGTAGGAGAAAGGGACTTGTTCCTCCAGCCAGAGCTGAGCGCAGGGTGGATGCTCTCCTGTAAAGCGCATCCTGCGCTTCCCAATCCAAGCAGGTATCTCTGGAGAAACATAGGTGAGTGTTGAACGTGACTCCCAGTGCAAACCAGGAAAGGTTTGCTTGGTACCAGCTAAGTCAAACTCCCAGCAGTTATCCTCTCTTTCTGTCTTGGGTAAGTAATTAGAAAATCGATGCCTAAAGCCATTTTTCAGGATGTAATCAAGGCACATAAACGACCGTGTGCCAAAACCGAAGCCACCACTCACTGTGTTTCCAGCTCCGTTGTTGCGTACTCATGTTATACGTGCAGAGACTGCAAGCACTTCTGTAGCTGCTGAACCTTGCTAACGTTTGGGCCAGACCTCAAAATAACCTACATGTAATTCCAAACCCGTGTGTGTGTGTGTGTAAGGCAACAGGCACCTTCCTTCCTTCCTGCTCAGGTCTTCGGCAGACAGTTTCCATCTGATCTGGTCGCTGGGAAGCCCGAAGCAGTCAGCCCAAGTGATGCAGCCCCTGCGGAGCCCACCCTGCACTCACATCCCACTGCTCCCGCATCCCCTTCAGCCAGCTCAGCCCTCTCCAGCCTCCTGCTTACAAGGCCAGTGCAGAATTTCCCTATTTCCATTGAAAACCCTTCAGCTTATATGTGAAAACAGCGGCTTGCTCTGGGCTGCACCAGGACACCAGCAGAGCACCCAGCCGAGGAGGACTTACCACTCTCTTGAAGTCCTCTTCAGTGAAGCCCATGTAGTCCTTCACTATGCTGTAATCCTTGTCGATATTGGAGTTAAAGATGAGGGGGTCATCCGTGTTTATGGAATAGTTAGCGCGATCCTTCCTAAATCTGCAAGGAAATCAGGTTGAAATCAGCGAAAACACCGGACGCGGCACCGGTCATGCAATTCTCAGGGTAAAACGCAGTAAAAGCAAATGCCTCGTGTCCGTCCCCACAGCTTGGGTTGCTGGACACAAACACAGGGCTCGGCTCACCACCGCTCTGCGCCGATCGGCCTCTCCGGTGAGGCAGGGAGCGGGGCATCTCCCACCCAGAGGTTCAGCGACCTCAGCTGGCACCCACAAACGAGGGCCAGCGGCTGGTGTGAGCACCCCACGGCTCTGAGCAGGGGTGGAGGGGGACAGGAGAGTCCCCCCTGCCGAGGGACCCCTGCATCCCGTGCCGCCGCACCGGCCCCTCCGTGCCAAAGTGGGAGGGTGTACCACATTTTCCCAAGCGGTTAGACGTGCCTTACCTTTGTAAAACAATAAAGCAGCTACAATCAACCCAAATCCTGCTTATTTAAGATTGCATGTAATTAAGAAGTCTTACTGTGCTACTGGGTGTTTCCCAAAGTCCGGAAGACATGCCCCAGTGAGATAACTGGACCAAGGGCAGACCTGTTTGGGGGAGTTAAACACGAAAACCAGCATCAGCCATGCGGATCTGAACCACAGCTGTGTACACAGATAGCTCAGCATGCTGCCAAAGCCAGATGGGGGGCGGGAGGAGAGAGCTTTGTCCACAGCTACCCCTCAGCGCTGGGACCGCCGCACGTCCCAGGACAGGGATGCGAAGAGCCCACAGCCTCTGTGACAACGGCAGGACATGGTGAGATATTTCCCAAGGTCAGACGGCCACCAGCTGCGCGTCGACCACAGTTAAAACACCACTGGCATTAAGTATCTACATATACATTCCATATATTAGTTGGATACACTGGGGAAAAGCCAAGGAAATCTGCCCTTGCACAGTTCACTCCCAGGCACTTCCACCCTCCAACCAGACATGGCCGGGTACAGCAACCCGATTTGTGGGAGGAGGAGGTATGTAAATTAGTGAATAAGCCCTCCAAAACTCATCCTCAGCCAGACCAGGATCCTTTTCGCTCTTCAACATGCCTCCGGCAAGCTGCTGTGTGCACCAGTGCTGCTCCCAGCAGAGATCCCGGCAAACACCTAGGTGTTCCCACCATTTTTGCTGCGGAGCTTTGGGCACCCAGGTTCAACGGCAACGGCAGCGTCACCATACGGGTGGTCAGCACTCGGGTGTCAGGTCGTGGCCCGGCTGTGGCACAGCCCAAGCGAGGGCTGATTTCCCACTCAGAGAGCAGCTACTCGCCTGCCATCCTCCCACCACGCATCCTTACCTCAAAATGCATCTTTGCTCTCAACAGCTCCTTGTAGAGCTCCGGGTCCTCCAGGACGTGGTAGCCATGGCCAATGCGCTCGGCCTTCAGGAGGTAAACTGCCTAGAAAGCATGGGAAAAACACGTACAGCCTCCAAACCTCCAACCTCTCCTGCCTGCCCAGAGGTCCCTGCCCCACCACGGGTGCAGCCCGCACCACTGAGCCAGCCCCAGGGAGGTCCTTCTCTGAGCCATCGGGGCCAGATCTCTGCCTGGGTCCCCGGCGTTTGCGCTGCTATGAATACGGAGAGGACTCGGGCTCCTCTCTCCCCGGTGCAGGGGATGCACCTTCCCAGCCCTGCCCCGCTCCCTGCCCCGAGGCGGGAGCTCCTCGTACCTCCTTGATCATGGCAGGCGGGCCAGCCTCCCCAGCATGGACGGTGCGATGGATCCCGCACCTTTCAGCTTCCTGCAAAGAAAAAAGGACACGCTCCTGTCCCATCACCTGCCGCCAGGTCAGCAAACCCCCAGGCTGGCAGCGCCCTCGGGGGGCACAGCGAGCAGCAGGGCTCTGCCCCCAAATCACGAGCCCTGCACCCCGAGAGGCGCACGCTCCCTGCCGTAGCACAGGCTGCGAGAGGAGAGCTCGGTAATGCCAGAAGCAGAGAAACTCAGAAAGCCGGGTTACCTTCCCCTGGAGCCCGGCCACACTCCTCAGGGTCTTTTAATACCGGGTGAGCTCACCGCTCTCTCCTCTCCAGACAGCAGCAAACTCGAAGCTCGCCTCCCTCCACCCCACTGCCCTTCTGCGTGAGCCTTGCAGCAGTTCCTGCCTTTGAAACTTCTACCTTTTTGGCTGGCTGCAGCCTAGTGGGAGAATTTAAAAGCCCCCAGGGCAGAGATCAAGCTTAGATGATGCTCAGACACCGAGTGCTTCCCTCCTGCAAGGGGCTGGGTTGGAGGCAGCCCAGCCGGGAGGACCCTGCAGGTTCAGCTTTGGGGGCATTTTGAGATGGCCACCCTGAAAAACCCCTGGCCAGGGTGACCACGGATCACCCAGGCTTTGGGAAGCCACACAGCCTCGAGGGAAGCCCGGCTCCTGCCCTGCTGGAGAAGGGCCACCCAGCCGGCAGGCTGCAAGTCCCGTCTCGCAGCAGACACTCTTCCCAGGCACTCCTTCAGGGCTTTTCACTCATTAATTTTTTTCAGTTACTTAATTTTCAGCTCCTGATGTGCAACACACCCAGGTCCTGCCTGGGACGCCTACAGAAGAGCCCTGTGTGCATCACCCTGAAAGGCACTCTGTGCTCCCTGCGTTGAAGTCACTGTTGATTTCTCCTAAACAGCTAATTTTTTTTACATTTTTAAAAATAACAAAATCCCTCTGGCCGAACTACCACACTAAGATGACAGACAGACTCACACCAGCACTGAGATTTTCCACTTGTTTCTACACGGGATGAAGACAAACTGGAAACCCTTGTTCCCTCACTCCTGAGACAGGCATCCTTAACTATCCCAACAGGAGCTGGGGATACAAGGAGACGGGTCAGGAACACCACATGCACCAGGACTTCTCCAGCAACCCTCCTGGCCACCGAGGCCTGACCCCCATCCGCTGCATCCAGGAGGGAGCTTGTGTCTAATGTCCATCCATGGGCATATCTTCCCTGGAGTGGCTTCATCCCTTTTTCAGCCCATTTGTCTGAGGATGCACGGTGCTTCTCTTGGCTTCTCCTCCATGAATCGCTGCCTCCTTGTACATAGCGGTCCCGGGATCCTTGGCTGTTTGCTTCTGCCCTGGTGCTCCTCCGCAGCCAGCAGCCACAGCTGAGCTTTCACGGTTATCTTGATAGCCCTGAGAGTTCCCAGGCACAACCCACCTGCCTGAGTGATACCACAAATCTCTCCGATTTCCCTGGATGCATTACGTACCCCACGGAGTAGTATTTATGGGGAAGCACATCCCTGCCATGCAGGCTGAGAGGGGCCGATGGTCAGGAGTGGGGGTTTGCTTCAGCGTCTCAGAGTCCCTGGCACAGAGACAAGATGCATCCTTCAGAGGGGGGAGTCTGGACCTGGGTACTGCTGGCACGCCAGGGCAGGATGAGCTGATACCCATCGGTTGATAAATGCCAGTGCCCGCATCTCAGTTTATAACCACTCAGTTCATCCACGCAGGTGGACCTTGTATCACATCCCACTGACGGGGGCAAAAACCCCAAGAAAGCCCAGTGTCGCTTCAGAACTGAGCACTGCTGGCAAACCACCATCTTTTTTGGCTGTGACGGTGCCCAACCTCCTCTCCCACTGCTGCAGGGGACCAACAACCCCAAACTCCCACCAGCAACGAGCAGCGGAGAGCAAAGTTTTCCCTTCCAGCCGCTGTCGAGGTCCAGCAAGAGCCTTGGGTCAGGCTCCCGAAGCCATTCCAGAGTCTGCATTTGAGATGATCAGATAAAAGCACTTCAAACAGCCTCTTCTCTGCTCCTCGGGTGATTTCTGCCAGACTGGAAAGACCAGTCTCTTCCAGCCTCGGTGGTGGTTTCACGGAGCCCCAGGAGCAGACCCCAGCCGGCAGTGGGGGGGACACGGGCTCCATGTCACTCCTGTCACACACAGTGCTCCGGGGTAGCGTGCCGAGCTCCAGCTCTAAGGCCATGTTTAAGCAATGATGCCTGCTATTAATCATTTAGGAAACACAAACAAATGCTTTTGCTATTTAACAGAATGTTTCTAATAGCCGCAATGAATTTTTAAACTGTCCCAGCTGTTCGCAGCCTAAACACTGTACTGCGTGTCCCCCCAGGATATGTTTTTCTTATCATTTCTTTTAAGAAGCTTATTCAACAAACCTCGTAAGCCTTCTTATGCTCAGAGGTATTCTCCACCTTCAGGGACTCATCCCCAGCCAGGTCGATGGCCACCACCGAGTTGTTTCGATACTTCTTGCAGAGCTCCACCACCTCCGGAGACCAGCCTGGAAAAGAGAGCGCCGGGGTTCAGGAGAAAGCATTCGTAAGGGTTGCACCTTCAGCCTTCTTCTAAACGAACCCTGGTCCTATAACTAGAAGGCTGGAGCTCTTTTCTTTGGTCTTTCCTCAAATTTGATGCCCAAAAAGAAAGCTAACAAGCTCCTAGAAAGGTCTGCCCATCTTCGGCCAAATAAAAGCTGCCAACTTCAACGTCACTGAAAGGGAAATAAAATGCATTTACCAGCTATAAAACTGCTCTCATCATCTTTTTCTGCCCACTTTAAGCACCAGGGAAAAAAAAAAAAAAAAAAAAAGAGAAAACCCTCCAAAGACAGTGGTGATTGCTGCAGTTGGCCCGAGGTAAGCTGAACTCCCCAGCCCGTGTGCTGGAACATGGTGCGCGGGAGAAATTCCTCAACTCGCTCCTGAGCTTTCACTGCATCCCAGGCTGGGCAAGGGGAGGGAAAGGGAAGAACGGCCCGTTGGATGTGTTGTGTCACGGAGGAGTTTGGTCTGGGAGGGATCTTGAAGGGGAGGGGGAACCCTGTAGGGCAGCCAGCCCTGCCCTGTTGCAGAGCATCCTCAGCTCCCCCGGACAAGACGATGGACACTATTCCTGGTGGGAAGGAGCTGGTCAGGCTCCTGGAAGGCTGATGTTCAACGCTCACAGAGTTTTATCTTTTGGCATCAGTGAGAACGAGAGTAACAAGTGGCCATCAACTACTTCAGAGTTATCACAGAATCAAAGAATGTGTTGGGTTGGAAGGGACGTTTAAAGGTCATCTAGTCCAACCCCCCTGCAGCAAGCAGGGACAGTTATCTCTGACTGGGGTAGAGGATAACCTCTGAGAAAGAACATGCATCTACCAGCTCATACGGCACTTACCCTTAGCAAAAAGGCCAAGAAACAGAGATAAATGGCAGTGTTAATAATCAACAGGCAGCTGCTGTGTACATACAATCCCAAAATCATACGAACACATAAGAAAACGTGTGCAATTTCATCTTCTTTTTTCATCCGTTTCCAACTTACTGGGTTAGAACCATTATTTTTATTAACAAGTTTAATATGAGCTACTTCTGGCTGGCACCTCCGCCTTTCTCTCAACAGCTCATAAATTACAGGGTGGCTTCTCGCTGCACAGCGCATCCCGAATGCGGTGCTAAAGCCCCTTCAATCCAGCACATCCCTGGCTCCGGGTAACGAGTCGGTGCCCTGGGACAGAGGGATGGGAACACACACTCCGTCGTTCACACGGGCAGCCCCTCCTGCTGCGCAGGCCCTCGGGTGCCCTGTCACCTTCTGCCTTCACCACTTGTGTGTTGGCAGGGACTGTCACCGCAGACAAGGGTGACACTGCCTTACAGCTTTTCAGTTCCTACAAAGAAAAAAAGCTTTCCTCCTAGAAACCAGAAATTTAAGGGTCAAGTTTTTGCAGTATTGTTTGGGGTTGATTGTGCAGGCAGAAAAAAAATAAAAAAAATCCACCCTCAAATTTCCTAGTTTCCAAGAATGTAATTTTTCACATTTCTAGACACAAATTAACCACGTACTCATTAGCAAAAATCTTTCCACCATCTTCCTTACTAAGCCTACATAAAACTGCTGTGAGATATGAAGATATTCAGGTCATATCTCAAGTCTTCAGGTAGAACGGCTCCTGTCGTACCACCTCACTAACTGCATCTTTCCCTAGAGGAAGATGCTCACGGAACTCAGCAGCCCAATGAAACACTGGAAATTGGGTTTTCTTCCTATTCTGGATCACAACACCTGTTACCGATGAAGTTCAGAGCTGCTGATTTTATAGAAAAAATTTATGTACGCAACTTAAGTATATTTTACTTGTGTTTTCAGCTTAAACCAGCGGAGATTGCAGCCAGTGGATTCTCTGGCTGATCCATGGCACAGGCTAATGAAGGAGTTCACTGCTGTAGCAGCACGACCATGAGCAGGGAGAGTGTGAGATCTCACGCCTGGTCCTCCTGTGACCGTTCACTCTCGGACCCACCAGACGGTTGGGGCAGATGCAACTGCTCGCTGTGGCAACGGCTTCATCTGGCCCAAGGAGAGCTCCAGCCTTTGGGCAGGGAGTGAGGGGTGAGCGGAAATCACACCTCCCCCAGGAAAGGACAGAAGAACCCGTTTTGTCTCTCTAGCAGGACCTTTCAGATACTGGTTGTACCCACAGACCCCGACTCCTGCATCCAGCGGAACCTTTCCCCATAGTAAAGAGTGCAGAGGATCCCCACCAAGAAAAAAACAACCCTGTTTCTCAGCACTGTCTGGTCCCACACGTCAGACCCAGAGCTACGGGACCGGGGCTTTCCCTGCATTTCTGCAGGGACCTGAACCCAGGGGACGTCCCCCCCCGCCACGCGTGAGGGAAGGGGAGCAGAGCAGCAGGGGAGCTGCAATACATTACTTGGCATATGGCGCATGCAGCATAGAATAGACCTGGCTTTGATGCGGAAATCCCTTTCTCCATCCTGTAGTCCCTGATTTACGAGGTTAACGACTTCATCTGGAGTGAGGTCTCCCCTGCAGGGAAGAAAAGCTGTCAGCGAGAGGCCAGACACCCACCAGGGGGGCAGGCAGGAGCCGCAGGTCCAGCCCAGCATCCCTACGGGACACCCCATGCAAAACCCAGGCTGCCCGGGGTCCCACTTGCCTTAACATCCAGAGGAGCCCAACGAGACCACCCGGAGCCAAAGAGCACCTTTTACACCCATGCCATGCCCCGATCTACCTGATGTCGGGCATAAAAGCGTGCAAAGATGATAGTAAGATTTAGAAAAGCCTCGGGGAACTGGAAGCCAATCCTGCCCGAGCAGAGGAACCCGCTCTTTGCCAGAGCATCTCATTAGGGCACACAAGTGCCTGCAGCCAGGCAGGGGCAAGCACGGGGGGCTCAACGCCTGTCACAGTGCATTTTGCAAGGGGCCACAGAGCCCAGCACTGATTTAATCAAAGGCACACACCACAAGAGGGGATGATGACATGTAAAGAAGGGATTGGACGGCCAGCCCCCTCCAACATTGCCCATTGTTTTGGCCATCTCAAATTCACAATCTGCAGGCAGGCGATCCACATCCGAACGCTGCTTCCCCTCGCACAGAGACCGGCCGCAGCCAGGAGTTCCAGCCCAGCGGCTCCCCACACGCAGAATTCCCTGCCCAAAGCAAGGGACGTTAGAACACACGGAGACAGTGTAAGAAGCAAAATCCCGTCAATGGGGAAGAGAGGGGGAAGAGTGCTGGCGCTGCCCGTGTTGGAGGAGAGAGGAGGTTTGGTTACACGCCACTTTGAACGCGGCGTGGGCCATGCCTTCTCCGTGCCCCACCGGCCACCCAGAGGCTCCCTGGCATGGCGGGATCACTCACTCGGTTTGGCCCCAGGGGATGGGATCCACGCGGCAGTTGGCCAGGAGGTGAGGGCTGTACCGGACCTCCACGTAGATGACGCCTTCTTTTGCTTTCGTTTCCACGAGCTCGTAGGCGATCCTTCTCACCGCCTCACGGTCACCCCTGCAGGGATGGCAGTGGGACCCATCACCGGGACTCGTCACCCCCGGGGCACACTGGGGACGGGCAAGGTGACCTCCAAGGCTGAGCAACGTTAGCCAAGGGGTCCTGCCAAGGGTTGTTGCGGGGGAAGCAAAGAGAGGGGTACTTACGCAATGGCAGGCATGTAGTGATTGAACTTCTCTAGAAATTGGGTAAGTGTCAGTGGTGTTTTGTAGCTGACATGCTTCAGGAGGTCATCAACAGTGCTGCCGGGGAGAGGAACCCCTCTTTTCCTGGAAATGAAGGCACGTGTTACTGATGGGGAAGTCCATCGCATTTTTAATCAGTCCGTTTCATACAGCAATCGCATCCTCAGCTGGCAGCATTAACCACCATTTCTTCACAGAAAAGATATGGCACACGTTGTCCTTCCAAAAATCTCCTCGCAGATGCAGCCCTGAATCTCAGCGGGGCGGAAGGCAATCCAAAACGCCGGCAAAACACAAACAAATCGAAATACAAGCCCAGACTGACCCGACAGGAACACAGCCAGAGGACATTTTAAGCTTAAGAAGGAGTTCATCTAAAGGGGCTCTGGATTATTTCTTGGCACCTTTAGTCCTAGTGGCAGAATTGCCAAAATTTTTTAGAAAAGTTAATTTCCACTTATGCAGGCTCAAAGGCTTGAAAGATCATGGAGATTCTCCCAGGCCCGGGATCATGCACGCAGAAGTGTCGTGGCTCACGGGTTTAATGCCTGCGAGCAAGCTGGTGCCCGAGCCCAACATCGTGGTGGCGTCTCCTCTGATGGGGACACCTCCCACGCAGGAGCAAACGGCCATCCTAACGACTGCTCTCACCGAAGCGATGGAGACGGTAAAGCCCACCTAAACTCCTCCAAGAGGGACGAGGTTGCTGTCCCTGGAGTCCTCGGTGGGTGGAGGTGTCCCCAGTGGGGTGGCAGCTGGGCTCGAGGGGGCTGTGAGCCGAGGATGCTACATGCTTCCCAGGCACCCCCCACCCCACAGGCTGTCACTCTGCCATGAATGCCAACCTAAATTAGAAATAATAACTAGACGTTTGTTTTTAATCCTCTTTCCTGCCACAAGGAATTACAGCCGATTGACGGATCTCTCTGCTAATAGACACAAAACACCACCGACAGCTTTAGTGTCCCGATGCCAGCAGCCGTCCTGATGAGCAACCTGCAGGGAAGCAGCCCAAACGACCCCGCTCCAGGGCCCAATAAACATTGCTCGTTCTCTGCTCGGGCAGGAAGGAAACCAGCCCCGCGCTCAGCCTTCACATGCAATCTGCACAGATTAAGTTGCTGGCGCTCAGCAGGAGACGTTCATTGCTGCCAAGGCATCGGTTTTCCGTCCCGCCTTGCCCTTTCCATGGCACTGACACTGAGTCTCTGCTCCAGGAACCGTCCCCACGTCTTCCTCCACCTGCCCAGGGAAAGTTTCCTGCAGCAAAGCCATTTCCCTGACCTCTTCCGTGGGCTTTCCAAAGGGTTGCCTCTGCGCAGCCGGCAGCGACAGCGCTTTGGGATGATCCGCAGAGACACTGGAGTCAGGTCTCCAGCTGAGGGGCTCTGGTGGATCTTGCCAGCGTGGCGTCGGGAGCTGCTGCTGTCCCATCAACCCACCTGGTAACTGGGAGCCTTCCCGCAGCAAACCTGCCCCAGGGGAACGGGCTCGTGTCTCCCGGGGACACTCAGCCCCGTCAGTCCCATCAGGGGTCTGCCATGGCTCTAAACCCTTTGGCTGGGCGGGGGGGGGCGATGCAAAGCCTGACCCAGACCTGACAGAACTGGAGACAAAAGTTTTCAAAACCAGCTGAGTTCAGCCACTGCCCAAGGTGGGGCTTGTGCACCCCAGCAGCTTCGGGTTATTTGGACGTGGTCAGCCACCACCTGGCAAATTTATTTCCAGCTCTTTACCTTTAAAAATAGACCGCAAGCAGCTTGCTTTTCTGTGCCCGGGCCAGGTTAGTAAGGCAGTCCCCTGCAGCCCCCTCCACTGCCCTGTTGCTTCTACACTGGTGTGAGCGCTGGTTTTAGAACCCATGAATAGCACAGCCACGCTCCACCCGAGGGCTGGCAGCTCCCGAGGGATGACAAGGCTGTTTAAAAATAAGAGGGAACTCGGCACACGCTTGGGCAACGAAGGTTTCTGCCCTAAGCAAGAGAGAAGCACAGGATCCTCAGCCAGCTGGTGCCTCCTGGGCTTCAGGGCTCCTACAGCCCCCCTGGGGGACTACACTGGCGTTTTTCCTTCGCTGGCAGAGGGAACCAGCAGAGCCCCAGGGAGCCAGCACCGACTCTTCTGTCCATCGGGACTTGTATTCCAGCCCTGCAGCCCACCAGCCAACAGGAACCCTGCCCCAGCTCGCCGTGCCAACGTCCTGCAACGAATGAGATGGACATCTCTGATCCACCCCCCTTACACTGACAACGCTGCAAAACTGTATGGCCACTCCCTGCAGAAAAAGCTACTTTAGAAAGAATATTTTCCCCTAGGATTGCACTGCCTTGGAGACTGCTGGGCTCGCAGGATGCCAGAGCCACTTCCCATCCTCCTCAGAACTGATTTCCTCCCCAAAGTACCAGAGGTGTGCCTAAGAGCTGTTTCCTGAAATCTTTAAGCTTGCCACTTTCTCCATCTGAGGGTATCTGCTAGTCTCCATGAGCTTTTTGAATAGTGACAGCTGGAAGGAGCCTTAAGTTTATTTTGCTTACAGCCGCGGAGCCAGGCCCTCGCACCAGGTAATCATTCACCTTGCTGCTTCCCACACGAGCTACGCTGAAGCAAGAAGGTGGACGTGGGCTCTGTCAAGGGAACAACCTCCCTAAGTCACTGCCAAGTTCCTGGGTCACCCTCAGAGGAGCAGGACTCCCGGCTCGCTGGCAGCAGGTAGCCAGCCTGGCTTCAAAGACACATGGCAGCAGGGCAGGGAGGAGAACCCGAGCTGGTTTTACCTCCCCAGACCGTGGTATGGCACCACCACCACCAAGGCGATGCTCCCAGCCTGCTTTCATTTCACTTGCTCTTGCAATTAGGAATGTGGAAAAAGAAATGAGAATACGCCAACCCCGCTGTTTCCTGGGTACGCTTTAAAGGCAGCCAGCTCTGTCTATGAGACATCTTCTCTACTTTTCTCACGGTGGCTCCTCTCAGCTTGCCTGGCTCAGAGGACCACCTTGGTCACGCTCCTGCCACCAGCACCAGCCCCACTACAACACTGGGCTTTGGGAGGGGCTCAATATCCTCGCACCATGCGGCTGGAGGACCGGTCCACGCGGAGGTACGACAGGTTTGGTGCCTGCCCAGCAAGGGAGAGCTTTCCCAGCCTGCCAGCACGAGCTCTTCTGGGGGAGAGTGGGACAAGCAGAAGGGATGATGTTTTTGAACTGCTGCTCACAGAGTTCCTTACGCACAACCCCCCCCCCCCCGCAACTCACCTGCCAAAGTGCAAGATTGTTTCTGGTCTAATGGCTCCATCCAGGTGGACGTGAAGTTCGACCTGCAATAAGATAAGGAGAAATCAGTGAGGTACTCTTAGAGCTGCAGCAAAAGTTTAGAGATAAGCAGCTGCTGCTAACACAGGTACAAATGCAGCCAACACTGGGACAAAGCCATGACAAGGAAGCACAAAAACGTTTTTAAACCACCATTTTTCAATATCTATGTATTGTCTAAATATCTTCTTATCCCTGCTGCAGCTCACACATTTAATGGACTGTTAGAAATTAATTCCGTTTCCAGTCATTTTCAGGAACTGCCCTGTCCTTATTCAGCTTGCATGGCTTGGAGTTTGGGAAGAATGAAAAAAGCAAACCCCAAACACCTTCACTTTCCAGCTTGCTCCTTCTTGAATTCACAGACATCCAACCATCAATTAATTTGCCAAGAGTTATTACACGAAAACTTTGACTTCACTTCCAAGAATCAGCTCCTGATATATTGCTAATTACTTGGCATTATCAAAGCTTACAGGCTTTCTAATCCTACACGTGGGGTCAGTCCCATGGTACAAGGTGCTGTAAAAAATAAAAAAATAAAAAAAATAAAAAAAAAAGAGCTGCCCCATGGAGGTAACAAGCTGGTTTCAAAATAAAACACTTGAATTTTGACTCATTAGAAAAGGGACAGTAACTCGGATCTCTTCGCTTTCAAACCCTGTTTCCCGATTATTGCTGAAACAACGGATTTTGAAGAACGAGCCCCAGAAAAGCAAAAAGCAAGCTTTTTCCATTAGGCAACTGGGACTTTTGGAGGAACATGACAGATGTAACTTGGAAGTCGAACTGGGAAGGAAAATATTAGCTGTAAAATGTTTCAGCGAGGTCTTTGTATTTCCAGAACTGTTTTCTTTTAAGCAATGAAATAGCCTACAAAATACATGTTTAATGTTTATTTTTTTTTTTTAAATGAAACTGCAGGGCAGCAACTTAATACCCAAAGTTCTTGTTAGCTAGAACATCGTGCAGATTTTGCTGTGTCGATGGTTGCTGCAGGATGCCGAGAGCAGGAACGCAGTAGGATTCAGAAGCGGACTGGATATTTGCAGGGATAACTAAACTGCCCAGGGTTACTAATTAAAACCCACAAACCCTCTGGCGTCAGGGTATGCATCAAACAATAACTACCAGGAGCTGGAAGAAAAATGAGTAAGCGGTTCCTCCAAGCCGGGCAATGAGTGATTGTCCACCTCGAGGTCCTTTTGCCCTCCTCGGAAGCATCCGTGAGCAGCTGACGTGAGCTCAACGCCGCTGGCCTGGCTCCCAGTGCAGTGCCCACCTCTGGGACAAACGCTGATGCCCAGGAGCTCGCTCCCGTCCCCACCTCCTCCCGCAGCCCCAGACACCTGCCATGCAGGTAGACACCGATCCTCTGACCCATGGCCAGGGCTTTCATTGACCCCTTCTGCAGCCATCATTGCTGGGGTGAGACTGTGCTCGGGTTCAGGCCATCTCCATGGGATGGCCATGAAGCTACCACTGAAATGTGCATCGGTGGGACGCAAAATGCAGGTGCCCAGCTCAGGGCAGCTGGAGCTGCTGGTCCTGCACCTTTGCAATCAGCTGGCCCAGGGGTCATGAATATTCCCACTGACACCCCTGCTAACGGGTTGTAAAAAGATATCCCTGTGACTTCTCCTACCCTTAAGACACGATCTGACTCTACAGGGGTGAAGATTTTAAAAGGGCAAAACCTGATCTTTCCCCCCACCTCGAGTTACGCAACCCTGCTTAGGAGGACTAAATGTCCCGAGAAGCACAGATAAAATAACAGGCTACGGACATGATCCGCATCGCCAGATGTGGACGCCTGGCAAGTTTTCCACTCTTGAGCTCTGATTCCTATTTCAAAACCACACAAGCTCCATTCCTTGAGGTTTTTGACAGCCCTTGCGACCTTCTGATGGAGTTACAGGCTTGAAACTTACTCATGATGGATATAAAAACTGAGCAACCCGAACCTGCTGGGGTCTTCTCACTCCAAACGTTTCTCAAGCATTTCCTGCAAGAACATCCCAGTGTGACACTTCAATCAATGTGAACGTAAATTCAGGGGTGCCCTTCACCCATGCAAACCACCTCCTTTTGCTGCCGCTGCAGGTGAGACGCTTGTAAAGCAGCAAGGTTCCTCTCCACCACCACCAACAGGCTCTTTCTCCGCTGCCATGCATTTCTTTGGGTCTGGAAGAACCTAAACTAAGCGCTAAGAAACTCTTGTGCAACGTTACTCAACCCAAAACTTTGTGGGGTTCCTCAAGACCGGTGCTTGGGGGAGCTTTCTCCAGCTGGGGACTAATCTGGGCTATTTAGATTACCAAGGGACATTCAAGTGGAGAAGGAAAGGTGTGCCTACAAGGGTCTCCACCAAGAGCTGGCCCCAGATAAGGATGCAATCAGCAGAGGCACAGCGAGCAGCTTGGCTGCCCCAGGCGCTTTGCTCGCAAACCCCGCAGCTCTCCTGGTCCGTGGGAGGTCGCTCGCTGCCGATCACGCCATGGCTCTCCTCCTGCCTGTTTGTTTCAGGTAAACAAAGCACAAGACTTTTCCAGATACAAGTGGGTGACATGACCTTGCTTTAAGTCAAGGAAAGTACCCAGATAAAGATGAAAGAGTTTTCTCTGAACTGTGGCTCCAGGAGACGACGCCTGAGCAAGCAGAAACACGGTGAAGGCAGGAGCCCAGTGCCTCTTCCAGGGCTCTGCCCCTCAGCACGCAGAGGTCCACGCACGCGTGGTCTCCCACCCCAAACCCTCTGGTTTATTTGGAGAGGAAGCCTGTGCACACAGATTAAACAGGGATCTCGACACTTGGTCCAGGACCCCAACGGCACCATGGGCTGCACCGGCACGGGAGCCTTCAGCCGTGCCAGGACCAGCGATGCCTCCCTCTCTCACAGCAAACCTGGCCGTGGCAACCTCTGTTCTGATGAAGGAGAAACCAGCAGAGCTCTCAAACACTCTCAAAGAGAGCGCTGCTCTTCCCCCAGCCACAGCAAGGACCCTCAGGGCCACCTTTGCGTTGGCACCCTTCAGCTCTTCTCCTGCACCCCCACCGGGCCGCGGCTGGGAACGGTCTCACCGGCCCCCGCGGTCACGGGGTGACAATGCAAACCATCCCGCAGCTCTCCGAGTTTCACTAAAGAGCTGCCAAAAGCCAGAGGGATGAGTTCAAAAGACGTAACCGGCCATAAATTGTGCGTCCTCAGCACAGACAACCCCCAGCAATGCTGTCGGAGCAAACCGAGCGCTTTCCATTTTTATGCAAAAAAAGTTTAAGTTCAATCACGGCACGTGACTCGTTAGTGCGGATATCAGCAAGTTGGTTCAGATATTAGAAAAGGAGAAGTTTTAAGGGCTCTGGCTTGATCTTTCTCTTCTGAAAATATTGTAATGTTTTCTCTGGAACTTAATAAGCTCCAGAAATAAATTCAAACGCAAAATGAGGTACTGCAAGCAAGTATGTTCCGTTCAAAGATCAAGTCTGATTATTTTCAATGTAGTGAAATTAAGAGGAAAAAGTTAACCAAACATTCAAAATATTTTCAGCTACAGTCAACCCAACAGAATTTCTCTATTACTCTACGGTTTGCTCAGCAGACCATGGCAGAGCAGTTAGCTGCTCGGTTCGCCTATTATGTGGCGTAAAAAGGACCGTCCAAGCTAATGCATTGGAGGGAATTCCTGTATCAGGTGGTTTTAGGGTCCCTTTTCAAATACATACAATGCACAAAGTCAGCCCTGACACCATGGTAAAAGTAACACCAACCTCACCTTTTCTTTTGATTGGTTTCCAGCAGATGTTAATAGATAATCCAGGCAGCCGCTAAAGTTGCATCATTTTAAAACCCTTAGTGGTGACTTTGCCCAGGATTATTTATCAGCGCATTAAAAGGTGATAATTTAAAGTTCACTCTATTGGTCTCAATAACTGAAAAACAGCGTCATTACAGCTGTCAATTGTTAGATACACATGGCAGGAAAACGTTAACAGAGAGCAAAATTCAGCAAGAGATAAGACGAATGCCAACCACTGCAAAAAACACGAACAGTGCTCCTCAAATACTGGTTTCATGAAAGTGCACTGTCAGGAGCCAAGTCCTCATAAACTTGCCACAAACGCTATCTAGAAGCACCAGGATCAAGAGGGATGTGAGGTAGAAGAGGCACAGTGTTACCCTCAAACCTGACGCCACCCACACATGAGCTTTGGAGGTGAATCTACCATACGCTGTAAGGTTTGAGCCTTTGAGAGAGAAACGCGGGGGACTACAAGACTCACCCACTGCCCCATTGCAAGAAATAACGGTGCTTTCTAGGGAAGGGTTCACATGAGACGTGGCTTTGGTGACAGAGGAGGAGGATGCTCCCATGCGGAGCAGCCTTTAGTACCATTCCTCCTGGCACCAGCCCCTCGGCACAAGGCTCCTGGTGCTGTTAAGAGGTGATGGTGGCTGTGTGTCGCCCTCCTGCAGGGATGGCTGGACCAAGGCCCTCCCATATCAGACCTCGCAACTGCACGTGGCAGCAACGAGGCAATGCTTGGGAGCAGTAAACAGAGCCCTTGCACTTTGAGCAGCCCCAGGCCAGCCTCTTACTGCCCTCACGTTTGACAAGCAGAGCCAGGAAGGTTACGTGCCCGCAGAGCGCTGCTGAAGGACCGAGCGTGCGCGTCCCTGCCTGGGTACGGCTCAGCCCCACGCAGCCCCGGCGGCGCCAGGGTTCGACCCGTGCCAAGGCAGTCAGGCGTCAGGCTGCGCACGAGGAGTGGATGAGCTGAAGAAAACATCATCCTCGGCACACCCACGTGCACTTGCACTCCCCACAATAAGGATCACCTTTGCAAATTATTTTTAAATTATTTTTTTTAAAACTTTTTTAAATTTTACAGCCAAAGCAAATACCTGTGATACCAGCTCAGCGCAGTTAGGCAGGTCTGTCTCGAGCAGGGGGAGGCTGCAGCCGTTGCAGGGAGCAGGGCAGGACGCCCACCCAAACCCCCTGGGTACAGCCAGCGCTCACCTTTGTACCTACAGGATGGCCGTCGCCTTTGGTGCCACCCAGATTTGGTCCCCAGGCCCTCTCCTAACCGTTGACAGGACACACGCGGCTACAGCCAGTTCCAGCCATCTCTCCCAATGCCCAGGCACAAAGGGCACATCGGAGATAACCACCTCCCCTTGGATAGGGACAGGCCCCGGAATGCCGTGACACACAGAGTGTGCCCTGGGAGGGCTTGCAGGGCCCCCTGCCCAGCGCCACCTGAGCTTATTTGGGCAACAAGTGTCCAGCGGCAGAGCTACACCAGCTGCTGGGAAAGTCGGGTCTGACCCCAGGAGAACCTGGTCCCATCCTGCTCCCTGCAACGTAGGAGTCGCAGGAGAAAGAGCCACGAGTCCCAGAGCCCCTGAGCTGGGGAGAGGAGCCAGCAGGGAGCGAGGACACCGTCTCTGCTCTGGTTGTGGAGCAGAGAGGGAAGAGGCTGGTGGTCGGCATCCAAGGAACAGCAGTCTTTTCTGCTCTTTCATGGCCCACGATAAGCAGGGTTCAAAGTCGCCCTGCAGCAGCCCCAGCAGCTCCCGGTTCATCCGCTGCAGCAGCCGGGAGTCAGCGAGTTCCCGAAAAGCACGGAGGCAGCCCCAGCCCCACATTCAGCCGGAGCTCGAAGCCGCTCCAGTGACCAGAAACATCTCTAAAACACAAAACTGATCGTTCCCAATGGCAGAGGGTCCAGGGGAATGAATAGGGCTCATTAACTGACTTCAGACCCGTTTTTTTTCCCCAAGCCTGACTTAGCAGGTTGGCAGGACTGAAAGGGACTGCCTGACTCAGGAAAACCAGTCTCGTAATTGCCGGCAACCAGACAACAGAAGCCTGATCTTTGTGGTCAAACCCTGCACGTTTTTTCCCAGGTCTCTCTTTGGCATCCCGCTCTCCCACGCACCAGAAAATTAGGAAGAAGCACAAGTGAAAGAAGAACTTAACTTGCTTCTCTTAGCCAAAAGTTTAAGATCAGTGGGGTAAACCACCAGCTTTTGGTCCTGGCGGAGCTGATGAAACACCAACATCTCCCAAAACTGAAGCAGCCTGAGGAAGGCTTTAACTATTAACAGGTGTCAATGCTCCCTTGATTTTGGAATGAAGGTTTGCCTGCTATCGCATGGGTCGCCTTCCCTGCGAGGGAAACCTCATGCAGTGATGGAACGAAGCACAAATCAGACCCGCGCACACAGGCTTTTCCGAGTATGCTAGATGTTTCTGGTGTGAGCTCAAACTGAGAGACAAATGGATTGGGAGTGGTAGGGGATGCAAATAGTGGCCAAAAAAACCAAACAACCTTTTGGGATTTCAGACCCGATCTTCCCTGCGAAAGGTGTATGCAGTTGCCTCCACTCAGGTTCTCCCAGGGCGGACCACCACGACCTTCACATCACTTCTTTTGGTCTCCTCTGCCCCGGTCCCTCGCTGCCTACCAAGAGCCCAACCCTGGCTGGTCGTCAGAGCCCGAAGGCAGCCAAGGTCCCCATACGCCAGCTTACCCGGACCACAGCCCAAGAGCTGAGCTGTCCTGCAGCACAGGCAGCACTCTGCCATCAGATACAGGGTTCTAGCTAACCACATCTGTTTCATCTTCTTCCTTCTCAAGTTTGTTATAATCTGATTAATAAATACATTACTGTGTGATCCTACTTGAGACGTATTTATGCAGCACGTGGTGAGAGCGAAAGACTGGGGCATCCTCTGACAGCAGCCACCAAAGATGGTATCTCGGGTATCTGAGGGATAACTCAACTAAGGGTTTAAGAATAAACAAAAAAACAAACAAACAAAAAACCCCAAAAAACAAAAAATAAACCAGCAAAACCAAACCCTCAAACGAAAAGAAGAAAAACCCCAAGAGAGACGTTTGTTTTAGTAGACCAAGGCAATGGTTAGAGTGTTGGATACTTCAGGGACGCCTCTTCCCCAGCCATGCCCCAGCCGTGCCACCAGCGCATCTCCATCTCGGCGGAGACGAGGGACCGGTACCGCTCCGGCGGCGGGATGCCGGGATTCCCGGGACAGCCGGGGCAGCTCCCGCCTGTCCCTGCGGAGAGCACGGGGCCGGGGCAGCGCAGCCCCCGGCTGGTACCGCCGAGTGAGACCTGAGGGCACGCACATCCTGACGGCTCAGCCGCCGAGCCCCGGGGCATGCCCGGCTCCTAGCCCCCGCACACCGGGGCATGCGCAGCGGCTCGGCTCCGGTGCACGACCCGGTTCTCAGCCCCGGGGCATGTCCCGTCTCCCAGCCACGGTGCACGGCGCTTCATCCTCGGTGCAAGTCCCGGTGCACAGCCCCTCACACCGGTGCGTGCCGCGGTTCCCAGCCCCGGTGCGCAGCACCTCACACCCGGTGCACGCCCCGGTTCCCAGCCCCTCACACCCGGTGCATACTCCGGTTCCTAGCCCCGGTGCACGCCCCGGTGCACAGCCCCTCACACCCTGTGCACGTCCCGGTTCCTAGTCCCGGCTTCCAGCCCCTCACACCCTGTGCACGCCCCGGTTCCTAGTCCCGGTTTCCAGCCCCTCACACCCTGTGCACGCCCCAGTTTCCAGCCCCTCACACCCGGTGCACGCCCCGGTTCCCAGTCCCGGTGCACAGCCCCTTACACCCGGCGCGTTCCCAGCCCCGTGCCCCCCGGCAGCGCCTCCACCTCACCTTGGGGTCCCCGAAGACGCACACCCCCCGCTCCATGCTGCCCCCGCTCCGCTCCGCGCCCGCCGCCCCGCTCCGCTCCTCCGGCCGCGCTCGCCCCGCCCGCCCCCGCTGGCCCCGCCCCGCCGCATCCCGCCATCGTCCCGGCGGGGTGTCTCGGCCGCCCCCCCGTCCCCCAAATCCCGCCCGGTAATGCCTCCCCCACCCCATTTCCTTCGGGAGCTCGGAGCCCGGGCGGAGCCGCTCCTCCGGCGATAACATCGAAGGAAAATACACCACGATAAAACAGCTCCTAGGGCTGGAATGCGACCTCCGGCTTTGAGAGCCGTCTTAAGCCAATGCAACAATATTTTTTTTTAACCTAAAAAGGACTTAATCGTTCAGCTTAGGAGCACTCAGCCCTCACCCCCCTTTCCTGCTTACAAAGCTGCTGCTCGGTGGCTCACTTGTTGTGTCTGATGGCCTTTCGGACTTGTTTGGTCCATCATACACCTGCCTTCAGCTCCTGCTGAAAGCCAGGACCTGGCTTTAGTGACCTGGCCATGTTTTGTGCTGCTCCTCCGCCTCCTGCCTTCCTCTCTGATAGGTGACGCACGTGGCAGCCCGCATCCTTGAGGGACAGCGGGCAAAACGTACTGCTCCTCCCCGCCGAGCGTGGCTTCTGTGGTACTGGAGAATGCAGAGCTTTCAGCCACTCTGGTCTTGGAGCACCCACAAAGTCAAACCCGTTTAACCAAAGGCAAATCTGCAAGGTGGAACCGCTCCCCGGAGTGAGCTTTGAGGAACATCCCTTGGGTCCTGGCACAGCCCCAGGGGAGACAAGCTCCAAGCTGTCTGGAGGGCCTTAAGCAAGAGGGTGATGTTTCCAAAATCGCTGCAGAGACTGGGGTCATGGCCTTGTTCTGCACCACTGGAGTTCACCTGCCCAGGTGAGGCTGTCCCCAGACCGCAGGCCAGGTCTGCGGGGAGCCTTGGAGATGAAAATCAGTGTAAAATACTATTATCGCTCGTGCTGGTGCGTAAGCGGAGAAAGCACTTGGGGCTGTAGGCATGAACACTACCACAAATGGTTTGAAAATGAAGCTTCCTCTTCTTCCCCAGCTGTGTTTACACCAGAGGGACACTGTTTGTGGAAGCTCGCAGCAGGGGATTAGCCATGCCGGAGTCCTGCCTGCGGGGATGGGGAGGGCTGGGCGCTCCTCCAGCCCTGTGCTGTCACAGCCGCGCTGCCGCCCCAGCAAGGTGACATGGAACAGCCCAGGAGAGCCAGCAGCCCTGAAAATGGTGACTCTAAACTGGTGGTAGGCACTGCTCGGTGAATGCAGGACGTGCTGCAGACTCATTGCTCCGCAGGGAAATGTCACCGGCATCCCTTGTTCCTCCTCCCCAGTTTTGCCATGAGAGCAGTGATGGAATTTCTGCCCCAAAGCCAAGTAGGCATTGAGAAAACAGCAGTTTTTCAGCTCAAATCCCAAGGTCATTTGGGTATGTACACTGCAGCGGAGCCCGTGGGAAAAGCACAGGGCTTGGCTGGGGAGGAAAGTTCATCAACATGTTTTTTTTTATTAAGTACCACCTTTCAGAGATGCACTGACTGCATCCATACTGTAGAGACGAAAGCACATTAGCTGCAGTTAACCGGCAAAAATATTCTTTACAAAATAGTGACTGGCAGGGGAAAGTAACTGCCAAGCGTGGTGCCAGCATCGCTCAGGGCTTCCAGGAGCCGGTAGGATGGAGCAGCACTAAACCAGGCTCATGGGAAACCAGTGGGAATAAGCAGCAGGTATTTTATGCACTAAAACTTGTGATTTCTGGAGCCACCAAAATAGATCGAGATTTTCCAGGCTCCCAAAGCTTTGCAAGCACTGAATTTGGGTAAAACTCCCCTGGGTGTGCACAGAGGGTCTGGGCAGAAATAAAAATTAGCAACTGGGTGTGAAATTGTCCCCAAGCAAGGTGAGCTCTGGCTCTCCTGGACCGTTTCACCTCCACATCATGGGCTTTTCTAGCAGCTGCTTGAAAAACATCTATTTTGCCTGGAGAGTGTCCTGCAGCATCACATATTTGAGGTCTGACTTCTGGTTCAAAGCATCTGCAGCATAAATGCTCCCAGTATGAGTACACGGTGCTTTCTAATGGTCTTTTGTGGGCACAGCCTTGCTCGATGTGTCATCTACGCTGGAAGGACAGAGGTCAGATAGAGCCTTTATTTGAGATTCAAGGAAATTACAAGGTAAAAAAATAACGTGGGTAATTTTCGTGTTGGGAGGAGGGTTTTTAGCAAAGGTCAGGAAGAGGCAAATGGAGCTGAACTGGCTCCATCAACAAGGAATGGTGTACTAAGGGTTTTTTGATTATTTTTTTTTTCTGCTTAGCAAATACATGTGCACTGCAGGCTCAGCTCTTTCCAGGAGCGTCAACGCCAGGACCATGTAGCATATTCATTGCACTCAACTGCGTTGCAGAGCCTTAGAAATAAGGCTTGGGCTGATTTTAATTGACCTGACCTTGATCCACTTTATCCATCTTTACCACTGGCTTAATCGGGTGGTTGCGACAACTGCTGTACTGTTGATGTTAAATGAATGTTTTCCTAGAGAGAACACCACACCTCCCTGCAGCCAGAAGGACGAGAGTCTGTTGTTTAATGGTTGATTGTGATTTCCCACCTGGGAAGCCAGAGGGGCACACACAAAGACCTCTGCTCCACCCAAACCCTTGCTTGGACATTTGTGTCAGCCCAACACTTCAGACCTCATTTGCTTTCCCTTCCATTTCGGTCAAGCCTTGGAGTCACTTGTAACGACAGCCAGCCCTGCGCTGGGTCCAGCTTCGAGGAGCCGTGCTTTTGAGGTGGAGAAGAGACCAAACCCCTCCCTCCCTTCAGCACGACAGGCACTCCCCAGGGCCTCGCTGTTAGGAATAGGAAGCGAAGAACAACTCCGGGGGAAAACACGGTTATGAAGTGGCCCCAGTGTGATTTTGCTCCCTCGGTTCATGTCACTGCCCCGAGCTGGGAGCCCCTCCTGAGCCCTGCAAGCAGGAGGAGAGGCAGCCCCAGGCACAGCGGGAGGGTGCTGCTTCCCCAGGGCTGCTGGAGTGAGGGATCAGTGCACACGCTAACAGGGCTGGGGGACGCAAGAGACACCCCAGGCTGCATTACCATGTGTGGAAGCCACCACAGGCTAGCGGGGCTGGTAAGGGGACAGGGACACATCTCATGCCTGGGGTGGTCTGGCCAAGTACAAGGCACCACAGGAGGATGCTCTGGGGCCATCCCTAGGGGAAGCGACTGCTCATCTGCACAGCCTGGCCATGGCTCTGGTCTCTGCTCTTCATCGTTTAACTTTTGTGTCCTTAGGAAAAATTCCAGGCAGCAATGTAGGGGTAAAACTGATCTTGGAAGATATTCCAACGCTTATTTCCCAGGGGTTATATTAAAATACGCTTCCTTTCTCTTGCCCCCCACAGGTTAAGACCAGCTGCATGCCGGGGTTGCTGACACTCACAAGTAACTTTCCAAAATAATACTAAAAATTGTGCTTATGCTGGGATTTGATTTTCAAGGGGGGAAGAAAAAAAAATAAAAGTACTTCTCTGTTTGGTTTGGGGCTTTGTTTGTTTGTTTTTTAACCAGATACCAATGAGTGTCACACTACGTACAGCCCATTGTAAGTGACTAAGAGAGGAAAAAGTGTTTAGATTAGTTCTACCAGTAAGGGATTATAAATGCTTGCGTCCTGTATAACCACAACATACTGCTATACGGGTCATTTTTGCAAGAGCAGACGCTCTCAGCCCAAGCATCCATTGCTTCGGCAAAATCTTTGTTTCTGAGACAAAGCCCTAACTTGTCTCAGCATTTCCCATTTAACTTCTGCAGCTTCCCCGCAGTACAGGGAGAACCTCTGCCCCGGGGCAAGCCACCACCAGTCCCCACGCTGGAGTCACTGGTGGGAACTCAGCTGTGACCCGCTTGGTTCCTGCTGAGGATCACAGGACCCTGCGGTCAATGGGAAAGGCAAAAACCCAGCTGAGGAGCCACCCTGCTCCCTGAAGGGACTTCATTTCCCCTCTGCTCTCAAAGGAGCTGGGAGCAGACCCAACACCGGCCTCCAGAAGACCGTGGTCCCAGGCAGACTTTCCCCCAGCTCTCCATCGTCCGGGAGTGGGTGACGGGCTTTTCTTAAGGATGTTCATGCAACTGCAGCCCCGAGAGCATTAAGGCAAGCACAGGGTGCCACCGAGCAGCTCCTCAGAGGGCTGATGGCTACCGGGGTACACCCGAGAGCTGCCACTGCCTCCCTCCTGCCTGGTGCTGCTCCCAAGGAAACCACAACCCTCACACCACTACGTGCAGTACTAGCCTGAAAATAGAAAGACCTATTAACCCCCACAGTGGAGCCCCCCTCCTTCCCCCTGAGGTGTACCACCCTAGGGTACAGATGAGCCTATCTTATAAACAGGTTGCATTTTCCCATTTGGTGGCATTTCCGAGCAGCACAGGAACGCACACCTGGCTGATGACACCATGCCCTGCACAGACGCCTGGGCAGACAGGCGCATCCCAGGATGAAGCCGCAGGCAGAGCCACGTGGGCCACTGCAAGCCTGCCACGCTGATCCCCTAACCGGATTAAGGCTGTAACATGGAGGGCCAATTCGCACGGAGCATCAGGCCATGCTAACGTATTTCAACCTTTTCTGAACACCTCCTGGACCAGAAGGGATGCTTGAATAGAGCTATGGGGACATCCGGGTGCTCCAGGGCCCACAGGACATGGCTATAGCACAGCTTTGAAGGTGATACAGCAGAGAAACACAGTGCCATTGCTTTGGGCTGGGAAAAAGAGCAGTGGTCTGGATCTGGCAGCATTTCAGACCTGGAAATGCCTTCAAAGCCCACGCTGGAAGCTGTGGGTTACCCAAGGATAAAGGCAGCGTTGCTCTCACCCAGCTCTTCAGATCACGGGCCACAGATGGACGCAGTGCCCGCAGGCAAGAGGAGCACACGGTCCCCGCAGCGTGGGGCAGCTTCGCCTTGGCAGGAGCACCACCCTTCCCTCTGCCCTAGCTGCTTTGTCAGCCTGTTTCACAGTATTAAAATCAAGGTTCAAGTTCAAGACCCAGGGTAATATCACCACAAATGGAAGCAAGGTTCACGTTGCCGTGCCGTGGAGGTGAGGCGCAGACAGCTCATCTCCTCCTGGGACCTTGGGCTCCAGCTGCCCTTTGATTCCTCCTGTGGGTAAAGAGAAGGATGGAAAGGAATCTTTCCATCCTATGGAAAGACACAGCCGTGTCCCTCTTGTGCCAACGTTGTCAAGAGAAAGAGCTGAGAAAAGCCTGAACCAGATGCAGCAGCTAAGACAGAAACCTCACTGGAATGGACCTCATCTCAGGTTAAGGCCAACATCGTTATCAGCCAAGATCATCCTGAGGAGGCCAGGAGATAAGGGGGTGGATGGGTACAAGGCTTCCCTGGCCAAGCGTGCTGAAAGAAGCCCACCACCTTCACCGCAAGGGGTGATGCTTCGGGCACTGGAGGAAGGCTTTGCTGCAGGGAATTACTGAACCTGATGCTACTTGCAGGACTGGAGCCACCTTCTCACCAGTAGCTTGTTGGGATGATGAGAGGTCCCCCTTCCCACCCCGCTGCCTGGGTCAGTGCCCAGACACCTCCACCACGTGGGACAGGAGACCCTCCTGGTGCCTGCGCCCCAGGGGAGCCCAGCCCCAGCACACACCAGTCCCTCCCTGCACTGGCTCCAATTCTCACAAAGGCAAACCCAGAGAGAAGAGCGGGATGGGAACAGGCATGCTCCAGCAGGTCCCAGTTGGTCCCCACACCACGCTGGGGAAGGTCCCAGAGGAGCTCAGTCCAACTCCCAGCAATAAGGAGGTGCGGTCATTGCCAGGGCACATTCCTCTGTTTTGTTGTTCCTTAAATAAACACATCCCCTATTCAAGGCACTGGGTGAGACAGAGCTGGGACTTGACACCGCGGCGCTGCCGCCCCAAGCAAAGCCTTTCAGGAGCACTCAGAGGAGCCAAGGGGTGAGGCAGAGCCGTCCTCACCGTTCCACAGGAGACGGAACCATCCTGCCAGGATAGAGGGGATCAGGCCCGTCTCCCCCTGCTGAGGAGGAGGATGGTGCCCTCCTTGTAGGCATCATGCACCAACAGAGACCAAGACTTGCACCCCGATTCAGCCCAGCCTGGCACAACGTGTTTCTCCTGAGGGTTTTTGAGCACCATCTCAAAAGGCACAGCTCACCTGCAGATCAAAGCCTCCGCAGGAGCAGCAGCACGGTGTCCAGGCTGGGGCTGGAACGTGATCCCAATGCCCCACTCAGACCTACCCGAGCTCTCCTGCAGCGCTGGACCAGCCCTGCTGGGCCTGGCTCGGAGCATCTTGAGCCAGTGGGACCTGCCAGGGAGGAGCAGAGGGGAGCATGCCAAGCCTCATCTGGAACAAATCCCCCCCCTCCACCCCTTCCTGCAGCACTTCTCTCGAGGAAATTCCACACCGAGCGGGCTGCCCTGCTCTTGCGAGGGGGTCATTGAGCCGAGCAACACAGATACAGCTCGCAAGGCTAAGCGCAAGTCCAGCTGTGGCACCTTAACACATGTCTCTATTCAAATCCCCTTTTTGAGCAGGGACCAGGAGACACGCGGTCTGACACCTCTGATTTTATCTCTGCAAAGCAGGGCCCAGGGAGCCAAGGCTTGTGCAGTTTTACACGTATGCAAAGCTCTGCAGCCCCAAACCCGCGGTGCTTCCACAGCTATTCCTCCCGTTATCCAGGGCCGTGTTGGGAGCAGATTTCCATCCCCACAGGCCACGTCAAGGAGCTAGATCAGTTTTCACACCCTGTCCCATGGCCAAGTGCTGTCTAAAAATTGCAGAGTCACCGCATCAGGGCAGAGTAACGAGGATCCCAAGTGAAACGCCTGGTCAGGGTGGTGTACGCACACCTGACAGCTGTGACCAGCAGCAATAAGCTTCTCCAGTCCCAGAGGAGACCCTGCGTGCTTGGGGTTTAGCGGCACGTGTTGCACTGGGGGAGCTGAGCTGCCCTCCAGCCCCCAGCATAAGCCAGGTAATTAGATTACAAGCGCTCGGCCAGACACTGCCACCCGGGCCATTAAAGGACAGAGAGGAACTGAGGACAGTGTTTCTCAGAAGGGCTGTGATGCCCCAGGTCAGCGCCATGCACCCCATCTTCACCGCAATGGCGAAAAAGAAAAGGAGAATGCTTTTGCCAAACCTGACCTTCTGAGAGGTACTTTGGTAGGGACTGAGCAGCAGAAAACAGCAGCATAATATTGCCCCCCTCAGACTCTTTCTAATATCACAGCCTCAGCTCTCGAGCCGGGACGCTGTCACAGCAGAAAAGCCTGGATCTCCCCACCACAGCTCCCCTGGCCCAGGGCAGGCAGGGCCCAAGCGGATTTGGGAGCTCCCAGCTCCTGCTGAACCTGATATCGCATCTCACCCCTCCACAGGCAACACCTTCTAGAGCCTGGTTTGGTGTTCCCCCCCACCCCTCCCAAAGGTCATAGAATTGTTAGGGTTGGAAGGGACCTTAAAGATCACCCAGTTCCAACCCCCCTGCCATGGGCAGGGACACCTCCCACTAGATCAGGTTGCTCAGAGCCCCATCCAGCCTGGCCTTAAAAATTTACAGGGATGGGGCTTCCACCAGCCTCTCTGGGCCACCTGTTCCAGTGTCTCCCCACCCTCATGGTGAAGAGCTTCTTCCTAACGTCCAGTCTGAATCGACCCATCTCTACTTTTAATCCATTCCCTCTAGTCCTACTGTTACCCAACATCCTAAAAAGTCCCTCCCCAGCTTTCTTGTAGGACCCCTTAAGATACTGGTAGGCCACTCTGAGGTCTCCTTGGAGCCTTCTTTTCTCCAGACTGAACAACCCCAACTCTCTCAGTCTGTCCTCATAGGAGAGGTGCTCCAGCCCTCTAATCATCCTTGTGGCCCTTCTCTCGGCATTTTCTAGCACATCCGTATCTTTCTTGTAGAAGGATCCACAGAATCAGCTTTGTGCTCCTTCAGGGGTTTCAACCAAGCTCTCAACCCTTCATCACACAGTTGTTCAGGGCGGGATGTGGGGAAGAGGGATGGAAGCCGAGCTGGTCAGCTGCTGCAGGGAGGCAGGAGCTGCTGCATGGGACAGGTCAGGCATGGGGAGGTGCTGCCTGCAGGTCGCTCAGCACCAGGGGGAGAGGGCATCCTCTCCATCTGACACCCCACCACATCGGGGGCCTAACACTGGGTTATTCCACTAGCACAGGCCCAGCCATCCTGCTCAGGCTGTAGCACAGCAGCGCCAGAGCCGAAGGGGGTCCCCGGTCTTCTCAGCAGCACCTGCGGACCAGGGCTAAGGAGCCCATTGTCATCCCATACCTGCATCTCCATCCCAGTCCAGGCCAGATATTCAGAACCGTGTCCAAACCCAGGTGTTGTGCCATCACAGGGAGCAGCGCAGGTGGCAGCCAGGTCCATCCCAGAGCACAGCTCATAAAGCAGTATGACAGTGATGAGGCAGGTCCCAGGCCAAGCTGGGAAGTCAGCATACCCACTTGAGCTAGGATCAGGTCCAGAAGCACCAGGCAGGTCCGTAGCGATGGGGCAGGGCTGACCCCAAGCCAGGAGGGCAGTCAGCAGGTTGAGGTCAGAACCAAGGCACTGCTGTGGCTGCACCAGAGCCCAGCACCCCTCCAGCACAGCTCAGGAAGAACCTGAGGCCCTGGGCTGAGCTTAAATAGGGCTCCTGGGCCCACAGGTGTGGGGCCAGGTGGGGCTGGTCAGGGCCATTATGGCCCATTAGTGTTCTCAGGGCTCTGACACTTGCAGTGTCACATCCTGCAAAGCAAAGCAAAGCTGGGGGATTGCTTCTGCTCCTCTGCTACCCTGAGCCAGGGCACTGCGAGGCCCCGTGGAGCCCTTAAAGCTGGCAGACAGCAGGGTTTGGTCCTGGCACTGGTCCATCCTTGACACTGCTCCACGCTGCCTGTAGGTGGTTTTGAGTGATACAGGAGCTGTTTTCATACCCAGGGAGCATGTCCTCCCTGGTCCCAGCTCAAGGTTGCCATCCCAGGATGCCCGGATGACCCACCTTGCAGTGCCAGCTAGGTAGGGTCTGAGGGTCACAGCACTCACACGCGGGGTCCTGGTCCCAGGAGATGTTTGCTCCTCGAGCTGGGCTTGCAGACCACCAGCAGAAATACCAGCACTAGGGGCTATTGCAGTGGGTGCAATTAAAAGGAGAAATAGCAGGAAGGGAGAGAAAAGCAGGTGAAGGGGAGAAGAAGCAGAAGGGGAACATCCAGGTGCTCCCACCCATTTCCTAGTGCAGGCTCCCAGCAGGTGCTGGGAGCATTTGGGGGGCATCCTGGTGCCGCTGGGGCAGACAGGGGGCTGCCTGGCTGCTGCCACAGAGAAAGGTGGCTGCAAGCCCCAGGGCAGACTGGGCACGGCTCAAGCAAAAAATGTTTGAAGAGAAACTGATCCTTGCCGTGCCGAGCTGGAAATTTCTGGAGACGCTTTGATTCATCTAATCCAGGGCCCCGACCCAATTAATATTCTATAGGATCTCCTGGAGCTCTTGTTTTGTTCTGTTCTTGGCTTCAAGGGCTGCAGAAGAAATTGAAAACAGATTATTGGGAAGAAAACAGCTTCAATTTTTAGACAGCTGTCTCTAGTGAAGTTGGCTTCGTTTCCAGTCATTCCCCAGGCGTGATGCAAGTCTGGCTATAAAAAGTTTTTCCCCGGGGGGAGCCGAAAGGGCTTTGCTTAAAAGCAAAAGGTAAATATCCAGGAACGGTGCTGAGCAACGAAAGAACAGGCTCTGCGCGCTGCCGGCCTTGCCCACACCTCCGGCGCCCGCGGGCGCGACGTTACGCTAAACCCGTGTGGGCACCCGGCGAAGGGGCGCGGGGAGACACACCGGGGTGCGGGGCGGCGGGGGCAGTGCGGGGGTGCCGGGGGGCAGGCGGGGACCCCGGGGCGGGGATGCTGGAGGGGGATGCGGGGCAGGGAGTGCAGCCCCTCGCCCGCCCCCGGCGGAGCCCGAGCAGAGCGGCCGCGAGAGGGAGGCAGAGCCCGTGCGCTGCTGCGGGGGGAGGCGGGTGGGGGCGCGATGCGGGGCGGGGGGGCCGGGGGCTGCGGGGCGGGGGGGCTGCGGGGCTAGGGGATGCTGAGGGCCAGGGGATGCTGCGGGGCCGGGGGCGATGCGGGGACAGGGGATGCTGCGGGACAGGGGGGCTGCAGGGCTGGGGCTGCTGCGAGGTGAGGGCTGCAGGGCTGAGGGGCTGCGGGGCTGGGGGGGATGAGAGCTGCTGCCAGGCTGGGGGGTTGATGCGGGAGTGGGTGGGCTGCGGGGCCGGGGGGTTGCTGCGGGATGAGGGCTGTGGGGCTGGGGGCTGCGGGGCTAGGGGATGCTGAGGGCCAGGGGATGCTGCGGGGCCGGGGGCGATGCGGGGACAGGGGATGCTGCGGGACAGGGGGGCTGCAGGGCTGGGGCTGCTGCGAGGTGAGGGCTGCAGGGCTGAGGGGCTGCGGGGCTGGGGGGGATGAGAGCTGCTGCCAGGCTGGGGGGTTGATGCGGGAGTGGGTGGGCTGCGGGGCCGGGGGGTTGCTGCGGGATGAGGGCTGTGGGGCTGGGGGCTGCGAGGCCGAGGGCTGCTGTGGGACCAGGGGCTGCAGCACTGCCACCGCCTGACTCCCCCCAGACCACGGCTCCAGCCCCCCCCGCAACGCCGTGGAGCCAGGGTGATGCGGGGTGATTGGCCCCGATTCAGTAAGAGAGCACATGCACTGTGGGAAGGCAGCCACCTCCAGTGGTCCCCGAGCGAGATCGCTGCCCACCATCCTGGGGACCTTTTGTTCATCTGCTAGGCCTGGCTGGCGAAAAGAAGATGAGCATTTAAATATATGAGTTATGGTTAAAGTCCTTTTGAAGGGCTATTTTCCCCTCTGGGGTCAGCCTGGATGGCACAGCTGTGTCCCATTCTCCATTCCCACCGAAGACATGGGCTGTGGATGGGATGTCTTGCAGATCAGCAGCAGAACTGGGCAGAGGGGAAAGCCCGGGAAGTCCCTGCGGTTCAGCTCCCATCTGTACGTCAGGGGCAGTCACCCCGCTGTGCCTTACAGAGGGACTGTGCAGATACAACGCATTAAGTAGGGGAGGAGCCCGCAGGGATGGGCTGTCAGTCCCCATGGCTGCGTGTCCATCCTCCGTCAACGGTTCCAGTTTGGCCCCAGTTAACAACATGACAGGTTGCCGATCAGCACCAGGTGGGGTCAGGATCCCATTCCCACCGCAGGTTTGGTGCTCAAATGGGCCCCAAAAGCACTGTCAGTGAGTTCCCAGTGAAACCCTGTCAGCAGAGAGGTGTCCTGTTGGCAGGTGGGCATGATCCGCCAGCCCAGGACATTGTCACATCTGCAAATCAATGGCCCCTTTGGATACTGCTGACACACTGCTGCTGAAAGACCCGAACCTTCGCTGACAGCAGAGACCGGGCACTAACAGGACCAAACACACCTGGCAGGGAAAAGGCACACAAAAACCTGCAGTAGAGGTGTGCTGGCTATTGGGGGTCAGGGCTATGCCAGGGCCAGGAAAGCAGCTGGAGGGAGAAGGAGACTCAGGGAAGCTTCTTGTGGAGGTGTTTTTAAAATCATGTCATGCCAGGTTCAAGTGACATGCAGGAGAACTGGGTCTGCGATCCAAAAGTGGCCCATGAAGTGTCTATTTCCAGCTAACCAAAGACTTTTGAAAGAACAACCTGGGGTCAATCCGGTAAGTTGTCACCCTATGGAAAACCACTCCCAAAAATCAGCCTTTTGGGGGGATGCTGCAGGGGGTGGCACCCGCGGCACAGCGGGGCGGGTCCCCTGGCGCTGGCAGCATGCTCCATGTGCTCTGCCAGGCCAGTGCCAGCAACGCTCCCGGCCAGTGCTTCTCTGCCTCCTGGCTTTCCAAGACAGACTGAGAGCCCGGAACTGCCTGTCCACCCCATTCACCGACAGGAGAAAGGAATGGGGAGGGCAGAGGAATGCAAACCAGGACGGAGGACTCATTCATCCTCCCCGCTCCCAGTTTCAGCGCGTTCCAGGCAGTTGTACTACAATGCAGCATTTTGTGCGCTGCAATCCATCCATACACACGCCTGCCTCTCATCCTCTGCCAGGACTTACTCTCCCGAGGCACCTAGAGCTGAGTCTGTAATAAATCAGGCAGCAGCCTCCATCCAAGACACGCACACCCCGGGTTGGTCTGCTGAAAAATGAGCGCCTCTCTTTTCATCGGAACACCTGCAGCCGGCAGGCAGCCGCGCTGACTGGGGGTGCGGCATCGCCTCCTGAATCAAAGGCACGTCGCTGCTCACACACTGTCTCCCTGGCCGGTTTGCTGCGCGCCGGCGTTCTTCTTTTCCCCATACAGGGCAGGGAGCTGGGTCCCACATCCCGATCCCTTGAGCTCTGGATGCCCTGCTCTGGCTCAGTGCTGCCAAAGTGAGTTTGAATCCATCAGCCACTGAATTTGGTGACGCAGGTGCTGAGCGTGGCCACTGCTTTCTAATGAGCTGGTGAGAGACTGGCAGCAAAATCCCCCCCAATGCACCGATGGAGGCTGGGAGGGAGACCTGGGAATGGGCACATACAGGGCACAGGGATGTGCTCCTGCCCAGCCACAGCCAGCTGGAGAAATGTCTCCCCGGGAGAGGTGGGCATTTTTTGCCCAGGGCTCCTGTGGTAGCACACCAGCAGATCCAGCCCCAGGCACAAGCACGGCTCTGCCAGCCACAGTTAGAAGAGCAGCAGCGATGCTCGGAGCTGACTCGCTGCATTGAGACGCTTGGGAAAGTCAAGAGAGTGACTGGAGCCAGCACAAGGGGTGTGGGAGGGCGGCCACGCTCGCAGAGACACCCAGTGAGAGTGGCCAGGACCCTGGTGGCTGGGTCAGCCCATGGTCCCACGGCAGCATGGAGCCTGTGGGGACAGCTGCCCGAGGTGGGGACATCACGGCCTCGAGCTCCCTGTGCTGCGCAGTGGGACATGGCCCCGCTCGGAGAAGCTGGAGCCGAAGACAAACCTGTCTGGTTTTGCTTTGCACACCGCTGAGATCTTTTCTGTTGGGTTTATTTTCACGCAGATCCCCAGAACGCAGAGACAGGCAGGAAAGCGAGAGCTGAAAGCAAACAGGAAAAAGGCAGGTTCCCTCCACTTCTATTTTTAACACTGCAAACAGCATTAGTGTCATTATATTTAGAAAAAAAAAAATTCGGAGCGTTTCCTGCCTCCCCTTTCAATACCTTCAGCTATTTCCTTGCAGATGTTTCCAGGGGCCAGGGCTCGGAGGCAGGAGGAGAGAGTCTGGGCTCGTACCCCGCAGACCAGCCCAGGCAGGGAACGTCCTGGAAGAGGAAAGCCAGCTCGAAGCAGGTGCCTGTGGCCCTGCATGGGGACAGGGAGGACAACCAGGCTGTGGAGGACACGGCCAGGTCCTAAGCTGCATGTCATGGCAGAACCATCAAGCTGCCTCCCCATGAGTTGCAGCACCTTTTGGTGCCATCAAAGGTGGCATAAGGGTGAGTGCAATGGAGGGGAAGGCACAGTGGTACCGAGACAACACGGGTTTAGGGGGGAGAGGCTGCGGCAGAGGGGCTGGAGGCACGGCTCTGCCCCGCTGGGGGGACACTGGGCTGCGCAGAGCGTCCCTGGGCCAAGCTGATGGAGAAAGGTGCTGGTCTGCAGCAGGGGTTGCACTGTCAGTCTCCTCTCACGCCCAGCACCACCCCTGTGACGGGGATCACAGGCAGGACGGGGGAACAGCAGCAGAAAAGTGAGGTCTCAAAGCCAGGGTTGGGCGCAGAGGATGGCTGATGTCCCTTGGAGCCACTGTCGCTTCTCCGCTTGTGTGTACCAGGGGGGTCGGCTGCGCCCGGGCAGCTCTGAGGATCTTCCCCTTCGCTTTGACAGCTCTCGGCTCATTGCCTCGCACTCA